>NC_090921.1:287293780-287613784 GCF_040938575.1 Ambystoma mexicanum | reverse complement strand
TTATTTCAAAGTTCCATGTGAACCAATCAATAGAACTACCCACCTTTTTCCAGAACCCCACTAACGTGGCAGAAAGAAGCCTCCACGCACTAGATGTGAGGAGGGCAGTGATCTATTATCTGGAGAAAACAAAACCACTAAGAAAAGCAAACTAGTTTTTCGTTTCAGTGGCAGCTGGTAGAGAAGGGTACCCTGTCTCTAAAACTGCATCACACTGTTACACTCTTGCCAAGAGAGATCTGCCCTTCAAGCCTGGAGCACACCACTTGGCTTCTATAGCATTCATTGCAAACGTTTCTCTTGAGTCCATTTGTGAAGCAGCAACCTGGAGTTCTGTACACACTTTTACACACCACTACTGCCAAGATGCACACTCTAGGTCTGTTTTCCCAGGTGAGACAAGCAGTGCTAAGACATCTCTTTGCTACTGTTCCTTCACACATCCCACCACCATGGCCTGGGTGGGGAGTAGAGCAATCGCTCTACTCCAGAAGCCCTGCCACTCTACCTGTCCTCAGACCATAGCAGACCAGGATATTAACACCAACCTGCTTAACAACTAGATACAATTGTGAACACTAACCTGCATCACATCTAGATAGAACTGTGAATGTTAGCAAGTGCCACATTTAGATAGAACTGTGAATGTTAGCACATGCCACATTTAGATAGAACTGTGAATGTTAGCACGTGTCACACTTGGATGATGGCAAGTACCACATTTAGATGGGATTCGTTGGCCTGCTTCTTCTGGCTCAGCTTCGAGAGTAAGCATCAAGTATCAACTTCAGCTTCTGAACGATTTCTAGCAGTGAGAGGCCCCCAGATATACTGCTGATCTCCCATTCACTGTGCTGGGTCACATTCAGGCAACCTATCATTCAGAAGGGCATTCAAACAGCCAGGCAGCCAATCAGGTGCACGGTGCATTCAGGCCATTCTTCTCCATCCAGACACTCACAACACAGAATGTGGATCCGGACAAGCACTCTGCCATTCAGCACTACACACTGCATTCATACCAGTTTCGGGCAGGGCTGTCTCAGTCATTGTGTCAAACACCAGATACTAGACGCCCATCACACAGAATGCGTATTCGTCACAACCTCCATTCACCCAGGTCCCACCCCACGGGCGTACCCACAACATACAGTCATTGGGAAGGCTCCAGACAGTCTGGCCTGGAGTTCCCCACAGCACCATATATGGAACTTCCAACCAACAGCCAGTCAGGGGAAAGGGACAGAGTCGGGGCTTGTCGGGACTTCGGGAAAAGTAAGGTAACAGGCGGTAGAAAGCAAGAGGCCACAGGGGCCATCTTGATTCTTATCAGGAATCCACTGATTCCAATGACAAGGCCTGGGCATCCCAAAAGGGAGGACACTTAGGGCACCTGTCGATTCAGCATAGAGCTGCCACCAGCCCGTACCCTGCTCAGTGGGCCACACACAGGTGCCCAAAACATACACTAGGAGTACAGGGTCGTTCTCCCACCCATGGGTGCCATAAGGGTATCCCAAGGGTCCGTTCACCAAACCAAATACAGGAAGAGCCGCACCACCAGGAGTCCCAGATGAACTCCTGCGCAGAAAACAAGACACCATCCCCAAACCTCTTCCGACCTACTTATTCCCCTTAATCCACAACTCAAATATATATAACGAAGTAATTTGAAGTAGACAGTTCAAACTAAATCACTTTGAAGTCATTTCCAGCATTGAAACCACGGGATACCATCGTGTGCACCTATTAGCACATCTAGGGGATTGCTCACAATCCTATCACCCTGTAGAATGGCAAATAAACAATTAACAGTCGTCCTCAAAGTCTTTCTGGAAAGAATTCAATGAATAGCATCAACAACTATAATGCTACACAATATTCCAGGCGGTTTGCAGTATCGGGGTCACTTGAACTGGAAGTTGTAGACTTTCCTTATAATTGTGTCGTTATAGCCATGACAGGACCCTTAGAGAGGTCATGGAAGGCATTTCAATATGCATTGGTGGTTTTCTATTATGTCAGTAAATACTCTGAACACCAACTTTGAGTTCAATGACTACCACTACGAAAGTAACTGCCTTAATCCCGTCCGGTTGTACATCAGGCAGACAAACCGGTCATTCTAACAGGACAGTGAAACTGGTCCATTGTATAAACACATTCTCTGCCCGCGGGATCAAGGGCGCGGGAGTCCCGCTGCTGAATTCTGGCCCAGGAGTGACCCCATAGCAGGAAAATGCTGCCAGCCTCGCCCTGCAAGATAAGATCCCAGGCCCTGACCCACAGGGTGAAGCCCGCGGGATAAAGGGTGCTTGTGTTCCATGACCACAGGGTGTTCCGCGCCCATGGGGGGAGCAGACGCCCACAGTCTGCACAGAGTGCGGTCCAGGGAGTCCACGCAGCTGAAGCATCTTGCTGACAATTATTCAGGATTTATTCAAGGAGTCTGCCTAGAGGACTCGGAGAGAGCACATGGTGGAAAGGGCAGCTGTGACTGTACATACGTACACAGTATGCTAAGCATTTGATCAGGTGCGAGTGGAGGTGGGGGGGTCACTATGTCCCACTGCTTAAGTCTACAGACACGCTAGCCGGTGAGCGCCAAGCTGATTTAACTGAATTGCACTGGACTGAACTTGCAGAGCGGTTCCCAAAGATACCAGGCGTATCCACCAACACCCTAGCTTCTGGCAAGTTTACCCACCATGCCAACACCCAAACCCCCTCCCAAAAGGAGAATCTTCACCGTAAAAAGGAAAAGCCACCAGTAGCCTTACCACTATCACCGTGTGCTGCAACAAATACCTCCAGTAACCTCCCCAATCCTGCAAGACGCTTGGGTGAGACGCATTCTCTGATAAGCAAAATCCACCAATTCCTTGGCTCATTCAGCGTTCCCATAAGCTTGGACCCCTCGGGGTGGGGGGCAAAAATAATGCACTAGATACCAAGGGTTCCAATGATGATAACAGAAATAACAAGACCCCATGTCCACCTCATGAAGTCCCTGACACCGGCGCCGCTGATGACTGGACCAAGACTGCCGCTAATTTATTATCCCTTGGAGGGGCCTTCAACATCTTCTGCCCGACTATCACTGGGCTATGTCTGTGAGTGGCAACAGGGAGTCCAATAAACAATAAAAACGAAACAACTACGACCACCTCTGTGATCCCTGGTAGCTCCAGCCGTTCCAACCCCCAGTCTGTGCCTGTGAGATGGCCCCCATTCTCCCAATACCCCGGGACAGTGCTCCCTAGTGTGGGGGGGCATGTCAGCCAGCACTGATGGTATACCGCAGATAATCAAGCGATCTCCCTTACCACAGAGGCTTGGTGAGACACAGTTGGGAGAGGATAATTGCCAAGGGCAATTAGCGACACCCAGCTGGGAAGTGGCCAATCCTGCCCGTTATTCCCCCCGTGAGCAAGCCGCAAAGCATACACCGGATCAGATTGGGGAGTGGGGCTCAGAGTCCAAGAAATGCAGACGTAGCACTGTTCTAGCTGAACTCTTGACACTAAAGAACCTAGTCCTGCCCTAATAGAAGCAATTCGGAAGGGAATGGAGAAGGGCGGGCCACCAACTAGTCTGGGGGCGTGGGGGAATAGCCTCAAACACACCGTGGACTGCCGTTCCCATTTTCCAAGACCCACGGCAGGAGGGGTAGGGGGCATACCAGCGGAAATACAACAAGCCTTAAAACCACAGAAGCCCTGGCTGGCAAAGGGTCAACGCCCCCAACAGATTTAAGTGGCAGTGAATCCATCATGTGTAGACCATAGCCAGCCTCTCCCCCACCGTAACAGAGCCCTATTTCGAAGGTTAATGGTGCATTCAGGGCAAATATGGTAGTTGGCCAGATGGTAGGCAGGAATGACCATTGTCATCTACACCCACCATAAATACCAGCAAGGTGCTAGAGGCCCGTGCAGAGGGGTCAATATTATTACTCAAAGTTTCCAAACTGGCCCCTAACCAGCATGAACAAAGGGGTGCACTCTTAAATAAATGTATACACTAGCTCCAGGCAGTAAGGGGGTGCTTATTTGTTGCCTGGGAATAAATTGTAACAGGCACCAGACTAAGACACAAGGGAGTGTGGGGGAAATAACCCTTCCCCCCCGCACCGAGTAACACTGATAATATCATGAAAAAACCTGACAGTGGCACGTGCTCTCGCGAGCAAACGCTGTTCCTTTGGGGGTAAGGACAATGAATGTCTGCCCCTGGTCTAAACCGTTGTAGCAAACAGCGTCTTGACTGCCATGTGGCCTGCCCCAACCTGTGTTGTGAAGCGTTATGCAGGAGTCCAAGGCCGTCCCGAGATAGTGCGGGGTTCCCATACTTAACCCAATTTTATTAAATTTCATTACAGAGGGATTGCGCAATGCTAAATGTATTTGTGATGTGTTTTTTCTCGTGATGCACTTGTATGGCTTAACGTTATTGATGAACCCCATTCTCTAATTGTTTTCATTTGTTATTGAGTTATTTGGCGGTGCCCCTAGTCAGTTCCAAGACGTGGCTTTTTCCTTTCCCCACAGTTTTGATTCCTTTTACCACTTGCCCCGACTCTTTCCCTGTATTACTGTCAATCCAAAATTGACCAATGAGAGTTTGCCATTATGTCTTGCCAAACGATTGTGAGAATGCTGCCCATCTTTGCCTGAAATCCTCACACACCATGGATATTTCTTTGCAGATGTGTCAAATCAAATCTAAATTGATAACAATATAGTTTGTTATTCATTTGAGGATACCAAATAGAGGATGCTTTAAGAAAGGGGAGGAGGCAGGCTATTCATTTAGTCATATTCGGAAATGAATGGGAGTTTGGTGATGATGCATACATGGAGAAGGCAGGGAGGGGAGGGCGGGGACTTGGTGGAGAGCTCCCTAAAAGACACAATAGCTGTACCAAGAGTAGAGTATAAGGTAAAGTTAGGTTTCCTTTTTTTGGATGAACAAAGAAGGCATTTTGAATGAATTAAACAGTATACCTGCTGGTACAGTATATGTTCAGGTGCCACAACTGAGGAAAATCGCAATGGAGGTAATTTTCCAGGACGTGTTGCATGTGCACTTGCGATCAAAAAGGGCCCCTCTGCATAATGCACTACAAAGGGCAAAAAGGAAAGTTTAAAATGGGCAGAATTGTCTTCAAGCCTTCTTTTTGTGCTTTGTATAACAAATTGTGCAAATGCCACCTCCCATTTACGTATGACAGGTAGAATTTCCAAGGCATTCCCATGCGATCCACCTGCTTTTATCAGATATAATATGCAGACAGATTCCATAGGAATCCAATGCTGTGGCTTGGAGCACCAACAATGCAGACGCTCCATTGAAAGCTGCTGTTCGGTGCCCAAACAACATTGGAAAAATGCCCGGTTTGAGGCTGATTTGAAGGGCAGAGAAGTAGTACTTGACGCTCCCCGAGAGTGACCCGAGAGGTGTGGAGCAAGCCCACATGAATGGCGGTTACCAGGGAACAGCAGGATCTCTGTTCCAAGCGCCACCAACTGAAAGCAAGATGGCACTTGCAAAGCCGATATAAGAGTGAAGCCGATCCATCCCACCTGGCCCAGGAGCCTACCACCCATAGTTTGTTCTCCTGTCGTCCGGCTCTCGGTGAGTCCCTGCTCTGCCCAGGGCTATCCCCACGGATCGCTCATCCACAGGGAGACTAAGCAGGGTGGGGCACGGGCAGCCCGCCGGGAGTGCGCGAACATCGCATTGGCAGGGGCACAGCCCGTGCTCAGAGACCGACTAGCCCCTATAAGGAAGGCATGGTATCAACAGTAAAATAAACACAATTGACCACAGTTCAAGGGTACTTACTGAATTTTCACAAGGGTGAGATAAATGCCTAGCTAAACCTAAATCTACAGGTGGGAGCAAGCTACGACCATCAAATAATAATAATAATGCAGTCCTAGTGGAGTCTTGTCAAATTAAAAGGGCCTATACTAAAAAAAAACTATTGCCAATCCTTACTACTAATTTACAAATAATATGGGGTGATGTTCATGAAAAAGAAAGAAGTGTTCACAAAATGATAAGTCAGGATGTTCGGGCCGTTGGCCTCCCTTCCCCATGTTTTCAGCACAGGACAAGGCAGTTCACTCGAACAAAGCACACACTCTGGCTTCTGCGGCACGAGGATAAAGTTACATTTTCACAGTTCAAGACCTTCTGTGTCCAAGCCCATTTACTTATTGCAAGTCTCTTGACTCAGAGGGTCTGCTATACAAAAACAATACGAAAACGTTATTTTCCTTTTCCAGTAGTTAATTTGGGTGTTCACCCTGGATCCCCCTCAGTCGGGCTCTTCTTTCTCAGGTGACTCATGGTTCACCCCGGATCCCCCTCAGCAGGGCTTGGATCCCTTTCTTTCACTCTATTAATCTCCCTCAACCAAGCATTGGACCAATTGTGATTTACTTCAAACTATTGTAGACTTTCGAATGTGCACAGGGTTTAGCTTGACCCATTGCATGACCACTCCGATCTCAATATTCCTTTTTCTCACACTCGGCATCAGTTGGCTACCTAACAGAGACTTTAAAATGAGTACCCACGTTGTGCCAGTCCACCCTGTGTGTGGTATCTTTTCTTGGTCTCCCAAAGTTCAATTATAAAGTTCAACTACTCCTTTGGTTTCCAATTATATCTGTGTCGCTCCTTGCAAACACCTCACAGAGTGTTCTCTTTGTACAATGTTCCCGCTTGCAAACTTGGTTCCAAACACAAGCTGGTTCGGTATCAATCTCTCCAACTCCCTGACTGTGCTGTCTTTTCTGACGCTGCTTTGTTGTAGGAGCCAAGGACAGTACTACAGCAGAATTTGCTCCTCCACGCCTTGGTTATCAATGCGGGAGAGCTCCGGGTACCTCCGACACACTGTGCAGGTTTGATCAGCCTCGGTTCCTGGTCTTCGATTTCTTACTTTCCAAGGCTAACAAAAGTAACGATCTTTAGAGGTCACAGTCACTTCCCTCCTTGCAACTTTCACTGGTCTCGCTGTCTTTCTCCTTGTATTAAACTGCCATCTTGGAACTGGTGTTTCCTTGTGTGGTTTGCCTCACTCAGAGTGTGCGGTCATGCTCCGTCTGTTATCCGTGTGGGGAAGTGTGATGGAAGTCAGGTGTAATAGTCTGTAATTGCCTGACCATTGTGTTGGGACATGTCAGGTACACAGCTCTGGTGTTCGTCCATTGTCGCTCACGGTGGGCTGTCCGTAAGAAAGTGTTTGTGTCGGGAAAGGGGAGGGTTGAATTCCTAGGTACCCTCCCTGGTAGGATGGGGGGAAAGGTGTTATAGGGAATGGGATACCAAGTCTCACCCTCCAGTGTCCCACTTTCATTCCCAGAGGACCCCTCATCCAGGTGATCCTCCCGCACTGGACCACCCCCAGGAACTGAGCCAAAGGCCATGGCCATGACCAGTCCACCTAGGTGACAGATCCCCGGGGACTAGCGTGAGAGACACCTTCTGGTTTCTCACACCCCTCACTGCCACCTGAAGCACCACCCTGGGCTTGAGCCAGGCCTGACAGAGCGAGAGAAGATCTCAGACCCCTCGTGGGCCCAGAGGCAATTTCAGAGGGGGAACCTGAAGATCGAGGGGGAGGCCCACGGATGAGCACAGACTAAATGAATTCTGCAGTGCATGGGACGAAAGCATGGAGTGCTGGATGGTCCTGTGAGGAGCCCAACAGCCTGGTCTGGAAACCGACTTGCACCATGTACAGAGCACCCAGGCTTACAAGCGCACCTATCCATAGACCTAGCTGAGAAGAGGCCCGCAAAGCCACAGAAATGGAGAGGTGGGGTCCCAATAGAGCCACCTATGAGAGGGCCAAAGGGCTGGGGAACAGAAAGCCAGGTGAGAGGGTTGGACCCAACCATTCCCCCTCTGCCCAAGGAGAACACCCAGCCAGTGGAAATCCCTGATTGCAGCCACCAGACACCTGCACCACTAAGTAGACGAAGACCCACAGCATAGACTGAGCGAGAACAGCATCCCCTTACTGCTCGGGGACTGCAGGTGTCAACATAGCATAGCAGCACTCAAGGGGGCCACAAAGAAGATCGCATTGCAGCACTCAAGGGGGCCACACAGAAGATCGAACGGAAGCGGCGGGGGCAAAGACAGAAACTAACATCTCCTCCTTGGAAAGGGGTGAGGAGCAAAGGTCCACAGTTTGAGTGCTTCAAAAACAGAGCCCTACTTCTATGGCACACATTTTCTCCAATATGGCAAAACAACAGAAAGACTCTGAAGGGTCAGACATAACCACACTGCTCCAATCCCAAGAAAAGAAAGCAGAGGTGGATTCATTCTTCAGAGCATCTAGCTGAAAACCCAGGACAGTTAGCTACTAAGGCGGCATGCCTTCAGAAGCTCATAAGGGACATTAAAAGCACATTTAGAAATTGTATGGCGGAACTTTTAGCGAAGATGGAGCAACTAGATGGCCACAACACAGAAGTTGAACAAAGAATAGATGAGAATGAGGACACAGCAGTCGCCAATCAGTGACAATCATGGACCTAACGCAGCAGGACCTGTCCCTAGAAATTGAGAGTGAAACACTAGCGATGAAAAAGAAAGATCTTGAAAACAGAGCTAGAAGGAATAACTTGAGGGATCCCTTCCACTGTGCAAGACAGAAATCTTGCTGATTATGTGGGGGCACTCTTTCAGATGGTTCTATTGGACCATAACGAGGCAAGATTACTGCTAGATCACACAAAGAATGCGGGGGATGGGAGGATGACCCCGATCCCCCACTTGATGTCATAACAAGAGTACACTTAGACCACATTATTGTTAAAGGATATTTGTACTGCGCACTATCATCACTGGAGTGATCCCCTGGTACTCTGGCTTTTCTGAAAAGGAAAGGGGGGGGTGGTGAGTGAGTTAGTGGGAACAAGCAGGATAAGTGCAAGGGAGCAATGATGTGCCATTGGCAGCTTCAGTTCGGTTAACACTGTTCGCTGAGCTTGGGGGTACTTTCTGGTCGGTAGCCATTGTGTGCTGTTGTGCCAAGCTATGTGTGGTTTGTTTTATTGTTGCGGTGTAGTGAAGTTTGTGCAGTTTGTTGTGCTTTGTGGCTGTGTTTGGTTAGAGTTTGAGAGGTGTATTCAGAGGGAGGAAATTGTTAGTGGGTTGGTAATTGGCCTTGCTATCTAGAAGTGATATGGGCTAAATTTCCACATTCTTTCTAGATGTGGTGCGTGAATATCTCTGCATTTCTATCTAGATCCGGCACTGGCTAATATTCACAATTCTGTCTATATATGACGCACGCCAATATTCACAATTATATCCAAATGTAGCCCTGGCCTACATTCAAAATTCAGTCTATATGCGAAGCACGCTAGCCTTCACAATTCTATCTAGATGTGGCATTGGTAATATTCCCAATGCAGTCTAGATGTGACAATGGCTAATATTTGCTATTCTATCTAAATGTGGCACTTGCCGACATTCACAATCCTATTGTCACGATCTTGGCCTTGCGCGGAGGTAGCACGTACACCTACCTCCCCGTTGGGTCTTGGTGCCTGGGAGTGTTTACAACACAGGCTTCCGCGACCCTCCGGGGAAAGAGGGTTAGGGTCCGCTGGTTGGTTAGGTTGGGGTGGTTAGGAAAACCGGGTAACAAGGTAGGGAAAGGGAAGAGGAGGGATAAGGGAAAGCTGAATGGTTGGATGTGTTGCCCCTCCGGGGGTTCTGCTTAAGCAATTAACACTGCACACACTAAGAAACACGCTATCTAGCAGTTTGCATATTACCCACTGATCTGCAGAACATATGATCACCACACATAGGAATCACAATGCCATAAGGTAACAAGGGAAAGCACTTAGCTTCGGGTGTCAGCAGGAGACTCGGGGTTAATTCACCAGTGTTCTTTCTTGCTGAGCGAACAATGGAACTCCGCTACAAGAACCAAAAAACAGGAGTGAGCACACATACGTTTAAAATATGGAGCACTCTTGACATGACATACCGCCGGAACCCGGCATAAACGTTAGCCACTTTACAGATAGACAAATACAAATAACTTGTGTCTGAAAAACGTTAGCCACAGTTAGATCAAACACGAATGACTAGTGTCTGAGCTCCGGCTCGCAATGTAGCGAATGGGCAGTGCCGGTGCTCCGTTCGTGAATTAGCTGTGCCGGAGTTCCGGCCGTAAGGACTGCAAGGGTTAAAGTCGGGAAGCCCGACTCCGCGCTTCGTTACTTGGCGTGGAGCTGTGCGGCTTCAAATATCACAATGCCGCCGGACTCCGAAACGCCACTGACAAAGCGTAATGCACACGGAACAAGTGTCAAGAATTAAATGCACTTATCTGTAGGACTCAGCGGGGCCTGCAGAGTTCGCAGGCGGGGTGTGGCCCCGCTGATAGCTGCCTGCAGGAGCCCGCTGGAAACACGTCTTGCCTCTTCAGATCCCGTAGCGCAAGCAGCGCTCCACGTGTTTCGAGCGCGCATGCACGTTTGTACTGGGCGGGGTCCGGAAGCCTTCCAGTGTCTCTCCTGCACGCGAGGCTGCTGGGAAATGTAGTCCGGTGCCTCTTTTCCTTGTTTTGGAAGGGCTAGGGGGCTGGTTTGTCCACGCCTAGCCCTTTGCCTGCAAAGGACACAAAGCAAGGTCCTAAAATAAAGGGGTTTTAACCTCTTGCCACCACTTACAGTACTTTGGTGCTGCATGCTCACTCCAACCACCTGGGGTATCCTGACAGTACTCCCCCCTCCCAACAGGTCCTGGTTTAGAGGGATTGTTCAGGTGAAAAGTTCGAATCAAACGAGAAGCATGGACATTCGTAGCGGGCTCCCATGAGCGCTCCTCGGGACCATAGCCTAACCAATCTATCAGGTAATGTAAAACTCCTTGCACAACACGAGAATCTAGTATGCATTTCACTTCAAACTCTGGTACACTATTTACCATGATAGGTGGGGGCTTAATAAGGCGTGTTAAGGGTGAGGCTGGCTTTAACAGGGATACATGAAAAACCGGATGTACATGCATTATGGGTGGTAAGGTCAGGCGAACCGCCACTGGATTTATGATCTTTTCGATGGGAAAAGGGCCCAAAAATCGGGGTTGGAACTTCCTAGGGCCTTGCAAGTGTAAGTTTCGTGTGGCCAACCAGACTCGATCCCCAACTTTATATGGTGGACTAATTCGTCTTTTCCGGTCTGCATAAGTCTTATATGCTTGTTTAGCTTGTTCTAGGTTTGTTTTGATGACATGCCATACTTCTGTTAAATGTTGCCTATGGTTCTTGACTGCTGGTACTGAGTCTGTAACATGGGGCACAGGCTGGAACCGCGGATGATACCCATAGGTGCCATAAAACGGTGTCACTTTAGTGGAGGAATGCATGGCATTATTATACGCCAACTCAGCTAACCAAAGGGTTTCTACCCAGGAAGAATCATTGTCGTAGGTCATACATCGTAGGTATTGTTCTAATGTCTGGTTTACTCGCTCGGTCTGCCCATCGGTTTCGGGGTGGTAACTGGTGGACAATCGTAAGGTAATTCCTAATGATTCGCAGAACGCTCTCCAGAAGCGAGAGGTGAACTGTGCACCCCGATCAGAGATGATGTGCTGTGGAATGCCATGTAGGCGTACAATATTCTGGAGAAAAAGGTCTGCAAGCTCTTTTGCCGTGGGAACCCCCTTGCATGGTATGAAGTGTGCTAATTTGCTCAAAGAATCTACTACCACCACTATGGCGGTGAAATGATGACTTGCTGGTAGGTCCACGATCAGGTCCAAGGAAACAGTATGCCAGGGTACTGGAGGAGTGGGTAGGGGTTGCAACATGCCAGCCGGTTTTTGGTGGTCTGATTTGTTTCTCAATTGTCCAAAGAAAGAATAGAGTGGGCACTACGTTGTAAGTTAATTCAGTAATTTAAACTTAGTAAAGTATTTGGTCCTGTTGCCAGATTCCTCCCCGTTGCAAAGGGAGGTATGAAATAATGTTACGCTGTCGACTGGTTAAATTGCACCAGTCTGCTGGAAGGACCTTTGTGAATATCTCACTAATTTGCTTTAAGTAAATGTTCAAAATTTTCCAAGAATTCTTCAAAAATAATAATAAGTTCAATTAGTTGTAACCAAAAAATCTTTTATTTAGAAATCTGCATTTGTCTGAGGCCTTTATCAAGCATTATATTGTCCAATGCATTTCGGTCTGTGCTAGACCTTCTTCAGGGACTATTAGTGATCAAAAGATAAAGAATAAAAAATAAAGATCATGTTATCTAATATGTTAATAACAGTATACATTTTCATTTAATCTAATACAACATTTTACATTGTACTTAAAGTTTGCTCCAAAATGTACCTGTATTAAACGATGCTTCTAATTTTAGGCCTGTTTGTATTCAATTCCTTATTGGAGAATTATCCAACTCTGCTTCACTCAAACATGCTTGTTTATATTTTGTTATATGCCCTTTGTGCAGCTTGCTTCTGTTCTTGATAATCTAAATGATAACCAATGTATACTTTAAATTTCAGCAAATATCTAGTCACAAATGGTTCTATCAACCAGAGTTTCACTTGTTCTCAAAAAGAGTCTTACCTGTAGTAAACAGATGTAGAAGCAGCCGGGCACCTTGCTCGCGTGAAAACGCGTTGCTTGTTGCTCGGGCTGCTTTTATAGTGCAGAAAATGGCGCCGGCGCGCAACGTGATGACGTCATCGCGTGCCGGCGGCCATTTTGAAATGTAAAAAAAAAAAAAAAAAAACTTCAATTGGATGTCGACTGTTCCTTTGTGTGTACCAATGTACATATACAAACTTATGATGTGTTTAACTTCTGGGGTATTAGATCTTTTTTAGTTTCACACATAATTGGTTTCTTAGAGTGTTAACTCTATATTCCTGAACAAAGTAAAACCAGCTACAATTCACCTGTTCCATATTATGGTATAATTGCCACACATAAATTGTTATATTATTAGTTATTTTCTCATATGAATTATTGCTGTTGTAATTCCACATGAAGTTCTGTATATGTTGTTTCAGGTACATGTAACGCGACTATCAACACTTTAACTTACTTAATATGAACACCCAATGATACGAACCAATTATTTACTGATATGCTCCTGGTTGCTATATACTTCAACTTTGTATACATATTTTGGACATTTAATAATTAACAGCATACTCACATTCATGTGTTGGTACCTAATTTCAACGTAATTTCATTTCATTAAATTTACTTTAAAGAAAACATGCAAAGTTACATTCCTCATTGAGGCCATCCGGATGCATAGAGTTGAGTTTTTCAATCCAGTAGGTTTCCTTCTGATTTAGAAGTCTGTTAATGTCAACTCTCTGTCCTTGAGGAACTTCCAATACATCCAAAATTTGAAATTTAATTTGCGCTATTTGATGATTAGCTTCTCTAAAATGTCTTGCTACTGGAGATTTGATGTTTCCTGTACGAATATTTGAACGATGTTCGTTCCATCTTGTTTTCGCTTTACGGGCGGTTTGTCCCACGTAGTACTTGCCACATGGGCACTTGATACTGTATATAACATTCATAGTGTCACATGTTGCGAATTTCGTCAAGTAGATTTTGCGACCTGTGTTTGGGTGGAACACAACGTCCCCTTTCTGAACCATGTTACAATTTGAGCAGTTCAAACATGGAAATGTTCCCTTTCTTGTTGTTCTTGTTTTTTGTGTTTGAATGTCACTCCTTATCAACATATCTTTAATATTCCTGCTTCTGGTGTAGGCAAACATTGGAGGAGTGGTATAGAGGTGTCCCAGTATTCTGTCCTCTGATAGAAAATGCCAATGTTTCAAAACAATTTTCTTAACGTTATTACTCTCTGTAGAATATTTAGTCACATAGATAAATGGTGTTTCTTTAACTGACGTAGATTTGGTTAATACCTCTTGTCTATCCATGGTTATCACTTTGGAAATAGAATCATTGATCTCTTGTATAGGATAACCTCTTTGTAAAAATCTCTTTGCCATATCTTGTATTTGCTTACCACATTCCACTTCATCTTGCACTATTTTCTTAACCCTTAACATCTGGCTGTAAGGGAGACTTCTAAGAGTATTTTGAGGGTGAAAACTTAAACGATGCAGCAGATTATTACGATCGCTCGATTTTCGGTACAAGGTAGTGGTAAGTTTGAGATCCTGATTTGACACAGTGACATCCAGAAAGTTAACTTCTTTTTTACTATAAGTTGTTGTGAATTGTATATGTGTGTCGATTGTGTTCAGGAATCTTGTAAATTGTACGAACTGTTCTTCACTTCCTTGCCAAATTCCGAATACATCGTCGATGTATCTTCCCCAGTATTGGAGATGATGTTTCCAAATGTCATGATTCAGTATATTCTCTGTTTCGAATTTATACATAAAACTATTGGCGTAACTGGGTGCCATTGTAGCTCCCATAGAAGTTCCACTCGTCTGTAAATAGTACTGTTGTTGGTATCTAAAGTATGAATTTTGTGAAATGAAATCCAAGAGAATCATTAAAAATTCCTTAGATGCTTCTACCCCTCTAGTATTTAGTAACAACCATTCCACCGCTTCTTGTCCTTGATTATGAGGAATTGAGGTATACAAACTACGTACATCTGCGGTAAATAAAATACTGTTCTCATTCATAGTAATGTTCGTGAGAATATTCAAAAAATGAGTGGTATCCTTAATGTACGTGTTAGTATTTTGTATTATAGGTTGCAAAAAATAATCCAAATATGTACCCAGAGGTTGTAAAATGCTGTTAGTGGCTGATACAATAGGTCTGCCTGGTGGTTTTTCTAATGTTTTATGAATTTTCGGAATAGTGTAGAAGACAGGTGTTCTCGGATTTGTAGTGGTTAGGAAACGTCGGGTCTTTTCTGTAATCCACTTGTTATTCTCCGCCAAATCGAGTATGTATTCCAAATTTTCTTGAATGTCATCGATAGGGTCCTTATCTATGGGTTGATATACTGATCTGTCCATCAGTTGTTGCATGCATTCTTGATGGTAATCTGCAGTATTTTGAATTACCATGGCTCCCCCTTTATCTGCAGGTTTAAATGTGATGTTCTTGTTCGAAAATAGTCTACGAATGGTACTTAAATCATGTTTACTAAAGTTACCATGTCGCAGTGATTTATATGAAAGTTTTTTCAAATCGGTGGTGACCATTCTTTGAAACAAGTCAATTATAGGATAATTTATAGGAGGTATGAAAGTACTCTTGGGTTTAAATTCTTTATACTCAATTTCTGGTGTTGGATACTCTATGTTTTCTTCCTCAATTGTAGCAAAAAAAGCCTTTAATCTAAGTTTTCTTGAAAATTTGAATAGTTCTACTTTCTTCTCAAATAAAGTAGAGTGATATGTTGGAACAAAGTTAAGTCCTTTTTGTAATAGGTTGTTCTCTTCTTTAGACAAATGGTATTCTGACAAATTAATCACTAAGTTTTCCTGGGGTTCAATCGTGTATGTGGACGCTGTTGATTTCTGTCTGCGTCCACTCCTTGTCCTCTTCCGCGTTGGCCTCTGTCTAAAAAAGTACCCCTGAAATTAGTTCCTCTTCCTGTGGGGCGTTTATCGCCAGTACTTGTTCCTTCACCTGCGTCTTGTCGCTCTGCACCCGATGTCTCTGGTCCACTAGTATCTGGATCTGATGAACTTGACGAATTTCTTGGAACTGGTCTCTGATTGTATTTATTCATCCAAGTATACACCTCATCGTTTAAATAATCATACGTATCTCTACGATATTTTCGCAATTTCTTTGCTTCTAATTCTGTGCGATATTCTAGTAAATTAGTGTTGATCTCTTCCAAAATCTTTTCTAGATCGGTTGCACTCAATGCTGTGGTCAATTCCTCTTGTATCTCCAAAATTTCTGATGAAAGTTTATCAAGTTCTTTGGATAGTTCTTGAACAGTCAATAATATCAAATCCAACGAGCATTTATTGAGAATTTGTTCCCATTTGTTGACAAACTCACGACTCTCCTTGCATAGGGTAGGTCTCATAGGGATCCTCAAACCTCTTGGAATTCTTTGAGCTCTATAATATTTTGTAAGAGTAACTGCGTGCAGTTTTCTGTTAATCTCTTTACGTATGAGACGTTCCAATGTTTTAATCCTAGTGTTAGGATCAATGCTTGTAGAACTTCCTCCAGTATCCCTTATAGAATCAAGAATTGCATTGGCCTCTTCGGGAGTGAAACCCAATGTTTCTGCTTTCTTATTAGTTAAACCACTTAACTCTTCATATGACATTCTTATGTAACACTTAAAACTTCAGTGTGCCTCTCACTCGTTGTGCAAACCAATTTGACAATTGTCCAAAGAAAGAATAGAGTGGGCACTACGTTGTAAGTTAATTCAGTAATTTAAACTTAGTAAAGTATTTGGTCCTGTCGCCAGATTCCTCCCCGTTGCAAAGGGAGGTATGAAATAATGTTACGCTGTCGACTGGTTAAATTGCACCAGTCTGCTGGAAGGACCTTTGTGAATATCTCACTAATTTGCTTTAAGTAAATGTTCAAAATTTTCCAAGAATTCTTCAAAAATAATAATAAGTTCAATTAGTTGTAACCAAAAAATCTTTTATTTAGAAATCTGCATTTGTCTGAGGCCTTTATCAAGCATTATATTGTCCAATGCATTTCGGTCTGTGCTAGACCTTCTTCAGGGACTATTAGTGATCAAAAGATAAAGAATAAAAAATAAAGATCATGTTATCTAATATGTTAATAACAGTATACATTTTCATTTAATCTAATACAACATTTTACATTGTACTTAAAGTTTGCTCCAAAATGTACCTGTATTAAACGATGCTTCTAATTTTAGGCCTGTTTGTATTCAATTCCTTATTGGAGAATTATCCAACTCTGCTTCACTCAAACATGCTTGTTTATATTTTGTTATATGCCCTTTGTGCAGCTTGCTTCTGTTCTTGATAATCTAAATGATAACCAATGTATACTTTAAATTTCAGCAAATATCTAGTCACAAATGGTTCTATCAACCAGAGTTTCACTTGTTCTCAAAAAGAGTCTTACCTGTAGTAAACAGATGTAGAAGCAGCCGGGCACCTTGCTCGCGTGAAAACGCGTTGCTTGTTGCTCGGGCTGCTTTTATAGTGCAGAAAATGGCGCCGGCGCGCAACGTGATGACGTCATCAACGTGATGACGTCATCGCGTGCCGGCGGCCATTTTGAAATGTAAAAAAAAAAAAAAAAAAAACTTCAATTGGATGTCGACTGTTCCTTTGTGTGTACCAATGTACATATACAAACTTATAATGTGTTTAACTTCTGGGGTATTAGATCTTTTTTAGTTTCACACATAATTGGTTTCTTAGAGTGTTAACTCTATATTCCTGAACAAAGTAAAACCAGCTACAATTCACCTGTTCCATATTATGGTATAATTGCCACACATAAATTGTTATATTATTAGTTATTTTCTCATATGAATTATTGCTGTTGTAATTCCACATGAAGTTCTGTATATGTTGTTTCAGGTACATGTAACGCGACTATCAACACTTTAACTTACTTAATATGAACACCCAATGATACGAACCAATTATTTACTGATATGCTCCTGGTTGCTATATACTTCAACTTTGTATACATATTTTGGACATTTAATAATTAACAGCATACTCACATTCATGTGTTGGTACCTAATTTCAACGTAATTTCATTTCATTAAATTTACTTTAAAGAAAACATGCAAAGTTACATTCCTCATTGAGGCCATCCGGATGCATAGAGTTGAGTTTTTCAATCCAGTAGGTTTCCTTCTGATTTAGAAGTCTGTTAATGTCAACTCTCTGTCCTTGAGGAACTTCCAATACATCCAAAATTTGAAATTTAATTTGCGCTATTTGATGATTAGCTTCTCTAAAATGTCTTGCTACTGGAGATTTGATGTTTCCTGTACGAATATTTGAACGATGTTCGTTCCATCTTGTTTTCGCTTTACGGGCGGTTTGTCCCACGTAGTACTTGCCACATGGGCACTTGATACTGTATATAACATTCATAGTGTCACATGTTGCGAATTTCGTCAAGTAGATTTTGCGACCTGTGTTTGGGTGGAACACAACGTCCCCTTTCTGAACCATGTTACAATTTGAGCAGTTCAAACATGGAAATGTTCCCTTTCTTGTTGTTCTTGTTTTTTGTGTTTGAATGTCACTCCTTATCAACATATCTTTAATATTCCTGCTTCTGGTGTAGGCAAACATTGGAGGAGTGGTATAGAGGTGTCCCAGTATTCTGTCCTCTGATAGAAAATGCCAATGTTTCAAAACAATTTTCTTAACTTTATTACTCTCTGTAGAATATTTAGTCACATAGATAAATGGTGTTTCTTTAACTGACGTAGATTTGGTTAATACCTCTTGTCTATCCATGGTTATCACTTTGGAAATAGAATCATTGATCTCTTGTATAGGATAACCTCTTTGTAAAAATCTCTTTGCCATATCTTGTATTTGCTTACCACATTCCACTTCATCTTGCACTATTTTCTTAACCCTTAACATCTGGCTGTAAGGGAGACTTCTAAGAGTATTTTGAGGGTGAAAACTTAAACGATGCAGCAGATTATTACGATCGCTCGATTTTCGGTACAAGGTAGTGGTAAGTTTGAGATCCTGATTTGACACAGTGACATCCAGAAAGTTAACTTCTTTTTTACTATAAGTTGTTGTGAATTGTATATGTGTGTCGATTGTGTTCAGGAATCTTGTAAATTGTACGAACTGTTCTTCACTTCCTTGCCAAATTCCGAATACATCGTCGATGTATCTTCCCCAGTATTGGAGATGATGTTTCCAAATGTCATGATTCAGTATATTCTCTGTTTCGAATTTATACATAAAACTATTGGCGTAACTGGGTGCCATTGTGGCTCCCATAGAAGTTCCACTCGTCTGTAAATAGTACTGTTGTTGGTATCTAAAGTATGAATTTTGTGAAATGAAATCCAAGAGAATCATTAAAAATTCCTTAGATGCTTCTACCCCTCTAGTATTTAGTAACAACCATTCCACCGCTTCTTGTCCTTGATTATGAGGAATTGAGGTATACAAACTACGTACATCTGCAGTAAATAAAATACTGTTCTCATTCATAGTAATGTTCGTGAGAATATTCAAAAAATGAGTGGTATCCTTAATGTACGTGTTAGTATTTTGTATTATAGGTTGCAAAAAATAATCCAAATATGTACCTAGAGGTTGTAAAATGCTGTTAGTGGCTGATACAATAGGTCTGCCTGGTGGTTTTTCTAATGTTTTATGAATTTTCGGAATAGTGTAGAAGACAGGTGTTCTCGGATTTGTAGTGGTTAGGAAACGTCGGGTCTTTTCTGTAATCCACTTGTTATTCTCCGCCAAATCGAGTATGTATTCCAAATTTTCTTGAATGTCATCGATAGGGTCCTTATCTATGGGTTGATATACTGATCTGTCCATCAGTTGTTGCATGCATTCTTGATGGTAATCTGCAGTATTTTGAATTACCATGGCTCCCCCTTTATCTGCAGGTTTAAATGTGATGTTCTTGTTCGAAAATAGTCTACGAATGGTACTTAAATCATGTTTACTAAAGTTACCATGTCGCGGTGATTTATATGAAAGTTTTTTCAAATCGGTGGTGACCATTCTTTGAAACAAGTCAATTATAGGATAATTTATAGGAGGTATGAAAGTACTCTTGGGTTTAAATTCTTTATACTCAATTTCTGGTGTTGGATACTCTATGTTTTCTTCCTCAATTGTAGCAAAAAAAGCCTTTAATCTAAGTTTTCTTGAAAATTTGAATAGTTCTACTTTCTTCTCAAATAAAGTAGAGTGATATGTTGGAACAAAGTTAAGTCCTTTTTGTAATAGGTTGTTCTCTTCTTTAGACAAATGGTATTCTGACAAATTAATCACTAAGTTTTCCTGGGGTTCAATCGTGTATGTGGACGCTGTTGATTTCTGTCTGCGTCCCCTCCTTGTCCTCTTCCGCGTTGGCCTCTGTCTAAAAAAGTACCCCTGAAATTAGTTCCTCTTCCTGTGGGGCGTTTATCGCCAGTACTTGTTCCTTCACCTGCGTCTTGTCGCTCTGCACCCGATGTCTCTGGTCCACTAGTATCTGGATCTGATGAACTTGACGAATTTCTTGGAACTGGTCTCTGATTGTATTTATTCATCCAAGTATACACCTCATCGTTTAAATAATCATACGTATCTCTACGATATTTTCGCAATTTCTTTGCTTCTAATTCTGTGCGATATTCTAGTAAATTAGTGTTGATCTCTTCCAAAATCTTTTCTAGATCGGTTGCACTCAATGCTGTGGTCAATTCCTCTTGTATCTCCAAAATTTCTGATGAAAGTTTATCAAGTTCTTTGGAAAGTTCTTGAACAGTCAATAATATCAAATCCAACGAGCATTTATTGAGAATTTGTTCCCATTTGTTGACAAACTCACGACTCTCCTTGCATAGGGTAGGTCTCATAGGGATCCTCAAACCTCTTGGAATTCTTTGAGCTCTATAATATTTTGTAAGAGTAACTGCGTGCAGTTTTCTGTTAATCTCTTTACGTATGAGACGTTCCAATGTTTTAATCCTAGTGTTAGGATCAATGCTTGTAGAACTTCCTCCAGTATCCCTTATAGAATCAAGAATTGCATTGGCCTCTTCGGGAGTGAAACCCAATGTTTCTGCTTTCTTATTAGTTAAACCACTTAACTCTTCATATGACATTCTTATGTAACACTTAAAACTTCAGTGTGCCTCTCACTCGTTGTGCAAACCAATTTGACAATTGTCCAAAGAAAGAATAGAGTGGGCACTACGTTGTAAGTTAATTCAGTAATTTAAACTTAGTAAAGTATTTGGTCCTGTCGCCAGATTCCTCCCCGTTGCAAAGGGAGGTATGAAATAATGTTACGCTGTCGACTGGTTAAATTGCACCAGTCTGCTGGAAGGACCTTTGTGAATATCTCACTAATTTGCTTTAAGTAAATGTTCAAAATTTTCCAAGAATTCTTCAAAAATAATAATAAGTTCAATTAGTTGTAACCAAAAAATCTTTTATTTAGAAATCTGCATTTGTCTGAGGCCTTTATCGAGCATTATATTGTCCAATGCATTTCGGTCTGTGCTAGACCTTCTTCAGGGACTATTAGTGATCAAAAGATAAAGAATAAAAAATAAAGATCATGTTATCTAATATGTTAATAACAGTATACATTTTCATTTAATCTAATACAACATTTTACATTGTACTTAAAGTTTGCTCCAAAATGTACCTGTATTAAACGATGCTTCTAATTTTAGGCCTGTTTGTATTCAATACACAAACAGCACTCGCAAGTATGCACATACTCTCGAATGTCTTTCCTCATTTGAGGCCACCAGAAATGACGCATTACCAGTTCCTGGGTTTTGACCATTCCAGGGTTCCCTACAAAGGGCGAGTCATGACACCACTTAATGGCTTGTTTACGCGTTGCAGGTGTTGGTAAGTACAGGGATGATCCAAAGAAGGGTAAACCATTTTTGATTGTTTGTCTTTTCCCTGGATTGCTCCACTGCACTAATTCTTGAGCTGACATGGCTTTTCGTATGTTATTGAACATATCATCTACTACAATACTACCCACAATACGTGTGAGTGGTACCATTGGCTTTGGTTCCTCTTTTTTACCCTGACTAGGGTCAGGTTCCGGGTAACGAGACAGTGTATCAGCCTTTCTGTTCTCCGTACCCGGACGATATGTTACCACGAATTCGTACTCGGCAAAGTGCATCGCCCATCGCAGTTGTCGGGGACTCAAAGCCTTGGCTGATTTTAGGAATTGAAGATTCCTATGGTCCGTCAGTATCGTGATCGTATGCCGAGCCCCCATCAAGTAATGACGCCACTCGTCAAATGCTACCTTGATGGCCAGGAGTTCTCTATCGGCAATCACATAATTTCGTTCAGCTGGTAACAGGGAACGCGAATAGAAGGCCACTGGGTGCAATTGCCCGGAGTCGTCTCTTTGGGATAAAATTGCACCAAGAGCATAGCTGGAAGCATCAGTTTCTATGATATAAGGACGCGTGGGATCGGGGTGAAATAGCACAGGAGCAGTTGTGAATGCAGTTTTTAAAGCTACAAAGCTTGTCTCTGCAGCCGCATCCCACTGAAAGGCTACGCCTTTTTTTAGTAAACGGGTGATGGGCTGTACTTTGGCTGCGAATCCTTCAATGAACCGACGATAGAAATTTGCAAACCCCAACACCGTTTGTACTTCCTTTACAGATGTGGGAGACGGCCACTCCGTGATGGCTTGGACTTTTTTCGGATCCATTGTAATGCCTTTGGGTGATAAAATGAACACTAGGAATTCTATTGAGGTTTGGTGGAACGCACATTTTTCCAATTTTGCATAGAGTTGATGCTCACGCAACCGTAGTAACACTGCTTTTACATGAGCCTGATGCTCCTCAATGTTGCGTGAATAAATTAGGATGTCGTCAATATAGACCATAGTGAACACGTAAGACCTCGTCCAGAAAATGCTGAAAGGCGGCGGGCGCGTTGCAGAGGCCGAATGGCATGACTTGGTATTCATATAGACCGAACTTGGTTCGTAAGGCAGTCTTCCATTCGTCCCCCTCACGCACCCGCACCAGATGATACGCTCCTCTTAAGTCTAGCTTGGTGTAGATCTGGGCGTCCCTCACCTGGTCTAATAGAGTTGGTATCAGCGGTAAAGGGTAACGGTTCTTTATGGTTATCCGGTTAATAGCCCTATAGTCTATACACGTTCTTAGGTCCCCGGTCTTTTTAGGAACGAAGAACAAAGGGGATGACACTGGTGACTTAGAGTGACGTATGAAGCCATTGGCCAGATTCGTTTCAATATAGTCTTTAAGGTGCTCGTTTTCAGATTCTGTCAGTGCATAAATCCTGCTACAGGGCAAGGCCGCTCCTGGTTCCAGATCTATTCTGCAATCGAAAGTCCGATGAGGAGGCAAAGTTTCTGCAGCGGCTTTACTAAAAACGTCCCTAAAGTCTTGATAAACAGATGGGAGGCCAGTTTCAACACTCCCAATGACATGTTTTTCGTAGGGCATTACGCCTTTGATCTCCTCAAGGTGGCAATTTGTTTTACAATGGTCTGACACGAAACGCACAGTTCCTTGGGTCCAATTAACTTGGGGGTTATGGGTCCTCAACCATGGCAGACCTAAATTCATGCCAAACTGGGGCGCTGCTATTACGTCAAAGCTGATGTTCTCAGAGTGTTGTGGACTACATTCTAAACGTACCCACTGAGTTTGCTTAGTAATTAGGCCTGAAATCAAGGGTGATCCATCTACAGACTTTACCTCTTCACTCCGTTCTTTGAACAGTAACGGAACCCCTAATTGTGTTGCTAAGGTTTCGTCGATAAAATTTCCAGTAGCACCTGAGTCCAGCATCAATGATACTGGTATTCGATGATCCTGCCAGGAGACATGACCTGAAACGGTCACATGTGCTACTTTGCTTTGCAGGGTATTAGCTAAGGAACTAGGGGTGTTCTCAGATTGGCTCGCCGGGGCCACGCTTACTGACGAGCTTTCACGTTTCCCGACTGCTCACCCTTGGGCTTTGCTAAACATTCTCGAACAAAATGTCCGGCCTTCCCACAGTAAAGACAGAGCTTCTCTCGACGTCGTTTGTCTTTCTCTTCCTGGGTTAAAGGGCCTCGAACCGTCCCTATTTGCATTGGTTCATCTAAGGGTTTTTCGCTCTTACCTGGTTTCGGTTGGTGATCCAGACGGACCATGGGCTTGGGATCCCACTTACGCTTATCTAACCTCCTCTCATACTGTCTTTGATCCAACCGTAGGGCCAGGTCGATCATAGCGGAGCATGTGTCGGGTTGGGGATCTACCTGAGCTATTAAGTCTTTTACCTCGTCCCTTAGTCCTTGGTAGAATAGTGCTAGGCGCTTCTCCTGAGGCCAGTCTGTCTCCACAGCCAACCGATTAAAGGTGGTTACATAGGAAACCAAATCCCTTCCCCCTTGACGTAAAGTGAGCAATTCCCTGTCCTTAATTAGAGTTGCAGCCCTTCGATTGAATATTTTCCCAAATTCCTCCAAAAACAAGTCCCACTGATAGAGAAGTGCGTCATATTTCGTAACCAGCGGAGTGGCCCATGACGCTGCATCACCCCCAAGATACGAAATCATAAAGGCTGTGCGAGACTGAGCCGTGCGAAACACATTTGGTTTGGTGATGAAATGCAATTGGCACTGCATTACAAACTGGTTGAATTTTTGGGGATCCCCATGATAACGTTCTGGAGCTGACAAAGGAAGTGTAGGCTCGGCGGACACCTGTACCTGGACTGGGATGGGTGGTGCAAGGTCCGCGGGCAATGGGGTGGCCTGTGCATTTGCCTGAACTGTTAACGTATGGACCTGGCCAGCCAAAGTTACATAGTCCTGCCTTGTGGCAAGCAAATCAGATTTCAAGTCTCTCAGGGCTTGCAATACCTCCTCCATGGTGACGTGCTACCTGGGCGCTTAATGATACGTGGGCTTGCGCTCCTGTCACGATCTTGGCCTTGCACGGAGGTAGCACGTACACCTACCTCCCCGTTGGGTCTTGGGGCCTGGGAGTGTTTACAACACAGGCTTCCGCGACCCTCCGGGGAAAGAGGGTTAGGGTCCGCTGGTTGGTTAGGTTGGGGTGGTTAGGAAAACCGGGTAAAAAGGTAGGGAAAGGGAAGAGGAGGGATAAGGGAAAGCTGAATGGTTAGATGTGTTGCCCCTCCGGGGGTTCTGCTTAAGCAATTAACACTGCACACACTAAGAAACACGATATCTAGCAGTTTGCATATTACCCACTGATCTGCAGAACATATGATCACCACACATAGGAATCACAATGCCATAAGGTAACAAGGGAAAGCACTTAGCTTCGGGTGTCAGCAGGAGACTCGGGGTTAATTCACCAGTGTTCTTTCTTGCTGAGCGAACAACGGAACTCCGCTACAAGAACCAAAAAACAGGAGTGAGCACACATACGTTTAAAATATGGAGCACTCTTGACATGACATACCGCCGGAACCCGGCATAAACGTTAGCCACTTTACAGATAGACAAATACAAATAACTTGTGTCTGATAAACGTTAGCCACAGTTAGATCAAACACGAATGACTAGTGTCTGTGCTCCGGCTCGCAATGTAGCGAATGGGCAGTGCCGGTGCTCCGTTCGTGAATTAGCTGTGCCGGAGTTCCGGCCGTAAGGACTGCAAGGGTTAAAGTCGGGAAGCCCAACTCCGCGCTTCGCTACTTGGCGTGGCGCTGTGCGGCTTCAAATATCACAATGCCGCCGGACTCCGAAACGCCACTGACAAAGCGTAATGCACACGGAACAAGTGTCAAGAATTAAATGCACTTATCTGTAGGACTCAGCGGGGCCTGCAGAGTTCGCAGGCGGGGTGTGGCCCCGCTGATAGCTGCCTGCAGGAGCCCGCTGTAAACACGTCTTGCCTCTTCAGATCCCGTAGCGCAAGCAGCGCTCCACGTGTTTCGAGCGCGCATGCGCGTTTGTACTGGGCGGGGTCCGGAAGCCTTCCAGTGTCTCTCCTGTACGCGAGGCTGCTGGGAAATGTAGTCCGGTGCCTCTTTTCCTTGTTTTGGAAGGGCTAGGGGGCTGGTTTGTCCACGCCTAGCCCTTTGCCTGCAAAGGACACAAAGCAAGGTCCTAAAATAAAGGGGTTTTAACCTCTTGCCACCACTTACAGTACTTTGGTGCTGCATGCTCCCTCCAACCACCTGGGGTATCCTGACACCTATCTATAGATGTGACATAGGGTAATGTTCACAATTCTAACTAAATATGGTACTTGCTATGATCCACGATTCCGTCTGGGTCCGGCGCAGGCCACGAATCCCATCTAAATGTGGTACTTGCTATCATCCAAGTGTGACACGTGCTAACATTCACAGTTCTATCTAAATGTGGCATGTGCTAACATTCACAGTTCTATCTAAATGTGGAACTTTCTAACATTCACAGTTCTATCTAGATGTGATGCAGGTTAGTGTTCACAATTGTATCTCGTTGTTAAGCAGGTTGGTGTTAATATCCTGGTCTGCTATGGTCTGAGGACAGGTAGAGTGGCAGGGCTTCTGGAGTAGAGCGATTGCTCTACTCACCACCCAGGCCATGTGGTGGGATGTGTGAAGGAACAGTAGCAAAGAGATGTCTTAGCACTGCTTGTCTCACCTGGGAAAACAGACCTAGAGTGTGCATATTGGCAGTAGTGGTGTGTAAAAGTGTGTACAGAACTCCAGGTTGCTGCTTCACAAATGGACTTAAGAGAAACGTTTGCAATGAATGCTATAGAAGCCAAGTGATGTGCTCCAGGCTTGAAGGGCAGATCTCTCTTGGCAAGAGTGTAACAGTGTGATGCAGTCATCTTCGTTGCAATCTGGAAGCTTCTGTGCCTTCAAGAACTGATCCAAGAGAGGACCTGGCTAGGAGACCTCTTTCCAAGGTACGAGGGACCATCGCGCACCAGCTGATCTTTGCCAAAACTCCCTGGTAGACGGACCTATGAAAGGCTGCCGTCCACAGCCGTCGCTGACTGCCGTCGCCGACCAGAGCTGCCAATCTCCCTTTGCCTTAGAACATTTGATCCAAGGTCTCCCTTGCTCATCCTCTTCGACCGCTTTCGTCCTGCCGGCGAAAGTCAAGGCCGCCGATGACTGAGGAGAATCTGCCGGTGGGTTTCCCGCCACCCGAAGACCTCAGAGACGCAGACGAAGCTACTGAAGCCAGCCGTGGTCACGTCCCGTTCGCCCACGCCAGACGCCGACCACCCGACGCCCTTGCTGGGCCAAAGTTCTTCACTAACACTTTTTGGCAATGAGCCATCATTGTCGAGGTGCACCGCACGCCTCCCCTGTTGCAGGATGTTTGACCGATCGTCAATGAGCACCGCAAGGACTGAAACTGCTCTTTTTGGTTTGGTGTACCAAACCTTGGGATACCCTTATGGCACCCATGGGTGGGTGTACAACCCTGTACCCCTAGTGTATGTGCTTGGTCACCTGCATGGGACCCACAGAGCAGTGTATAGGCTGGTGGCAGCTCCATGCTGAATTTGACAGGTGCTCTGAGTATGCTCCATTTTGGGGATAACCAGGCTGTCATGATTCATGCCCCTGATCATCATGGCCAAACCAGCCTTTCGGCTGGGGCCAGGTTACAGGCTTCCATTGTGGCCTCAAGGGTCACAAAATACCATCAGGGACTCTCTTGGAGCCAGACCTGGCACCTTTGGTGCCAGGCTCATACTGTTATGTGAAGGACAACATTTGGATTGGGATTTCAGTTAACATGGAGTCACTCACATAGCTCAGTTCCAAAGAATACACGGTTTTCCTTCTGTCCTGATTTCAGATCGAGGTAGTCAATTTGTATCTGGCTTCTGGAAGAAGTGCTGTTCAATGGACCAAATCGATATTCGATTATCCACCAGCCATCATCCCCAAATGGATGGCCAAATGGAAAGGACAAACCAGACACTCAAACAATACCTACGTTGTATGTTACACCAAGTTGAAGAAGGTTGGAAGGATTTACAATGGATAGCAGAATATGCCTATGATAATTCTCTGCATACCAGCACGTGACAAACTCCTTTCTATACCTTATATGGTAGGCATCCACGAACCTCTGAATTAGATGCTCCCAGGGCTCTGGAGATGCCAGCGCTGAAAACCTTACATATAACCATTACTCAAGCCTTCAAAGAGGCATCTGGACATTTACTTCAAGCTAAATAAAGACAAAAGAAATTCTCTGGTCAACATCGCAGAAAGGCTCCTGATTACCGAGTTGGAGATGAAGTTTTGTTAGCGTTAAAACATATGCCAATAAAAGGAACCCAGACTTTTCGTCCACGATATCTAGGACCTTTCACCATTGAGTCCAAAATAAACCCAGTAGCTGTTAAACTAACCCTGCCACCAAACATGAAGATCCATCTTGTATTCCATGTATCACTCCTAAAACCTGTGCAACCTGGAACTCGAGTTACAACACCACCAAAACCAGTACTGATAAACAGAAAACCGGAGTTTGAAGTTAAAGACATCCTGGATTCAAAATACACTAGATCTAAACTATATTATTTAGTAGATTGGAAAGGATATGGTCCTCAGGACAGAACATGGGGAAACAAGTGAGAACATCCACGCGCCACAATTGGTAAAACGGTTCCATCAAAATCATGCAACTAAACCAGGGCCAGGCAGAAGAACTGCCGTGAGAGGGGCCTTGGGGTGAGTGCTGTCATGATTCATGCCCCTGGTCATCATGGCCAAACCAGCCTTTTGGCTGGGGCCAGCTTACAGGCTTCCATTGTGGCCTCCAGGGCCACAAATCAGCATCAGGGACTCTCTTGGACCCAGTCCTGGTGCCTTTGGCGCCAGCCTGATACTGTTATGTGAAGGACAACATTTGGATTGGGACTTCAGTTAACATGGAGGCACTCACATAGCTCAGTTCCAAAGAACTAGTGTTTCGGGTGAGGGCCTGGGATTACATTACCTGGAACTACTTTACCTGGGCTACTATACCAGGAACTACTTTACCTGGGCTATATAAGCCACACCCAAACAGCAGCGCATGTTTCACATTACTCTGCAGTTAGCAGCGTAACGCTCACTGTGTCTGTTCTGATCTCCAGTGTTTTTTGCATCCTGCCACATGCTGAATCCTGTATCTGGAAGAAGAACACCATTATTCAGCGCTTAGCTGTAAGTAGCAGCCTGGCTTTGGTCTTGAATCTTTCATCTTCAAACTACAACCATCTGCTCACCTGAATACACGCGATCCGGGGATTCTTCATCATGACACCACATCCATCTTCAGAACGCTGCAGCAAACTGAAAAAGCAAAGAGAGACATTATTAGTGAGCCATCGCTCGAGGCCACGCAAGGACACTGAAAACCACTTACCAGGTGCAGTCTCTCCTTGATCTCAGAACATCACAGCGGCCTGGAACATCATAACGACCTGCAAAGGAAGCGGCGCAGGCACAGTTTAGCAAAAAGAAAAGGCAAGAAAGCACCGGGCTTTCAATTACCTTGCTGGGATTCTCATCCTATACAGCATGGCAAAGCCAAAACTCTCCAACTCATCTGAGGGAAAGAAACTAGAGACATTAATAACAACAAAAAGGCAAAAGAGGAAAAGGGCAAGATAAAAGACTGTAAAACAGTAGTACCTACCTTATCAAGCAAATCGGAGTTGCAGCAGGCCTGGGCCGGAACACGGGCCAACGCACCAGTGAAGCAACTAGGTCGCAGAACACCCACACCTCCAACGCGCCCCTGCATAGAGATGCAGGACGTAGAGCACACCATACCTAATATTAAGGTGAGGAGAGAGACTAGACTTAAGGGAGGAATTTGAGGCTAAGGGAGGTGGGAATCAATCCAAGAGAGACATTTAAGCCTTCTTTCCAGTTCTCCTGTATTGCAGGCGCTATCCACGTCCAACACACTATCAAGGGAGAAGGTTCGAGAGTGCTAATCTTTCAGCCAGACTGAGTGGCGTCCCCGTGGAGGTGAGCGTAACACAGGCCCTGCCATTGGAATCAGTTGATTCCTGATAGGAAACAAGTTTTCCCCTGTGGCCTCTTGCTTTCTATTGCCTGTTACCTTGTTTTTCCCAATGTCCTGGGAAGCCCTGCCTCTGTTGCTTCCCCCTGACTGGCTGTTGGCTGGAAGTTCCATATATGGTATTGTGGGGAAGTCCAGGCCAGACTGGCTTGAGCCTTCCCAGTGACTGTATGTTGTGGATACGCCCTTGGGATGGGACCTGGGTGAATGGAGTGTGTGACCAATATGCACTTGTTGTTATGGGTGTCTGGTTTCTTGTATGTAATACAATGAATGAGACGGCCCTGCCTAAAACTGGTATGAATGCAGTGTGGAGTGCTGCATGGATGGGTACTTGTCCCAATACATATTCCTTGTTGTTAGTGTCGGAGAGGGAGGAGAATGGCCTGAATGCACTGTGAGCCTGATTGGCTGCCTACCTGCTGAATGGCCTTCTGAGTGATTGGTTGCCCAAGTGTGACCCAGCAGAATGAATGAGAGACCTAACAGTATATCTGGGGGCCCCTCACTGCTAGAATTCATTCGGAGGCTGAAGTTGATACTTATCTGGCAGACCTATCGGCAAAAGTAGGCAACCAGGAAGAAAGATTGGAGGGTATGCAAACAAATCAAAACCAGACTGTTTATCTGAAATTGCTCTCTGTATGACCGCATTTCAAATGTAACCCTGCAGCCTCTTAAAAGTTTCTGAATAATGTAATTAGAGAACCATGCCACGCCTATCTAACCAATGAAGGGGAACTGTAACAGTCACTCACCTGACTATTGTATATACTGCATCCAATCGGGCCAATGTAACCGATTGCCCACCTGTGTGGTGCAACAAAGACGTATTCCTTTAACAGCGCCTCGATGCCTCCGGGCTGTGTGAGCGCTTTATAAATGCAAATAAATAAATTATCCTTGAAGCCAAGTTGGAAGAAGACTTGCTGCTGCATTTGCTTCAACCCTATCAGAAAGCTGTTGAGTTTGTCGAGGACTGATCCGAGAGAGGACCTGGCTAGGAGACCTCTTACGAAGCTACGATGGAACATCGTGCACCGTTAACCTTCGCCGAAGCTCCCTGGAAGTCAGAGCCTCGTCAGGCTGCCGACCGGAGACGGGGATCGCCGAGGAGAATGAAGAGAAGCACCGGACATTCCGTCCACCGTCGCCGACCAGGGTTCGCAGGTTTGCTATAACCGCAGGAGGCCCGCCGAAGCCGTGTTGCCCAGAAGCGGGGACAGCTTTACGCTGTGCCGCTGACGACCGGAGCTGCAACGCTCCACTGATTAAGACACTTTGAATCCAAGGATGCTCTCACCTGCACTGTCGACCGCTTTATCCTGCCAGAGAAAGTCGAGGCCGCCGACGCGCCGAGTAGGATCTGCCGGTGGGTTTCCCGCCACCCGAAGACCACAGACACACCGGACGACTCGACGCCCTTGCTGGACAAAAGTTCTTCATAGACTCTTTGCGGTTACGAACCCTTGTCATCGAGGTGCAACGCACGCCACGGCTTTGCAGGACATCCACGACCGATCGTCAACGAGCACCGCCAGGACCAAAGCTGCGGCCTCGACGCCATCAAACCTTTTCATTGACGACTCTCGATGCCAAGGTTCACCTTCTTCGAGGCCTATCGACAATCCATGGCTCCTGCCTTAAAGGGGGGTCACTCAAGAAGGATCCATCAATGCCTCATCGAAGAACTCTGCTATTCCAGGTATATTAGGGTGGTAGAACTTTTATAGAACGAAATAAGACTCATATTGAACAATATATGGACTGGGCTAGTTTTATATCTTTATTTACAGGTTGCCCAGGTGGGGGGATCCTCATGCAGAACTGTGCCTAGCGGTAGGGGCCCAGTATTCTGCTTATTGCTTTAACCAACTTGCTTTCCTCCTATGTCTATTGCTGCTGCACATTATTAACTGATTTGTATGAAATTTGAACTGAGTACAGGTAATGCATTTTAAAGGAATCCAAGTATAATTGTGGTACCACTTAGAACTGTATATATTTGCCATTTTAGATTAACCTGAGCACAAAGTGTGTTATTGTGATTGTGTATATTACCTTGGAGCTTATTTATATAAAGATTGCGTTCTCACTAACATAGGGCCTCATTACATCTCAGGCGGTAAGGGGTTTACGGCAGCGTTAAGAGCGCCGACCCTTACCGCCTGATTACGAGGTCCCCTAGCGCCATGGTGCTTTTAACACCTGCTTTTAGCAGGTGTTAAAATCCATGGCGCTAAGGGACCATGGAGTTAATTACGCCACCGTAATTTACGGTGGCGTAATTAACGCCTTCCCCACTCCCATTATGCCCTATGGGGCAAAAATGGGAATGGGGAAGGGTAAATGGGGATTGGGGACTTACCGCCCCGCCTAGGTCGGAATGGGGCGGTAAGTCCGCCAACCACCATGGCGTAAACGTAGTTTACGCCATGGTGGTAAAGTCACGGCCCAGGCGGTAACTTACCGCCTGGGTCGTAATGAGGCCCATAGAGTGTGGACATTCCAACGTGGGTGCTTGGTGACTACACTGTACTTAATAATCAGCCCGCATCACCTCCTGAGAGCTAGACCTTGATTGCTCGCCCACGTTTAACCAAATAGAGAACCTTGTCTGCGGTCCTCTGTGCCTCTCCTCTACCATATAGAGAGCAGGAGTACAGATACCCCCATCCAGTCTTTACACTTGGGATTCAGCCATCTTACAAAATCTGCACAGTGTGTCTGATATGAGTAAGGATTTATACAATGCAAGTTTAGTTGGCCATAGATTTAACCTTGGCGAAGGATTGGCAATGCATACTTTGTATCTGGAAAATGGGTGAAATAAGGCAGTAACTCATGTAATGATTTTAGAAGAAACGCACCTTGGCGGAATATGACGTATTTATTGCACAATTCCCATGTCAATGTCCAATCACTTAGCCATCGTTTTTTTAGCTTTCTCTGTGAATTAAATTAACATGCCAGTTGAAATACCTGCTTCAAACAATATACAAATGCATTCTGATTTCCAGAGATGTAGGGGACCTTTGGTTACAGCGTCAAGGCAAATCTTTCAAATAGGTAGTAGTGAATGGGCAGTAAGGGGAGTAATAATGCATTTTCTGTAGGCAACTACACATTGCCACGGCACAAAGGCAGCTAAAGACGTAAGGCCAAGTTCGTATCTAACAATAGGAATAGGTATACTAGGGGGTAGAGCCAAATTTTGCTTCCAATATAAGCCTTCTAAAAGATCCCAATTGTGGGTGTTTCTAGGTAGCTTCGTATGAGCTCTGTAAGTAATAATTGAATTTTACTGATGGTTGAAAGCTAAATTTACCATATTTAAGTTGAATCACTGTAGCTTGTGTTGTTAGAAGCTGCATTCTTGTTTTTAGTTCTTCTTTATAAGGGCTATCAGAGACGTGATTATTTATGTTCAGCCCTAGATATTTATAGTGTGATAATTGGGTGAGGATGGTTTCTGATAGTGTCCACTTGAATTTATACCCTAATTCTGAGAAGCTGTGGTGGAAAACTAAGGTGTTTGATTTATCTGTGTTAATTATAAGTTGATTATAATGAGCATATGTGTCCAGAGCCTGCAGTTTCCTTTGCAAGCCTATTGGCGTCCTATCCAAAATGACTAAATCGTCAGCGTATAATAACTATCCAACTTCACGAAATCCAAGTTTTGGCGGGAATGATCGAACAGAGTTAAAAGCCTTGTTAATGTCATTGATATAAAGCGAAAAGGTATGGAGGCAAAGATACATCCTTGTTTTAGGCCTACAGACGTAGGAATAGCCATGGATAAAAGCCCATCAGTGGTAAGTTTAACTTTGATTGTGGTGTTGGTTTAAAATTGTCTAATACTATAGAATAGGTAAGAAGGGCAGTTTGTATTAAAAGGTTTGGACCATAAAATTTCTCCCGACAGCGAATCAAAGGCTGCTTAAAATCCACTAATACTAAAAGAAGTCGTTGTTTATTACTGATAGCTTGCTTTTTCAAGACTGATAAAATTGATAGATTTAACGATGTACCAATGCCCTTTATAAAACCTGATTGATGTATATCTAATAATTTGTTCTTGTTTAACCATGTCGTAAAATTACTGAAAATAAGGCGCCCGAAAATCTTACCCTGCACGTCGAGAAGCGCTATCGGTCTGTAGTTTGAGGGTATAGCTCTGTTGCCCCTTTTAAAGATTGGTATAATAATTGATTCTTGCCAGCTTGCCGGGATCTGGCCTATTTTGATAATCTTGGAGAATATTACTTCAAGAATATTGCCCATTCATCTGGATAGGCTTTCAGGACCATATCAGAAAAATTATCAGGGCCTGGTACTCTTGACAAACTTAGATATTTGATGATTAATATAACGTCAAGTTTGTTGAAGGAGAGTTTAGATAGATCAGGACAAGGCACAGAAGTGAAAGGAGTTTCTGGTAGTGGCCTGTTAAGGAGAGACTCAAAGTGATTTACCCATGCCTGTTCATCAATCGCGCTGAGAAGCAGCTGCAGATGGCATGACATCATTTAAAAGGTTCCAGATTTGGCTGGTTGACTTTTTGATGATCGCTGCTAACATATTTTCAGCATTATTTTGCTTTTTCCGTGCTATAATTTGTTTGATTTTGTCTTTGAATATAGATTTCAGTTTTGCTCTTAGTTGAGGACAGGTTAAAGGAGATATATTCCTCATACATTGTCTAAATTTACGTTTGAGGTCATATATGTCAAGGCCCCATGCATATTTATGAGGGACCAACAGTTGAATGCGATTGTATAATTATTTGAATGCTTTTAGTATAATCAGTTTCAGAGACCGATGTTTTTTCTGTAAAGGTGGACAGTAATTATTTTTTTTAATATTGCTAGTTTATAAGGTTTCCAAATAAGACGATTGCGTCCTTGGTTAAGATTGAGTAACTGGTTGTTGTATTCTGGGTTCAAAAAGGGGTGAGGAGCCCATTTGAGTTCTAAAATTTGATGGTCACTAGATATATTTGGGATGATTTTAAAAGATAATACTCTTTTATTCGCTTGACTAGAAATAAATATATAATCAAGTATTGAGGAAGAAGATCCTCTTGACCAAATTGCAGCTGGCAGAGAATCCTCAGCTGTGGATCCATTCAATATAATGAAGTTATGAGTTTCCATGAGAGCCAAACATTTGGTCGCTCTTGAGTCTGGATGTAAAAAGATTTTGGAAATACAATTAATGTTGAAGTCACCTGTGATGATTGTAGTGTGGATTTTCAGATTTAAAAGAATTGTGTTTAACACTGATTCAATGTGAGAAAGAAACAAATTCTCTTTAATAATTAATAATTGCAGTGCATGGATATAGAGGATGTGCAGGGTTCATTGAGAAGATTTTCACTACCTGAATACTTGGAAAGGGTGACGTAACATGTTCAAGATGAAGCCCATAATGAATTTTAGTTGCTATCAATAGACCAGCAGAAGGACGACCTTTGAGCGATTTGTTTGCAGGAATGTGAGCAATGGAATGAATTGGCCAAATTGGGAGATCGGTGAGCCAGGTTTCCTGGAGAAGAATAATGGCATAACTGTTTAGAAAGTTAGCTCTAGATAAGAATAAATGCGTAAATCCTTGCGTGTTCCATGACATCAATGAGCACCAGTCAAGAGAGATATTTGAGGCATTCTAGGAAACATTGGATCGGCTTGACTTCGACAGCCAAGTCCACCTCGAATGGGGTTTAGGTGGAGAAGGAATTTATGTTGAGAAAGCATTGAAATTGATTGCGCAGGAGCATTTACATGAATCCGAGTGACAGGGTTGTTTGCCAATTGTGTGGGAATGAGGTACTAGATCAGTATGTTGAAATGGTGGTGGTTCATACTTCTGAATTTGAATGAGCAGGCCATTGGATTTTAACTCATTTCTGTGTCGCCGCACTATATTTTTTATAATTTTAGAGCGGGTAGAAAGCTCAATGACATCAAAGTTATCAGGATCAATGTATTTGATGAATTCAATGTCATCAGAGCCAATTTGATCCAAGCCAGAAATACAGTGAAAGATAGCTAACATGGTCGACCTATTTGGATATGGGTCCTTGGGTTGTCTTATCTAGCATAATGACAATTCATTTGTCAGAATCAAGTGGGAAATCCTCCACAGAATGTAAGTTTACAGTGGGTTCAGGTAGAGACTTGGCTATATCTTGAATTTGATTGGTTAAAGTCTGTTTTTTTGTAGTGGAACTTCTCTATTTTCTACTGTTGTTTGAGGTATAGGAGATTTCACTAGTAATGAGACAGCACGTTTTTGCTCAAGGGTCTTAAAACTCGGATACTCTAGATCGATATTGACACAAGAGGTCTGCTTGAATTCATTGAGTGTAGGCACAGTATGATGTAAACTCTGATGAACAATTGCACTTACAGGTGGAGAGGAAATTGAATAAACTGAAAGATTCAGAAGTTTGGGATCAATACAATCAGGTTCAGATAAAGGTTGTTCATTTGAATGTGTAGAAACATTTCCCACAGTTGTCTTTGGATCGACATTAATAGAATCAACTGCAGATAAACTTTGTGTTTTTCAATTTAGTAAAGACATTTCCAGCAATTATATTTGGAACAATAGTACATTCATTTTTATCTTGATTTGCCTTTGGGAGAGACGCAGGAGGGAGAGTGGAGGATTGAGGCGCTAGTGGATGAAACTCCACTTGAGTCTCATCTTTGTCCAAATCGATATTGGATGTATTATTTAATGTATTCGGCGGCAATGAAGGATGTGCAAAATAATGATTTTGTTTGCCTTGTTGTAAAAGGTTTTTGGACTGCTTGTTGATTTGGGAAGTCTGTAACGTATTTACTTTTTTAGATTTCTTTTTATTCCTTCTTTTTATTTTTACCTTCAATGTTTGCTTGAAATACGTCATATAGAGGGATTTCAGATGCACATGGCGAGTCAGAAATTACATCAGGAGAGGGTGAATTTGGCACTTTGCTTGAGTAACTCGGACACCTAATTAAAATGACCGACTGATGGTGCTTTGAGTCAAGACTTTTTCCACTCTCCGTCCTGGAGTTCAACAGGCTTACAGAGGGATCAAGGGGTAAATTCAATGGCATAAGGGGTCGTGGCGTGGTAGAAGAGTGATTCAGGCATATCTTGTAATTTCCAGGCAATCCAGTCTAGTTTTGTAACTAGAGAGTCAAGTATTATTCTATGATGCTGGGTCTTAACATCAAGAGCTTCATACAGTTTTGTCAAAGAGAATACAGTTGTATTCACTGCATCAAGAGTAGTGTCAAGTGTCAGGGAAGGCTGTGGCGGAAAGCCAAAAGAGGGTCTAGGCGTGGGTTTAGAAAAGAATGCCACTAAGGAGGATTCTGAAAAGGAAGAAGAAGTACTTTCAGGAGGTGCATTGGTCAAAAATAATTGCGGAGATGTAGAGAGTCGAGAAGGTTGGTCAGAAAGAGTTTGGGATAGAATAGCAGTCTGTGTTGGTAGATTATTTTGAGAATGTAGAGCAGAATGGCTTTGGGGAGTTAAGCAATCAGAGGTTGCTTTTGCAGATTGTGCTTGCTGACGAACATCAGCTTTAAGTGTGGAGGTCTTTTTAGCAACCTCAGAATACACAAAGGGGGCAAAGTAGAGGAATCTGGCGCATGAATGAATGCTTGGGTTATATGTGATGTTGGGAAAGGTAGGTGCTCACAAGGCATCTGGTATATTTCTAACTCAGATGGAACAGGTAGAGGTGTGGAATATTCTTCCATTATAGAGTCGGAGAGCGTGACACAAGTCATGTGGGGACGCTATGTGATTCAGTAAAAAATTGCAGGTTAAGGTTGGCGGCGGACCCAGCAAAAGGCAGGCCTATGACTGTGGCTAGTGATGCAATGCTCCGTTTAGTTTCTGCGTAGAATTTACAAATGTCGGGATTAAGTAGGTGAGCTCACTTATGGAGAGGCTGGCAAGGTATAACATCTTTGAGAGGAGGTTGAAAAACAGATCTTGACGGGGAGTTACTCACTCAGGAAATGTGAGTTGGCATATGCTTGTCAGCTGATAGGTTGCCATTATTTAGATCTAAATGAGCAATTCAAGGAAGAGAAGAGTTTAATCTTTCACAGGATACTTATTGAAGTGAAGAATGAAAGAGTGAAGTAAACAAAGAATAAGAGATGACCAGCAAGTGGCACAGCGGACAGCAGACAGTACACTCCTGGTTGCGAGCACGTGCCTGTATTTATGTTGACGGTATCTGAAGTGGGCGTGGCTTGTACTGTAATAAGGAAATAGGAGATTTAATAACATTGTTAAAGTGCACTAAGGTTTGTATAATGATATAATCCTCTCATAAGTCTACTTCACGTACCGCAGTATAGGTCCTTGATGGTTTAGTAAAGCGTTCAGGCAGCTGTTGAACCAGCACGTTCTAAGGAGCAGTGGACAGCAGGTCTAGCAGAAAGCAGACAGTCCACTCACGGTGCACTCAAGGCATCTTTAAATTACAGTCAACCCACTGCAATGTAACCAATTATGTAACTTCTATGAATTACTATTTGAAACATTGCAATACCCAGAACATTCTGCATTGCACAAAGTAAACCACCATATGATCTAACTAATATGTTTGCCATAGGCTCATAATGCACACATCCAGACCGAATAGTGAATATTAGCTTGCGTCACATCCAGACCGAATAGTGAATATTAGCTTGCATCACAGCCAGACAGAATAGTGAATATTAGCTTGCGTCACATCAAGACAGAATTGTGAATATTAGCTTGCGTCACATCCAAACGGAATTGTAAATATTAGCTTGTACCAAGCACTAAGGATTTACCTACAATTATTCACACTCCACACTTAGAATTGTGAAACCTAAAAAGGCATCTTAGGTATGCGCTTGGATGGATTTTTTCAGGGGTAGGAAATGTGATGCACTTAGATGGCCTTTCAAGGGTAGGAAATGTGATGCACTTAGATGGACTTTCAGGGGTAGGAAATGTGATGCACTTAGATGGACCTTCAGGGGTAGGAAATGTGATGCACTTGAATGAATTCTCAGGATTTCCACCAACAATCTGTACTAAAAACTCACTCTTCTGCACAGGGGCGCCGAGTACGGAGGGCTCCAGGGCCCGAGCCCCCCCCCCCCAGCAAAATCAAATCGGGGCTGAGCCCCCCCGGCCAGCGAGATGTGATGCAGCATCGATGGCCCTTTCCATCGATACTGCATCTCTTCTCTCCAGCCGGGTATAATCGCGAAAATGTGCGATTAAGCCCTCCCCTCTAGGACTCATTGGCGTATGGTCCTGGAGGGGAGGGTTTAGGCGCAGCGGTATTCAAACGGTGGGGTGTGCCCCTCTGGTGCGCCGCAGCCTCATGCCCGGGGGGGTGCGCATCCACAGTATGAAAAAAAAAAAAAAAAGAGGTTAAATGACCAAAGGGTCGTTAACAAGCAGCAGCCCGATCCATGGCCCCTGCTACACATGCTTAGTGCGGCACGGGCCGGGCCTTTGTGAGTTCTCAGGCTCCATTAGGAGCCTATTTATAAAGACAAAAGAAAAAGTGCACCCCTTCTTTTGCCTTGATGATGGTCATCGCGGCAAAAGAATGTGTGTGCTTTTTTTTGTCTTCATGAATAGGCTCCTAATGGAGCCTGAGGCCCCACAAAGGCCCGGCCTCTGTTGCACTATGGGTGGTGGTAGCAGGGTCGGATTGGCCCCTGGCCGGGCGGAAATCGTCTCTGGGGAGTAAGGGCTGGTTTTAGGCCATGCTTGGGCCGGTTCCAAAACATTTTTGGGAAAAATGTATTTTTTTCAAAAAATGTTCCATTTTTTTATTCTTCAAAAACCTTTCATCCTTCTTGGGTCGATATGAGTACCAACACAGGTTGGGTGATATTGTATGCATATTTGTTCTATAAAAAAGATCTTAAGGGTAAGTGCTATAAAATATCATATTATCATGTGGCCTTGGACGTCTGCTTGGAGTCACAGTAATTTGACAATATGGATCTATACACACAGATATTAATGATACGTATGGTGATCCATTCTAGTATGAAATGTATATCACCTTAGTGAAATCATAACCATATTTTTTGTAATGTAGTTTACTTAGGATCAATGCTATTTGATGCCACTTCCTATTTTGTAAAGGGGTGAAAGGTTGTGTTTCATCTGTTCCCGGGATGTCACTTTGGTGTGGGGTCAAATTACATCACTTTCAGTGATATCATCAGAGGTCAAGTGTCGTGAGGTGAGGGGTGGGCCACTTTTTTGAGGCGAGGAGTGGGCCTCTTTTTTTTGGGTGACCGGGCATATTTCTTGTCGTAGTCCAACCCTGGGTGGAAGCAGTGGTGTGGAACGGCCCAAGTGCCACAGAAGTGCTAGAACATATTTGGGCACAGGCACCTACTGTTTTACAAATTAAGCACTTGGTATACACATGCAGTTGCAATTAAATGTTAATTTAAAAAGTATGCCCTCAAGAGTATGCTATCACAGAGAAACGGGGATCCCAAAGCCAGTTCAACTACCCACTCCCAGTTGTGCTACGGAACAGGTAGATGTAAGTCGAGAGCCAACCAACCTCTTTCTCCTATCTGTGCTACTGTACCATACAAATAAGGGTGAATCGCTCTCCTGCAGCCTCTCTCCCAGTCATCCATTCTTGATGATTTACTGGTGCAGTCACAAAAAAAAGATTTTTTGGGGGTCCATTTTGTTTACAAAAGTAGTGCATTGCTAAAACCCCCTGGCTGCCAGTTCATTGTCCTTGGAGCGTCCCAGGCTCCCTACCCCCTGAGAGCCACCAACCTTGGGTGCTGTTTTATAACAAATGAAAGACGCAGACAGAACAATAACTGTGTGAGTCAACTGAGAGATGAATGCACTCATGCTCCATTCAGAGAGAGGCTTTGAAAATGTAGCTCTGACAAATGAGAGAATCAGGGGGGCAAAGAAGCACTGCACATCTCCGCTCCCTCTTCATGGGTTTACGGTTGCCAGCAGCTAACCTGCCATCCTGTCCCAACTCCATGCCTCGTGTGCTATTCCCTGGTCAACCAAACCCTGTGAACTCATAGGCCGCATATGACCCACAGAAGTCTTTTTACCGCCCGTCCTGAACGTCTGTTTCTTGCACTAGTGCCATTAACGCGTGCAGCTCCAAGGTATAATGTTAACAACCAGTGTTTGTGGGTAAAGGGCCAGCCTAAAGTCTCTATTTCAGAGCCAGAGTCAAATGATAAGGTGCTTGTGGCAGTATGGAGTTCCAGGCCTCTGCTTGGACGCCGGGTTCTGCAACCTTTAGCTCTGCAGATGTGTTGGACTACAATGCTCATCAGCCCCAGCCAGCATAGTCAATGGTGATGGATCATAGGAGTCATGGTCCAAAACATCTGGAGAGCCACATGTTTAAGACCCCTGGGTTTAAGGAACAGGAAGTAAAATAATCCATGAAAGTAACAGGAGTATGACGTTCCTGGATCTACATGGGTAGAATAAAAGTAGACTAGAAGATCACCAGCCTGGGGGCATCAAGTTTATGTAGGATGGAATGGTGGGGGTCTGAGTCACCTGAGGAGACAGGGGTATCTTACAGGTCTGACACCTGGTAATCCACTTAACAATAAAAGACAACATGGAGAGAGGTGATGTCTCTGTGTGGCCTGTAAATCTGCCGTGATACTACCATTACTGCCACTTGGTCTGGCAGTATTACTGCCGGATTGCAAGTGGTGGTAGGCAGTGGTAGTCCCCATTAATTGGAGTCCATAGGACTCCATGGTGGATTTCAGCGGTATTACCGCTGGTAGTAATTTTGCTGGTGGCAATATCCCAAATTGTTCTATTTTGGGCGATATGGTGGAGGAAATACCTCCAGCTTCTTGCTGGAGGATTTTCCTCCACCTTTGCCCTCAAACTCATAGTTGGGCGGTGCGATAATGTGGCTCTATACAGTATTACCAGTGTTGCCAGTCAGAACTCATTTACCTCAGCAATGTATTCAGTTCTCTGTTTTTTGTCCTGATGCTTAAAATGTGCGATTTGCATTACAAGCTGTGTGCCGCAGACTGCTTCCACTCTAAGCGGGGGAGAAGTTAGGACTGTGGGGACTGAGACGGCAGGACTTTTCAACCTTTTGACACGAGGGGCCTTCACTGAGTCTTGGGGGGGCATCACCTCCCACGGGATATGGTACAGTATAATTACCTCATTGCTTTCTAACACTGGTTCCTCTACATCAGCCTCTTGCTGACATAGAAGGGTTTATAGCTGTTCAGTGGGCATTCAGTGGTTAAGATCTATGCTGGCCTGCCATCTTGTGATAAACGGCAGCTATTAACCTTAAATTTGTCGCCATTGCAAGTCTCACTTCTCCCACAGCAACAGCAGAGCCCGCTTGCCAGTGCCTGATAATCCCAAAATTCTCTGTAATTTTATGCAAAGCTACATTTTTTTTATAAGTTTATTTTACTCACTGAATGCTGATCAAGTGTTTTAAGTCTGGACTTTATTAACTGGGTGCTTGTAATTGCAGCACAAGCACTCTTTACAATCTAAACTAGAGGTGTGTTTACAATGTTGATTGTTCCAAAATACATCTCCTAGTGTGCTGCTTTGGGTCAGGTGGCCCCCTTTAAGCTGTACACAATGATACATTGTCTGGTTGACATACTATGTGATTTGTGTATTTTATAAAGGAAACTAAGACCACTAGAATTTACCACCCCAGAAACTCCCAATCCCACCTTTGGGGGCATTCTTGTGGACATGGGAACACAAGAGGAAAGAATGAATAAAAAAGTATTTGCCTTCAAGTGGAAGCTAGACCTTTGCAAAAGAACAGTTGGAGCTGGGCAAGCCACCTAGCAACATTAAGGTCCAGCTTTGATGAATACTTCCCTGAAGTAAATGCTGGCATTAATGACTGGGTGATGCAGACTTTTCTGGCAAAGGAGGTGGTGCATCATCCATTTGATGCCCAGGAAGATCTGATTGAGGTTCAGTCGGACACTACTCTGCAATCTGAATTTAGGAACATTGCAGTGGGTGAATTTTGACTGAAGGTAATCCTGGAGTATCCTACATTGGCATGGTCTGCTATACAGTTGCTCTTATCCTTTGGGTCTTACTACTTGTGCGAAATAGGCTTTTCAGCGTTGGCTTTTTTACTGACTCCTTCATTTTTTGAATAAGGGGTGTTTCAAATGAATGTTTAAAACCTGGAAAATGGGAATTTTTAAAAAATGGAGACAACCATGGCTACAACATTTAGACGCGAGTGCTTCCATCAGTCCCAAACATCACCTGGGTGCAGGGTGAGCCTGGGTAACTGCTTTTTAACATTGTACACTACTTTACCAGAATTTCTGGTAAACTACAATGTTAAAAGCAGTTAACACTCTCCCCCCCCCAAGTCTGAAACCACACTTGATTGCATTATACTCCAGCCAGGATTGCATTATACTCCAGCCAGGATTGCATTATACTTCAACAGCATATCTGATGTGTCCACTGAAAGGTTTAAGATTAAGCTACATCCCTAACTTTATCTGGTTACCCAGAGGTAACATCTTAGGAAATGTCACTTATGGCTGGCCAATCTACCGCAGCACTATTGTAAGTTTGAATGGTTGATGTTTTACTGAACTATGGCACCACACACGTCTTGCTTGGTACTTTTTAATCGGGAACCATCTTTACTTCTCGTTTTCCTTGGTGGTGGTGGTGGTGGTAGCTATACCTTGCAGCTATACCTTCTGTTTAGCAAGCATTTCATTCTCCCATCCTAGTTGTGTTGCTGGACGATTATAGAGCGTGGAGTAGGGGCAGTGATGTCTTACTGGAATGCAACTCAAAGGCTTAAATCTCCTTCTTTCTTGACTTTAGAATATGCAGTGCATGTTAGCCAATGTTTCCACTGTTCTGCGCTGCGTGCGCCAACACCCACCCCCCCGCGCGCCGTTGCACCAAGTTGGCGACTACATGCAAATTTGTGGTCATATAACTGCCAGTGATGTCACTTCCTGTATTTGGGCCCCCCCACCCCCCCAGGGAAATTCATAAGTCGGCTCCCCTGCTTCTGCATACGCCTCTCAAACTCTGAACTCAACACAACCATACCTCTACAGCACCACAATACGCACGTACGTCACAACACCATACTTGCCAACCCTACCGATTTAGGCGGTAGGATACGGCTTTTTAAGCAGTCCTACCGCCTACCGATTTTTTTGACACCAAATACCGATTTTTTTTTTAACATTTTTTTTTTTGACCACGCCAGCTCGGGGGACTCTTTCAAGGGCTCCCCCGAGCTGGCGTACCGGGAAAATGCGCGGCATGCAGGCTTTTAATGTCAAAGGCACCCACGGTGGTGGGCTAAAAGTGCCCCTCCACCGCGGGTGCCTTTGGCAAAAGGCACCATTAGCCCCCCACCACGCCAACTCGGGGGAGTCTTTCAAGGACTTCCCCGAGCTGGCGTAGCGGGAGAAGGCACGGCATGCAGGCTGTTAATATCAAAGGCACCCACGGCAGTGGGCTAAAAGCCCCCCTCCGCCGCGGGTGCCTTTGGCAAAAGGCGCCATTAGCCCCCCACCATGCCAACTCGGGGGAGTCTTTCAAGGACTTCCCCGAGCTGGCATAGAGGGAGAAGGCACAGCATGCAGGCCTTTGATGTAAAAGGCGCCTACGGCGGTGGGCTAAGGGCGCCCCTCCGCCACGAGTGCCTTCCACAAAAGGCACCATTAGCCCCCCACCACGTCAACTCCGGTGAGTCTTTCAAGGGCTCCCCCGAGCTGGCGTGATGGCAGAAGGCGTGGCAGGCGCCTTATTGTCATTGAATGAACCCGCGGCGGCGGGCTCATTCAATGACAATGGGCTGCTAACGCGCCCTATTCCTATCATTACCTCCTCGCCTGACTATTTTTGAAACTTTAAGATTCCTACACATTTTTGGTCACAGAATGTTGGCATGTATGCAACACTGCAGCAACAAAACAAGCCACACATACTCTTGCACAACAGCTCATGGTAGCATCCGACAATCGCTTTTATGCTCAGTAATCCGTGTTTTCTAAATGAATCTGCCAACAGCACATCACAGGTCTCTTGCTCTTTTCCCGCTCAATCCTACTAACCACCAACCCTCTCTCCTTGCATTATAGAACCGCCTGAGCGGCAACAGTGCACTGTATAAAACCATTAACATCAAAAAGATTGCATTGGTAGACATCTCGCCACAGGTCACTGAGTGCATTTAGTTGTCTGTGACTATAGGTGAGTACAGGGCATTTGCTTACCACAGCGGTGCCATCTTTCAAGACAATTAAGCAGTCACAAAATAAATCTGTTTAAATGGTGTCGTTTAAATTAAGGTTGTCTGCTAGTCTTATATGCAATAAAAGCGTTTGCGTTTTGCGACATTTGCGTTTTCTTAACATCACGTAGAGTGTGTACACGCAGCAAGTAAGTGACAAAAAACGACTATAAGTGATAAATGAAGAGTTTTTTGTTGTTGCGTGGGACTTAGAGGTTTGATCATTAACGTGATGTACGTATACTAAACTCGGGGTTAGGACGCAAAACAAATAACCTGAAGGTGAGGTTGTGTGTCCGTAAACGGCGCGCACTGACGTCAGCACAGAAAGAGCGCCTGACAATCCTCAGAGGCGGCGTCCCGCCTCTAGTGGTGATAGCACATGATAGGCTTACGTGAGTGAAGACAAAGGAGGGGGCGGTCAGGGGACGTCCACGTGTGCGCTTAGGCTTGGGTGGGTGGGGCAATGATCCATCTGTGAGCGCAGGCTAGTCCGCTATAGATAGCTCTTCTACGACAGAAACCATCTTGCTGTGGCCCCACTTCCCTTGAGGAACACAAGAAACGGCATGTGGGGAGGGCGGTGGGGCATTGATTGCATACCACATTGCACCCCGTGGTAGCTTGCCCCTAGCTGTGCCACCTTTAATGATTCGTAATCTGCAGTGCTCTGCTCGTTCGAACCAGATCCTGAACTCGAATTGAAAGATGAGAAGGAAAGCATAGCAGGGAAGCGTTTACTTCCAGCATAAGCTCTATGGCGCCAAGCAGGGGCCTGTGTACCCTTGACCCCTTTCCAGGCCCTGCTGTAGATGTGCGGAGTCCCATTTCAAACGATGCCCCCTGTTGGCGGTCGCTTGCAGGCCGCCTCCGTGAGCCCCCCACCCCCTGTAGAACAGAGACACGGAGACGTGGATGTTGTCGGTGTGGGCTCCCCGGTGAACTGACGTCACCAGGAGCCGCCCCGTTTATTTAAACATGCACGCGACGGAGTTGACGTCACTCCGTCGCGTGCGTACCCTTAAAGGGGCAACGCCACACTCCTCCTTTTCCATAACAACAAATTGGAAATAGGAGTATACAATTAACACACTTCTAGAACACAGAACACTTTAAACGTTTCAACAAAACACACCCCCATTTATTGACAGCCACCCCGGATCCCCCGTGTGGGCCTGTCATGGCCTGACCATTAGTCCCCGGTCAGCCTCCCCCTTCAGTCTGTAACATAGTCACTGAGACGGACAGGTTTCCCACGCCCTGATCTCAGGGGGTACCTCCTGCCATCGTCTCGGGCTGGTGTTCCGGAGGTAGGTCCGCTTCGAGCCGGCGATTCCACTGCGGCACTTTCTCCCCCACCTTCATCCAACACACCTTCACTCTCTCTGCTGTCCGGGTCAGCCGCTCTGGATTCACCAAACTTCCTGAAGAAGGATGCATTCCTGGTTACCGATGACGTTCCATCCGATGCAGTCACCATTGACCCCTTGACCGCCACCACGTCCAGGGGCGAGGGCTCATATGTGAGCGACAATTTTCCATGTGGATGTCGATTTCTCACCAGCACCTCATCCCCAAGGGCAATGTGTGGGGGTTTGAGCCCCCTCCGGATGTTCTCCATCCGCGTCCTGACCTGTCTGTCCTCTTCCACCTGCTCATTGTCGATGACGGCGGGGTCTCGGTCCCCCAGTTCCGGTATGACGTCTCTCGGGCACCGCTGGAATAGTGCCTCTGCCGGGGCCACCCCCGTAGACGAGTGAGGGGTGGTGCGATAGCCTCGCAGAAATACGTACAGAGCCCTCTTCAGACACTCCCCTTTTCCGTGGGCAATGCGGAAAACCTTGTTGAGGGTACGCATCATTCGTTCAGCCTCCCCGTTGGCACGGGGCCACAGTGGGGTGACCCGTCGGTGTTGGATGCCATAATCTTTCATGAGTTCTGCGAAGCTCTCCCCCTGGAACGGGGCTCCGTTGTCCGAGCACAGCACAGAGGGGAGTCCATGAGTGGCAAAGATCTTTTCCAGCGCCACCACCACGTTCTCAAACGCCACTGAGTCTATGAACTCAACTTCCGGGTATCTCGACCACTCGTCTACCACCACCAGAAAATGCGTACCTCTGGAGGTAGACCCCGAGTCCGCGTGCACCACCTCCCACGGCCGAGTCCCGCGGGGCATTGTCTCTATGGACGGTTCTTTCAGTGCCGGGGCCGCCGCCTGACACCACACACAAGATGCTACGAATGCTTCCACCTTCCGCTCCAGCTCAGGAAACCACACCTTCTGCCGGAGACGAGCCTTGGTCTTGGGAGCCCCTTGATGACCCTGGTGTGCTAGCGCGATGACCTGCGCCACTTTGCTCTGGGGCACCACAATTCTTTCACCTCTTAGTAGCAGTCCTGAATCGGAGAATGTTAGCTCCTCTCTTACTCTCCACAGCTGCTCGAGGGTGACCCGGGCCTCACACGTTCTTCGCTCCACCGCCTCCAGCACTGTCTTCCAGGCACCCTTCTGCATGGCTTCCCTCAAGATGGAGAAACACTCGTCATTTTTCGATGCCACTTCCAGATCTTCCACCTGCATGGAGTTGGGTGTCGCAGTCTCCACCACGAGGCAGACATGTTCGTCAGCTTCCTCCGCTGACGCCGATTCCTGCGAGTCGTCCCTGGGGTGACGGGACAGGTAGTCCGCCGCATTGTTGGCACCGGGGCGGTATGTCAATGATACCCCGTATTCCAGCAGGGCGAGCATCCACCGCTCAATCCTTACTGGCGGGCGAGATGACGAACCCGCCATGATCGGCAACAGCGGCTTGTGGTCCGTGACTACGGTCACGGGACGCCCCAGAATGTATAGGCGAAAGTGTCGACAGCCCCACAGCACCGCCAGGGCCTCCCTCTCGATTTGAGAGTATCGTTGTTCGGTGTCAGACAGGGCCTTGCTGGCGTAAGCAATCGGCCGGACCTCCTGGTCTTTTCCTACCTGTGTGAGCACCGCCCCTAGCCCATAGGGGCTGGCGTCTACCACAATCTCCGTCTGCAGGCGTGGGTCAAAGAAAGCCATCGTGTCATTCGCCGCCAGTGCCCCCCGAATATCGTCAAACGCCGCCAGTTCCAGAGGGCCCCACTGCCAGGGGGCGTCCTTCTTGGTGAGCGACCTCAGGGGCTCAGAGCGGGACGCGAGATTTCTGATGAATCGGCCACAGTAGGTGACCATCCCCAGAAAACTCCTCACCTCCGCGACATTTTCAGGCGGGCGCGCCTCTTTGATGTCTCTCACTTTGCGGGGGTCTGGTGACACCCCGTCAGCCTTGAACACGAACCCAAAGAATTCGATCTCCGTCTTCAGAAATTCGCACTTGTCCTTATGCAACGTGAGGCCCAGCAGACGTAGCCGTTCAAAAGTCCTGGACAGGCGTGCCAGGTGCTCTGTTTCGGATTTGGCGTACACCAGGATGTCGTCGCTGATATTGAGGACACCCTCCAGATCCGCCAGTGCACCTCTTATTATATTTTGAAAAACCTCCGCTGCCGAGGACACCCCAAAGCTTAGTCTTTTATATCGGTATAGCCCCCGATGCGTGGTGAAGGTGGTGATATATCTGGACTCGGGGTGCAAAACCACCTGATGATAACCTGATCTCAGGTCGAGTTTGGAGAAAAATCTTGCCCCCTGCAGCTCCGCGATGATGTCATCGATGGTGGGGGTGAGGTGTCTCTCCCTCTTTATGGCCTTATTGGGCAGTCGCATGTCCACACAGATTCTTACAGCATCGGGTTGTTTAGGCTTGCGGGCAATGACAATGGGGGACACCCAGGGGGTGGGTCCATCCACCTTTTCAATTATGTCCAGCCCCACGAGATTGTCAAGCTCACGATCCACCAGGTCCCTGAGATGGAACGGAACCCGTCGGTGCTTCAGTGCCACTGGTTGTATGGATTCGTCTATGTGGAGCCGGACAGGCTCGCCCACCAGCTGTCCGATGCCCTCAAACAGGGACCCATGTTTGGCCAGGAGGACCTGGATGTCCTCCAAGTATACTGCATAAGCGAATGTGACGATACCCAGTGCCTCCGCCGCGGCACAGCAGAGCAGGGTGTTATCGCTCACCGGCGTCACGTAGAACCGAGCCCGTATGTGTGAGTCCCCATACTGCACACGGGCCACGAAAACACCGTCCAGAGGTAGAGGCCGATCCCCGCCGAAGGCGAATATGCGTGCCCTTGGCGCCGCCAGCGCAGGTGGGGCCCTCATATTCTTGTGATGCTGGCGGGCCATTACATTTACAGATGCGCCAGTGTCCACAAGCATCGGCACAGAGTCTCCATTCACCAGCACATTGCACCTGGGTTGTCTCTTGGAGCGGGACTTAAGCATGCTTACGCTGGACACGAAGAACACGTTCTCCTCATCTTCGTCCTCCTCCTCGTCCTCCTGGGGTGCTCCCTCGTCCCCTTGGTCGACCTGGGCAACGTTGGAGGCCCTCTGGGGGCGGAAGAAACCAGCTCGAACTGGTCCTCTTGGCACTACCTTGGGTGCGGCCGATTTGCACATCCTTGCGAAGTGGTCAGGGCCCGCACATCGGCCACACTTGACACCCGTGGCAGGACACTCTGCGGGGTGTGGGAGATCATAGCCACACTTCGAGCACGGGACATTCGACCCTTGTGCGCGCTGACCCTGATTGTTCAAAGGGCGCCTTGACCCGCGGCCTCTTCCGACCGCGCAGATCTCCTCCAGCTTGGCTGGGCGGACCCCCGCCTCCATCCTGGTTGCACGCAGTTCAGAGACCTCGTGGCACCTCCCCAGTTCTAGGATGCGAGGGAGGGTGATGCCCGGTTCGCGCAGGATCTGGCGTCTCAGCTTCCCCGAGCTGCAACCCTGAATTAGTTGGTTCCTAATCATGACATCGGGGTCATTCCAGGCACACGGGGCTGCCATGCGCCGTAGTCGCCCAAAGAATACATCCAGAGTCTCGTCATCTTTCTGGCGGGCTGTACCCATGAGGAAGCGTTCATAGTCCGCATTGGCCATCGGCAGAAAATGATTATGGAGCGCCTCTTTGGCCGCCGCAAACGATCCATCCACCGGCTGTAGGGACATAAATACCTCATGCACTGCCGGGCCAGCGGAATACAGTAGGGTGGCCAGTTTGCCGTCGTCCGTTGTTTCCATAGTGGCCCTGAAATACATTTCCAGTCTGTCCATCCACATCTTCCACCTCTGTCCAAGGCCAGCTGGAGCACCTGAGATATCAAACTCAGGCATTGGTTGCAGGGACCCTGGTGGCTTCGGCGGAGGGACAGGCAGTGCCTGACCGACAGCAGCAGGAGGAGCAGCAGCAGCAGCAGCAGCAGCAGCAGCAGCAGCAGCAGCAGCGTCCATGGTGGAGAGCGCACAGGCACCCCAAGGATTGACAAGACAAGGGGCCGCAACTCACCACCAGCCTTGACCTTTGCGGAGTGATCACCTCAGCCAGTCTGCAGACAATGGTGTATCCAAAAATTGAGTAGAGGAGGAGACCCCTATCTAACCAACAGGCCTCCCATGGAGTCTCTCAGCCACTGCTCGACGAAATGTGCATAAATTGTCAAAAATTTACTATGAAATTGACATATGTCGTGTCCAACGATCATCCGCCGCTGAATTATCCAAAAATTAGACCTGGATGGCTCATCGACGCTTCGTTACGAAGCCGTGAGTCTCCAGGATCTATTTATCAAAATGGCCGCCGGCCGCGTGTGTCGCTTCCTTCTCTGCGGGTGTTCGGAGTTCGCCGCGCGCTCACACTCGATCATCTGCGTCGCGTCGGAACTCCCCCGCAGTTCATGGAAGCGATCCCGGTCTCGTCGCCACTGTTGGCGGTCGCTTGCAGGCCGCCTCCGTGAGCCCCCCACCCCCTGTAGAACAGAGACACGGAGACGTGGATGTTGTCGGTGTGGGCTCCCCGGTGAACTGATGTCACCAGGAGCCGCCCCGTTTATTTAAACATGCACGCGACGGAGTTGACGTCACTCCGTCGCGTGCGTACCCTTAAAGGGGCAACGCCACACCCCCCACCTCCCTTGTTTACAGCAAAAGAACAGTCTGAGGCACTTTGGGGTACACACATTAGAATGGTGACAAAGGTAAGCATAATAGCCACCGATGATCTCGAGACTGCAGTCAGCCAGGAGCTTAAATACTAAATGCCCCCGAAAAGCTGTAAATCCTTTGTCAGCAAGTGGCTGATGTGCAGGGACCAATGTTAAAAAGTGGGAGCCCTGAAAGAGGGAGGACATAAAAAATTCTTGGCAATATGGAACCCATTCATAGACTCTTTCAAAGAGAGAGAAGCATACTATTTCAGACCAAGGCTAATGAGAACAATTCTAAACGGAAGCTTTGCAGACCAGTAAGAGATAGGACGGCCCTCTAGGCAAGACCAATGTAGCCTAACGAATGAACAAGTCACAGCCAACAACAACCATTGACGCGGAAGTCGGAACCATTCCCGTTAGGGGAGAGGGAGGGAAGTGGGGGTGGGGAGGGGGGCGTGAAAATGTTATAAATGTTATTATTATTAAAGTGGCATTTTAAGAATGGACACACAATCACAAAGTTCTTCTGAAATAGTAGTGATAGCGGTCGAAAACTGAGCATGTGATACCTTAACAATATGTAACCCAGTTTGTTCGTGAAAATGAAAATAAAGTTTGGGAAAAAAAAGACAACAAGGTGATAACTCTTCTGTAGACCCCTTTGGAATTGACAGCCGAAGGAATCTTGCAAACACAGCTTGTAAGGTGAGCACTGCAAAGCGCACATTTAAAGCCCGGGAAAGAAAATAAAAAGAAATATATTGGGCCTCATTAGGACCCTGGCGGAGAGGGTGTTACGCCAGCGTAGTGCATGGCGTACCTCTCCGCCATACTACGAGTTCCCGTAGCGCCATGGCGGCCTTTTCCGCCTGGTTTTACCAGGCGGAGAAAACCATGGCGCTACGGGACCTCGTTGTTAATTACGCCACCGTATTTTACGGTGGCGTAATTAACTCCTTCCCCACTCCCATTATACCCTATGGGGCAAAAATGGGAATGGGGAAGGGCAGAATGGGGATTGGGGATTTACCGCTCCGCCGAGGTCGGAATGGGGCGGTAAATCCGCCAACCCCCATGGCGCTATCGGCGGCTTTCCGCCATGCTTCGCGGTGCATTTAGCACCGCGAAATCCGCCTGGGTCGTAATGAGGCCCATTGCCTTGTTATAAGACTGCTGACTGGCAACATGGGGGCAATTGCTGCGGGCCCTCTGAGGCTCAAGGACCCTTTCATTTGAAAAGCTGTAAAGGCCCTGATGCCGTCCCTCAATCAGCCCACAAGGAAGGGTAGCACTGGACAGCTAGGCATCCACAGCCTCTCGTGCCCATCTGGGCCAGTGAGGCACAGATCAAGCAAAGATATGGGCCCTCCTGGGACCGGAGAGCACAAGGCAGGAAAAGAGCAGCATCACATCCACACTGGCTCATGATCTGTGTGTCGAGACCACCACACCACCATTGATGGTTCCCCCTGGGTGCCAGATCTTCAAATTGGTTTAAGGTAAATGGTGTGGAAGGTTCATTGGTAGAATGTCCAAAGCCACTGGCATGGGTGACAACTGGCCCATGGGAGTTGGGTAGTTTTTGGGGTGGAGGAGCATAAACTCCACAAGTCAAGTGGGCAGGTCTGAGATAGGGCCATCCACATTGGGGATTGAAGGCCCAGCAGAGAAAGCCAGGTTGAGACCAGGTCAAATGTCTGTGGTGGTTAGGTGCTACTGCCAAGACTGGTATATTACACTTTACTCAGAGCTTTAAGTGTGGTGGGACTAGCCAGGGTGCAGCCCCAGCAGTCTCCAAATATTGCCCTTGAGCCGGGGCTCTGCAGGGCTCTCCAAACTGACTTTCTCGGCCAGATCCTTTCCTTACACTAATGTAAATACAAAGCTGAGTGACAATGCTGCTCTTCGCCCATAGATATCGCTATCATTCATATTTATAATTACACCAGTTTAAGACATTTTGAATTAGGTTGTTTTCAAACAGTTATTGCAACACATTATATTAAAGAATTGTCATTACAATGACGTTAATTAGTACATAAGAATCACTGATTTCTTTCAAAGGATCTATGGAATTGCATGGTGCAGTGACTTATTTTGATTTGAAGTTCTATTTTATATATTATGAACAAATGTATTGTGGTCAACATTTCTAAGCACATACATTCTATTTAATATATATTTTAAAGTAGAATGTACTCTTTTATTGCGTATGAAGAACTTCGAAGGTCTGTTATGCCACTTCTAATTACGTAGTCCCCACCTCTTTTTAAGGCTATGGGATTTAAGGGTGTGCCAGACCTTGTCAGGCCGCACACCTAAAAATGTGCATTGCAATGTGCTAGAGCCCCCCCCACAGCTCCCCTCGATTCCTATCCCACTTAAATCACTGACTGTACTACAAAGTAGGGTAGGGGTATTGGAAAAGGGGAGACTAGAAGGGAGTGTTTGGACAGTCAGCGGCAGAGGAAGGGACATCAGGTAAAGCCTGAGTAGGGCAGGGATTAAGGCACACAGGACAAAACCAGCCTACTTTAATGGGCAGCAGACAACGTATTAATCCCTTTCTTTTTTAGCACTGTTGTGGCAGTTTAAAAAGGGCGCAGCTGCTGCATATTGTCATAAGTTAACTTACATGGATTGGCAAATAACAACACAGCCCTTTGCTGAGCTGGCGACTCAGCGGTGCCCGAGAGGAAGGAACCCGGATTCCTTGTGGGCCACTCAGTGTTCCACTAGAGGTCGCATGACCACTCTTCCTTTCTCGCTTACCCTCTTCTGGGCTGTCTCCCCCCTCTTGAAGCTTCTGTTTCCATTTGAAGCCCAGGTCTGGAGCAAGTGGGCAGGCCGGGTTGACCAGACTCCACTAAATAAGGCCTCTGGACCCCCCAAGAAAGGACTCCTTTGGCCAGTGGTGGCCCAGAAGGTGATTGTTTGCTCGTGACAGTGATTTATGTCCTGCAGCAGAACACCAAGAAATGTGCAGTGAGCATTGCAAAGAACACAGCCCACTCGAGGTTGGACTCTTTTCCAAGGAGGCTGCCTACACATATCTATGCAAGATACCGGCCCTCATTACAAGTTTGGCCGTCCGGCATCAACAGTGCCGGTAGAACCGTACCAGCACTGTTTTCCGGACCGGCACATTCTGACCCGCGGTGGCGGAAACACCATCTCTGCAAAGCAAACCCCACGGTGCTAGCGCAGCAGGTAGCACCATGACCGGAAACAGTTTGGCGACTCGGTCGAGCTCCCCCAATTACCGGCAAGGCGCAATACCGGTTACATTATGAGTACCACGTACACAGAAACACTGTCACGAATATTGCAGTAATACTGTGAACACTGCACCTGTAACGCCGGCACCGCGTACTAGGCGTTAAACAGTGCAGGGGAGCTGCAACAAGCCCCAGGTGTGCACAATTAAGCCAGCTGCACAACATAGGCCACTGGGAGCCTACAAAAGGGCCACATCCACACCCAAACCACCTTCCAACACAACCATGCTGGCAGTCGGCCTAGCAGAAATTGGGATGGGGAACCTGCAAGCAGCAGTGGAGATAGAAGCATCACTGAGGCAGAGGAGGAGGCAGCGTAGGCGCAGGAGGCAAATTGTGAACCCGGTGACCATCCCAAAAATCAATGTACAGCAGGTACCACCCCGCAGGCAGCCAGCAATACCCTGCATCAGAGCCTCACCCTGGAACCTGACCCCAAGTCAAATACATACATAATACCGGCTTGACAGGGCCACAATATTATCAATTGTCACCCTCATTGAAGAAGACATCGGCAGCCTCATCAACATCCGGACTGCAACCCGACCCCTGCTGAAGGTAGTCTCTGTACTGCACTTTATTGGCACTGGAACCTATCAGCACACTGTTGGGGAGCTGCACGGGCTGTCACAACCCTGTTATTCCAGGATATTGTGCCAGGTACTGGATGCACTGCTGCACCATGTGTCAGACCACATTGCCCTACCCAGTACCCCTACCCAGGTCAATGCCACCAAAGTGGCCTTCCATGCCCTTGCCGGCATGCCCAATTGCATAGGCACATTAGAATGTACGCATGTGGAGTTGACTGTCAGACATGCAAATTAGGCAGTGCATCGCAATTGGAAGCAATTTCACTCACTCAACGTGCAGATGGTCTGTGATGCACAACAACTCATCACGCATTGCTGTGCACGTTTCCCGGGGTCCACACACGACTCGATGGTGTTGCGAAACTCCACGTTGCCAGGGTTCATGGCACGTTATGCGGGACAAAGGATTTGGCTGTTGGGCGAGTAGAACTACCAATGCATGACCCCTGTGTAGTTGGGGGCGGAGGGCAATGGACAAGCACCACAGTGTCCCAGGCATTTGGGTGAGCAGAACTGCCAATGCATGACCCCTGTGTAGTTGGGGGAGGGTTGGGGGGCAATAGACAAGCACTACAGTGTCCCAGGCTGTTGGGTGAGCAGAACTGCCAATGCATGACCCCTGTGTAGTTGGAGGGGGGGAGGCAATAGTCAAGCACCACAATGTCCCAGGCTGTTGGATTAGCAGAACTCCCAATGCATGACCCCTGTGTAGTTGGGGTTGGAGGGCAATAGACAAGCACCACAGTGTCCCAGGCTGTTGGGTGAGCAGAACTGCCAATGCATGACCCCCTGGGGCAATAGACAAGCACCACAGTGTCCCAGGCTGTTGGGTGAGCAGAACTGCCAATGCATGACCCCTGTGTAGTTGGGTGGGGGGGGGGAAATAGACAAGCACCACAGTGTCCCAGGCTGTTGGGTGAGCAAAACTGCCAATGCATGACCCCTGTTAGTTGGGTGGCGGGCAATAGACAAGCACCACAGTGTCCCAGGCTGTTGGGTGAGCAGAACTGCCAATGCATGACCCCTGTGTAGATGGGGGTGGGGCAATAGACAAGCACCAGAGTCCACCCAACTTACCACTGCAACTGGCAAATGGCAGTATGCCATGTCCCGGTAATACTATCCCTGGCTATCATTAAGAATACCATAGCCATGCAGTGGCACAACATGCAATGCCAACATGTGGTTGCGAGTATCTCCCCCGGTGAATGAATAGTAGCTACACCCATGTGCACGATGGGTACACCTCGTGCTGTGCGCAGAAGTCACCTCATTGGTGTGGTCTGTGCCTGCCTGACGCAGGTCTTGCCAGCACCTTACAATACATGAGCCGACTACCACATCTGAACACATGTACATTGCAATGATTGAGACATGTAGTTGCCTACAATCACTTCACGAATGGAACAATCAGACAAAACTGTCTGTAGAAATATGTGACCCAAGTGTGCAGAATAGAAATGTCCAACAGAGGAATACCAGATAGGACATCTCTGGGTTGTAGTGATCACTGTGCTGATTTAATACAGAGAGTCTAGATATGCTATCGTATTCAAACAGGAATACCACAAACACTAACATGTCTCCTTACTGTCACTCCCATGCAGGTGATGCCAGTTATGCACTCACTCCATGGCTCATGACGCCCATCCGACGGCCACGGAACAGGCATGAAGAGGCCTACAACCGGGCACACATACGGACACGTGGTGTGATAGAGTGGACCTTTGGACTGCTGAAGTCCAGGTTCCACTGCCTCAGCCGATCAGGTGGGGCATTGCAGTACAGCCCGGTGAAGGTAGGCAAAATTGTGCTGGCATGTGCCATGCTGCACAATATGTGCATACGCAGGAACGTTCCACTGCCCCCGGACATTGAGCTAGCAGATGAGGATGAAGATGATGATGGGATGGGTGTACAACCAGGCCTGGGGTGCCATTGATTTCCTACATGCACGGAGAGCACTCATAGATAATTTCTTCTGATCAACTTCAAATGCACATGGTGCACTTCAATTTGTGTCACTTAGATTCAATGATTACAACACACACAGAAGATTGTCCATTCGTAATTTACATTTGCACACCAGTGTATTAAGTAATTAACAAATGGAACAGGTGCAATAAGGAATAATTCCCACACGTGACCTCCCACCTCCTCAACGTACCCACCCACCGACCAGGCCCCAACTAGCAAACCCCATGATGGACCACCCCCACCTCCCCAACGTACCCACCCACCAACCAGGCCCCAACTAGCAAACCCCACTATGGACAACCCCCACCTCCCCAACGTACCCACCCACCGACCAGGCCCCAACTAACAAACCCAACTATAGACCACCTCCACCTTCTCAATGTTCCACAAGGCTTGTGCATCTCCCCTACCCTCTACAACCTTTTCACCTTACATCTATTCAATGACTTAGAAGAATTCAGCATAAAACATAACCCTCACCAATTATGCCGACGATACACAAATTCTTCTCCCACTATCTGGAGACTATGAGGAAGACCTCAAAACCGTACAGCACACATATGCAATCATCCACGCCTGGATGGCTGCCGACGGCCTTTGTCTCAACAGGGACAAAAAGGAAATCCTACTGGTAGGCCCCAAGGAGACACTAAAAAGACTAGACAGCAAATACTGCAACTTCCAAATTGAAAACACTATAATCCCTGCCTCGACGGCAGTAAAAACATTAGGAGTTTTCTTGGATTCCACACTATCCATGGATAGACAAGTTAGTTATATCTCGTCATCAGCAGCACTCACAACGAAAATCATTAATGCTGTCAAACCTCACCTCTCCTCCAAAAAGTGCCTCAATATTGCAAGAGCCACTGTAGGCACAGAATTTGACCACTGTAATGTCCTCCTTCTAGGTACATCCTCCAAAAACATGAATAGACTACAAATAACACAAAACAATGCTCTCATAGCCGCTCTCTGCATCCCCAAGAGAGAGCATATTTCTCAGCCAAGACAAGACGCCCACTGACTTCCTATCAAAGAGCAAATGTCAAGGCACTCACAATCACTCACAGATGTCTAGCGCAGTCAGCGCCCTCCTATCTAACTGAACGAATACACCAAGCACCAACCCTCAGACCTAAACGTGACCTATAGTCACACCAACTCACAATCCCCGCCTTTAACAGAATTAAAGCAGGAGGCTCCAGTTTTGAAGTGCTAGCACCAAAATCTTGGAACTCACTACCACTGAAACCTAGGAAAGAAACTTCTCTCATGGCCTTCAGAAAGGCTCTGAAAACTATACTCTTCAAGTAGACCACACCTCCTCCGCTGCTTGCCCTGTAACCACTTATCACGTACACCATTCTACTTGTATAACATGTATGTATTGATCATGTTCTGACCATGTATATTGCATGGATGTAACAACTTATATATTGTATGTTAATCTATCAGTTAAGATCTGTTCCCATGTAACCTGCACCTAAGTGAATATTCTGTAACAGCACCATGATGCCATAGCACAGTTGTGCGCTTTATAAATGGAAATAATGTACCCACTCACCGACCAGGACCAGATCACGACATATGTGACTTCTGAGTCACACCATACGCCCTATGTTTTCCAGTTTCTCCAGCTAGCCGCGTTGACCTCCTGGGGCTGCCGGCCACAGAGCTCGAAGGATGTTGGTGGTGGAGGGCAAAGCAGGGTTTGGTGGGGGCAGGTGGCTCATGATGGCCTGCAGGGCCAGCAACATCGTCTCTGCAATGTTAGATTGGATGCTGCGGCCCTCTTTAACCCTTCTCGACACCAACATGTTAGATGTGGCAAAACGCCCTATTGCGTGTGATACACGCCGTACAGAGGTCTCATTGCTCTCCCGCTGCATACGAGCCTCTTTACGTTGGAGCCTTGACTCTTCAAGGTGTCGCTCCACAAGTCCAGTCAGCGTGTCCTGGCACTCTTCAATGCGCTGCAGGTGAGAGTTGAGTTCCTGAAGCATTGGTGTAGGTGAGCGCATTGGACTGTGCAGTCCGTTCGGGCTGAATGTGCCAAGCTGTTCAGGTGTGGCGGTGCACCCCTCATTCCCTGACCCTGGTGCCTCAGTGGCCTGATGGTCATGTGCGCTTTCCACGCCATCGGACTCTTCATGGCCTGGTGGCGCAGCAGCACCTGCAGGTGCACTTAGAGTGGCAGCAGGGGGATTCACCAGTGGTGCATGCTGGTCTACAGGCACTGCGGGGATGGTGGTCCTCAGAGAGCGGTGCACCTGCACCGTAGTCGCATCACGGGTGTCGGAGGTGCTAGCAGTGGATTGCTGTTCTGCTCTTTGATGACGGCCACATGCAGTCCCCCTTGACTTCAACTGTTGACCCATGTCAGTGTCAGATGATGTTCCTAAGGGGGATTGTAAGACATGCCATTAGTGGTGTCACAGGATGCGTATGGGGCAATCCCATGCAACACACTCCTCATGCTTCATCTAGTTGCAAGCACATGCATTGTTGGGTGCTGCGCTTAGGTGTATGATTCAGGGGTTGCACTCGGGTGCGCTGTCATGATGCCTACCCCCGTGGACCCAGACCAAGTCCAGCAACCCCAGAAGCAGGCATCAAGTTATCTCAAGCAAGCCCAACAACCCCTTCTAGGGGCTATTTGGGTGCAGTCCTGGCGTCTATGGCGCCAGGCTCATATGGAGAGTCAGTCCTGGCGCCATAGGGCCAGGCTCATGGATTAAAACTTACCTGATGCAGACCATGCTGCAAACTGAGGCTTGGAAGGGACTATTTTACCTAGGGACTATTTTGTACTCGGATTGGGCTGGGGAGGAATACTTACCTGGGACTACTTTGGAGGCTATTTAAACCACGCCCGAAGAGCAGCACACGCTTCGCGTTATTCTGCATCCAGCAGCGTAACGCTCACCGTGCCTTCAAGCTTGCATCCAGTCTTCTGCCACGCCCGCCTCGAGTCTGGAGCTCCTAGAAAAAAGGGAGAAAGAAGGAGAAAAGGTTGGAACAAGAGCAATACCTTTGATCCTTACCTGAAATCCCGATCCACCACGCCTTTGAGCTGGAAGAAAGAAGTTATTTTATGCGCGTCACTTCGCCTGCTGCAGCGCCGCGCTGAACTCGCCGGCCTTCGCAGCATCTTCACTATCCACCGCATCCTTCTGCATGTTCCCGCCGCACTCCGGAACCTAAGGGGAACCCAAGAACAGGAAGGTGAGCCAAGGGAATAAACAGAGGCAATATTAGTTACCCCCCCATAGACTTACCTGATTTTACCACCAGGGGTACTATTCTTCTTCATAGGTAGGCGCAGCCTCCACTGCATCCTCGCCGTGCCCCGGCCCCTAAGGGGAAACAAAAGGACAGCAAGGTGAAACAAAAAGACAAACAAGGGGAAACTACCTAGACTTACCTGATTTTACCGCTGGAGGTATTATTCCCCGAGGCTTCATACTTTCTCTCAGCGCCTGAATAAGGGAGAAAGCAACAGGTTATATACTGACATTATTTTGTCGCACTGAGTTGGATGATACAAATCCTTACCTGAATATTACCGTTTGCCACGAGGAACTCATCGCTAGGGTCAAGCTGCAACCTGCAAGGAATCGGACAAGAGTGCAAGTCAGACATTTGAACTCTTAGGAACTACATACTTACGGCTTCTTGATGGCAGAGTCAAAATTGTTCTGGAACTCACCAATTCCTTCGAGCTAGTGAAGCAACTGGTTATCTACGCGCCCCTGCGCTCAATGCAGGATGGAGAGCTCATCTTTCCAAACCATCAGGTGAGATTATAAGAAGGGACATCAAAAGTGATCAGTGGGAAGAACAGCAGGGGTGGGGGGGATTTACGCTCAACTCCACGGGTGGTTAATTCCCTTTCTCCATTTGCAGAAGAATATTCCTACGGGCCAAGCAAACGAAGCTAAGTGGGCCAGTCCAGTCCGTCATCTCGGCACTATGCGTCACATTGGTGGAGACCGCAGCTGTCCAGTTCAGATCGACGCCCCTGTGGGAGCCAGGTGAGCGTAACATGCACGCCGTCTGGCTGTCCGGGTGGAGGTGTCCCATGGGGTGCTGGGTGTGGTAGGGTTGATGGGGACTGTGCTGGGAGGACATGGGTGTGCTGGGTGTGGTAGGGTTTATGGGCATTGTTCTATGTGGCTCTGTGTGTGTTGCTGGGAGGGCACATTCACATTCATGTCTTTGCACTCTATGTACTCACCAGCCTCGCGAGGTGTGTCTTCTCCGGCCTACCCCCTCAATTCATTTTAGGTGCAGCTTGCTTCTGCACCTCTCCTCCCACAGTTACAGCTTCAGTGGGGAATGTGGTCCCCCTCCTGTGGCACAGCCTTGCTGTCTGTGGGCTGACAGCAGGTTCCTGACCCGCAGCTGCAGGTCGTCCCACCTCTAGTGGCAGTCCTTTACCGACCGCCGGTCACCCCCCACAGCTGAGACCTTCTGGGCAGCCTCAGCCCATATGGCCTTCCTTCCCTGCTGCGTGGAGCGCCTCTGGTCTGCGCTGAACAGTTCGTCAGCATTATCCACTATGTGCTCAACAAGCACAGTGAGGTCCGCCTCACTGAAGTCGGGTTTCCGCTGCCAGCTGACTGTCACCCTTGATGTCATCTTCCTTGTGCTTTTTAGCCAGGCACAGTACCTGTGGGCCTTGTGGTAGCAGAGGATTGCAGTGGATTGTGATTTTAGTAATGGCTGCCGCTCTCTTTCTGTTTTTCGCGATGACGGTATTTCCAGCACCAGTGTTTTCCGCCTCCGCTAATACCGGCATGGCCGAGGCAGATACGGATGTACCGCTGGCATTTGGCCCGGTGGATCCATCTCCGTGGGTGTTACCGTGATGGTGGTTGCACCGGTACCGCACTGTGCTGAGGCACGCGGCCGCCAACCTGTAATTCTTCCTTATTTCTGCATCCATGCGGTCACAGAAACGGTGTCACCGCCATCACGCTAACACCGGATTCCGGACCTCCAAACTTGTAATGAGTGCCACTGTGTTTTGTGCAATTTTTAAACCAATAAGTTACACTGTCCATAATTCTTCCCCTCTGAGTCATTCTCTGATACAAAGTGACCAGAGCTGGCGAGTGAGTCGGATTTTTGTGCACTTATTTTAGTGTTTTCAATCTGTATCTGTTGCAGAAGACAGGATTCAAACCCATGTGGTCTGGAACAAGGTCAAGACACTTACCCACAAGAGCTGAGCGAGCTCAGCGGGGTTTGGGCCAGCCCGAGCCCCACCTAGGGCTCTGGCCTGACCTCACTCTCGGACCTGTGACTGCCAAAAGCAGGGGCCGGCCACGAGCCCCACAGGGTGCTCGCCCACTCCTATAAAAAAAAAAGAAAAAATAAACACACTCGCGCCTGCCTTGATTTCGGCCCCCTGACCCGAACTTACCCGAGCATGTGCTTCTCTACCACTCTCCTGTCTTCCTACATCCAACAGCCGATAACCTCATCTATCAGCGCAGCTTTTTTTTTTACCATGGCTGCACTGTGCTGCTGTGATGCCACAGACCACAGTCTGTCCTTTTTCCTTAGGTTATTCATGTTGTTGAAAACCTTTAATTAGTGACTTAAAGCATCTTTATTGTTTTGCATATCAAGATATCGGAGACATTGTGGATATCAACACATTTTCAAATGGGTGTTTTGTGTTGCTCACTTTAACTAGCACATATCTGCAAGGTAACTGGTGTTTTGTGAGCTCTTTGAGTTGGAAATGTTCCATTATGCCTATGAAAGGCTCTGACCGCCACTGATAAAAGAAATGCGTCTGCAACCTGAGCACCTTAACGAGAGAGGGAGAGGGAGAGGGAGAGGGAGAGGGAGAGGGAGAGGGAGAGGGAGAGGGAGAGGGAGAGAGAGAGAGAGAGAGAGAGAGAGAGAGAGAGAGAGAGAGAGAGAGAGAGAGAGAGAGAGAGAGAGAGAGAGAGAGAGAGAGAGAGAGAGAGAGAGAGAGAGAGAGAGAGAGAGAGAGAGAGAGAGAGAGAGAGAGAGAGAGAGAGAGAGAGAGAGAGAGAGAGAGAGAGAGAGAGAGAGAGAGAGAGAGAGAGAGAGAGAGAGAGAGAGAGAGAGAGAGAGAGAGAGAGAGAGAGAGAGACACTCTGTCTGAGACGGGAGAGAGAGAGAGAGAGAGAGACACACTCTGTCTGAGACGGGAAACTGGCAGTGCTTGAATGTCCGGCCTGAGCCGATTCCATAACTGGCTCAGGAGAAAGGAACAAGGATGCGTTTCGTTAGCCTTCTAACTAAAGGTACACTCTGTAACAATTAAAAGAACTAGTGGTATGGCACCAATGATTTATACACTTCCATCTATGAATGTCAGTGAATTGCTGCCTCCTCTCCCACTTTTTGGGGGCACTAAAGCTTCATTAACACTGGCCATGAAAATGCAGTGGAGGGCACAACATACAGGTTCTGCAAACGTACTTAGTAACAGTTAAGGTCACCATCACTTTATTTATGAACTCCATACTAAAGAATAACAGGGAGTGTGCTAGTTCTATACCATAGCTGGTAAGATAGCTCAGCGGGTTGAGCGCTCTCTGATGTGATCTGTGTGTGATAAGCAGGTTGCAAGTTCTCATCCCGGCAAGACTAACTCAGCCTTTGATCCTTTACGAGGCAGATAAATGTTTACCAACTTCAGTACACATTTATCGACATCAAATATGCTGTATGAACAGCGCTTTGGAGAACGCGTTTTGTGCAGTCATTTCCTGAGATCGGCCTGTGGTGGGCTCCTAGAGCCAGGCCTGATCCCCCAGGCTCGCCCCTGGCTCAGCCCTACCCATCACATCTCTGTCCCCTCCTCCCCACTGGAGCACTTGAAGGTATGGCCAGGACCCTTGATGAATGTTTGTTAGGGTTGTACCCTGCAGAAAACATTAAAGTACAGCATTGTTGGTTTAAAAGGTGTATACTTTTTATACTTTGCTTGTAATATTATTGGAACCACTCCTCTTCTCTTTGGATATTTCCCAGATGTACCACTCCTCTTCTTTTAATGTTAATAATTCATCTCATGAAATGCAAATGCTTATTTATGGGGCCAGGGGATTGGGGATGAGAAAAATCTCTTAAGTCCCTCCACCCCTCCTCTCCCTGGACTGAAAATGACAATGTTTTCTTAAACGTAAAGCTACCCGTTGATTTCTGAAGCTTAATGTATGCTTGCTTTGTTGTTGGAATGCAATTTATATCAACATCACGCATAACAATAAGATGCATGATGTAATCGAACAATGACTAAGAGCAGGTGCTAGGGAGCATTTTCCACAGTCATCTGGTGAGGGGTGTGAAGAGACCTATCCTGAGTGGAAGAACGGAGTGTCCACCAAGTTAGACCAAAACTCTCTCACTGTAAAGTTTCTGTCAAATATGCACTTTAACATACATAGACAAAGCAAGCGCACAGCATAAACATAGCACCTCATTCCATGGAGCACCATATAGAAGACTAACCTAAGAAGGAAGGATTCTATGCGATTTTGCAGAAGTTTTTCACTGCGGTAGATTTCTGTTAATTTCTTTTTTTGAACAGTTGATTTTGCCAGAAATATATGCGGCAGTAGGGACCCCCCCACAGTCCTCCCTCTCTTAGCCCCCCCCCCTACATTAGACCAAACCCACCCCATACATATTTTTGGGCAAAATCCATTCAAGAGTACTCGATGAAATCTGTTGCAGCAGAACCTCCCATTCCTGAAGGAAGAGCTCAGCCTCTCTGGGTTCTAGTAACAAGGAAGGAAAATGGTCAAATCATTATAGGAAACAGGCCCAAAAGAGCCAACCAGCAGACAGTAAAAATAGTCAAACTGTCCTGGGCTTGAGTAGGTCGTAGTTCACCTGTAGAAACACAAGGACACAATATAATCACTAGTAGTTACTGTAACAACATTGCTTCCCATGACAGAGAGTGAAGTGCAGTGATGTATTATTTAATCTACAATAAATCATTGGTGCATTCTAAAATTACAGCCTTTGTTGTGAAAAAACAGACACAAATGTCTCATTTCTGGAACGTACCTTGCATAAGTCTCCGTGAAGGAGTTTAAGAAGTTTCAAAAAGTACTCCCCTATAAATCAGTCGGACAAATCCAATAGGACAACTGAGTTTATTGAAATGAATAATGTACATTATCCTTTTAGCCCACAGCAGCCGCAGGAGGGGCAACCAGCCAAGTTGGGGTAGCCCAAGGCACCCCCAAAGAAGAGCTTCATCCTGTGGTTTGAGAATCAGCAGGCCAGGAAGAGCTGGTTGCAGAGGGAGCGCCAGGCCCACTCCAGATACTGAATATCAAAGGGAGTAATTAAAAATTCAGGCACTCACCCCCTCCTTCCCTTTTAGACTGACCCGTTCTTGTTTGAGGGGGATCAGCCTTTCCCGGGATGCCACTTTGGCTCGGTCAAAGGTTGCACAATAGGATATAGCCCCCTCCACCCAATGCTGAAAGTCTAAAAGTACTAGTTTAACTCTTGGCAAACCTTTATGCAAACTATTATGTTTATGCTGAACCGAGGCTTCAACAGGAGAATGTGTAATCTGAAGTCTGAAAACCTGGGCTTGCAGCCAGGCTTCCCACTTGACCACTCTATGCCATCCTGGCAAATAACTCTATTTAAATGGGCCGTGTTTACTTTGACTGTCATTAAGTGATTGTCTTAGGTCTGCACTACACAAAACACCTCACTCATAGATTGTTGATTTGACTACAGTGTCAGCTGCATACTAATAATATTGATCATGTATATAGCACAGACACACATAAACACTTGTAGGGATCCACATTTTTAGTATGGAGGCTAATTCTTATTTTAGTACCAGTCTATTGATCCGATAGGGACAAGCTAAAATTACGGTCCTGAAGAAGATGATAAGAAGCAATCATCGAAACTGGTCGACCACTTTTTAATCAGGATATCCCAGAAACTTACCAGGGATACCCTGTGAACTAGACCATACAACAATATACTATGGATGAAGTTCCTTGTTTTTAATTTTCCACAAACATTTTGTTTGTTTTTTCGAATGATCACAGAGTGAATCAATAACTCGGGGACCACACACTTCGTACGAAGGTCAATAAAATCTGAAACAGTTCCTCTTCGAGATGTGGCCCCAAGTTCCCTCTTCGTTCTAAATGAATCTGCTGACTCCTAAATGGGCAGCAGCCCTGATACATCCCACGCCCAAGGACAGAACCCCTCATACACTATTAGGAACCTTCTGTGAAAATAGTTCTTTGAAGTCACCCATTAACTGGTACTAAAATAAGAATTCGCCTCCATACTAAAAATGTGGATCCCTACAAGTGTTTGTGTGTTTAAAACATTGTACCAAGTAACACTTTCGGGCAAAACTTGGAAGTATAACTCAACACCTCCCTGAATGTGATTCAGTATAGCACAGACACATCAGGATGAAATGCCCCTTAGGTTGCTCATTGCTCGAGGTGGCACCATTTGTGAGCCATGGACCTCGCCTAACAGAAAACATATATACATGATGGGATGTGGTTGGGTTTGATAGTATGCTTCGCTGCCATTTGCATAATCTCTTGGCACTGTTATACGTCTTTTCTGGGCTCATGATTAGCTCATGTTTTTACTGCACTGCTGATGCAATGCTGATTGCAGTGTTATATTAACTTTGTTGGGGGTGTGGAGTGCAGCTTGAAGGGGGGCATGAAGTGGGTCTGGGTGAAATTGGTGTGCAGTAAGAGGTAAGATTTTGATGGCGCGACTCACAGAAGATAGGGAGAGGGTTCGGCTGGGCCTTCAATCACCTTAACACAAACACTTAAGAAGTGAGTACACAGTTGTACATAAAGCAAGCTTATTGTACAATGTTCTGGGGAGCAGTTAGATGGTGTTGCATGACCAAAGTAACCCAAGTCTCAATGAACCAAATCCGTTCACATCTTTTATACAGTTATTCAACAGTTAAAATACTCCCAAAATACTTTATTGCAATCTACCCTGCAAACATGATTGGACACAACCCTCTTCAAAGGAACCCCATCTTTTCCCAATTCCTATGTTTTTATTGGCCTGGCTTATCCCAATAAGTTTCAGATTATATTCATAACACACCTCTTCTTATGATTCATCCGCAGTATGTCACAACGACAAATTATGGTTAAACATTGGTATTGAAAGCATAGTTCAATAACTGGCCGTTTAAACCCTAACTCTTGATTTGCAAATGTCTCCCATGGACATTTCCTGCAATATGAGGAGGCTGGGTGAATGATTTCTCTTTGTTTGTGATGCTATCTCATTTTCCATGCCACCGTTCCATTGAAACTTCCAAATCTACAAAACTCCCACTTTATGTCACACATGAAACTCCCAAGTAGATTTAGGTACCAGTTTACCTAGCGTTTTACTACTGACCAAAATAAATGACAAAACTCTTTTGGTCAGGCTATCAAGCAGCAGGAGATTATATCTACTAGCTACAAGACTTATCAGACCATACAACCTCAAGGCTATTTCTGTAGCTGCTGACTGCATAGGTTGAAGTTATTAATTCACCTACTTTCTGCCATCTGAAAACCTGTTTAGAAGTCCAAGTGCATTTTGCAAGCAAGCCCTAACCACTGTGTTTTGATTCATTAAAAAAAGGCCACTTATATTGAGATTCATGAATTCCCCATATATTTATATTGCATGGTCGTGCCCCAGATCTATGGCTGGGGGCACAGGCTCTAGCACTGTCTGCTTGGCCTGGACCAGAACACAGAACAAGAGCACTGAAGACAGTGCAGGGCTTGCAGTGAGCTGCCCCACAGATGCCTAGCTATACCTGCCAACTCTACCGGAATATGTTACTCTAGGGGCCTCATTCCGAGTTCGGAGGTAACCATACCGCTATTTGCGGCATGGCTGCCTCCGAACTCGTCCAAACTCCGGCCTGGTGAATGGAGTCATTACCGGTCCATTCCGAGGTCGGAGGGACCGGTAATTCCCCATTCACCAGGGCCATTCCCCATTCCCATTTGATCCCCCATAGGGCTCAATGGGAAGGGGGAAGGCGGCAATAACGGTACCGTAAATTATGGTACCGTTATTGACCCCAGAGTCCCTTTGCGGGTCCCGTCCTTAACGCCTGCTAAAAGCAGGCGTTAAGGAAGGACCCGCAAAGGGAACTCGTAGTAGGACGGTAAAGGTTTAATGGCACCGGTCTCGTTACCGGTGACCGGTAACCCTTACTGCCCTACTCGGAATGAGGCCCTAGATCTCTATCCCACCCCCGCACACCACTGGGACACTGCCATGGAGCTCAAAGAGCGCCACCATGGTGACCTAAGATGAGGAGGGGAGAGGATGGCACATTAGCATATCTGGATTTACATGTGTGATATGATGCTGGGATTTGTTAAGCTTTTCTTAGCATATGGTGGGGATAAGTGGGCACATGTGGAAGTACCTGGGAATCTAAATGTTTGCATGAGCACGTGAGGATGATTCTTGGAATTATCACATGGGTGACGCGGCTTAGCAGACCACACTTACTCAGCTCAAAAGTTTAATGTAGCATTATTTGGGATAAGGCCTGCGATGGGACAAAAAAACGAAATACGAAAAAAACAAATTGCCGCCTTCCCCCTTCCCATTGAGCCCTATGGGGGATCAAATGGGAATGGGGAATGGCCCTGGTGAATGGGGAATTACCGGTCCCTCCGACCTCGGAATGGACCGGTAATGACTCCATTCACCAGGCCGGAGTCTGGACGAGTTCGGAGGCAGCCATGCCGCAAATAGCGGTGTGGTTACCTCCGAACTCGGAATGAGGCCCCTAGAGTAACATATTCCGGTAGAGTTGGCAGGTATAGCTAGGCATCTGTGGGGCAGCTCACTGCAAGCCCTGACTCAAGGATATCGGGATTGCTCTGGTGAAATGTAATTGAAATATAATGACGTACAACGTAATGTAATGGGCATTTGTATAGCACCTTTCACCATTGGTATGGTCTCAAAACACTGTAGGTTAAACGCCCTTGGGAACCGAAGTCCAAGTATGGGGAATCATTCAGAGATGTGGAATGCGTTTGTGCATTTTAGCCAATACAAAGTTTAGTAGACGGGGCCAAATCCCTTCTAATCACCCATGTTGAGCAGTCAAGTGGTTGGGTGCATAGAGGTGGTCTGGAGAGTGTGCGAGAGAGCTAGTATGTCTGCAGCAGGACCACATTTTATTCTGGGGTGATAGCTGAATTCTAATGGCAGTGGTGTTGTGCACAGTGTCTTAGAGTAGTGCATGGGTGTTAAGGGTAGTCTGGAGTGTAAGTATGCAAGAGAGACATTATTTGAGCAGCTAGACCAAATGTTGTCATGGGGGATAGCTTCATTCTAATGGTCGTGGTGAATCCCTTGATATAATACACTATTGCTTGCCTTCATAGCTTCATCTAGATTATTCTAGATTCAGATGTAGTGGCCACCCTACACGTGTCTTAGTGCCATTCATTTGCTCCCCTCAGATTCATAAAGATACATTGTCTGCCCTGGAAATTCAACCAAATGCAATATATTGTGTTTTCTCAAAATTATCAGAATGTGATTATCAGAATTGAGTACATTAGCTATCCTCACAATTCAGCCAGATGCAACGCCTGGTCTACCCTTGAAATGCATCCAAATCTAAACCCCCGGTCACCCCCAAAGTTCATCCAGATGCACCACACTGACTTCACCCACAGTTTAGCCAAGCACAAAACACAGGCTATCCCCACATCACATCCAGATAAAGCACATTGGCTCACTGTCCTTTGGTGATTTGTTCATTCTGCTGTCCTCCTAGGATTATGTGGTTAGTTCAGGGGTGAGAGAAGGTTTATTCTTGGTGGAGGGAACTAGCCATGTCTTGAGGGCCCTCCAGAAGGTCAGGTGGTCCTCTATGTGTCAGATGTTAAGCAGCAGACAGTTTCAGATAGTGGGGGCTTGGATGAAGAAAGTGGTGTCTCCAATTCTGGTTGATTTGAAAGGGGGAATCGCCTAAAAGAGAGCAGTGCCTGACCACAGGTGCAGAGGAGCAGATGATGTCATCTCTAGTTCCCGCCCCTCACCTCCATCATACTGGAAGCAAAGCAGAAAGAGTCTGTGCATCGCTCCAGGTATTGTTCCCATACCACAATGAAGATATATGAGACGTTATGCACTCAGACCACTGTATCAAATGTACCCTTGCACTGAAGTGGAAGAAGGATGTCGGCATACACCATCAGCTAGAGAAGAGCTGTAAGTGCGAACAGATGAGAGTAAAGTGAAGTCATGAAGGGAAGACACGATGACGCACAGTAACGATATAAGAATACTTTAAAAGGGAAGGTGTGATCCAAGTAACAAAGTAATCAAGTATAAAGAGATGAAGAAATCATCTATGCCAAGAAGACAAGTGAGATGAAGCTCAATGAGTGTACATGAAGCTCAACGAATGTACATATGCAGAAGCACAAGGCAGATGAGTTACATAGAAGCTCACTGCAGTAGAAAATATAACATGAGTAAATCGGCCATGAAGGGGGTGTTGATGGAGGGGGTGTGGTTTAGTGGGGAGGAGGAGGTAGATTGTCTTTCTCTAGGGAGCAGGGCCTGTGCAGTGCAAGTGAGGAGGTATAGAGTGGGAGGTTGTATAATTCTTTGGTGTGCCAGAGTGCCCCTCTGGACTGTGAGCTAGTTGGTCTGATAGGGGCCAGTGGGCACTTGGGAAGGAGTGGAGAGTTGTGTCTATCTAGAGGGTGGGGCCTGTGTAGATGGTGAGATGGTGAGATGGGGGATTGGTGGTTGGGGTTGGCCAGTCCCTTGGCGCACCAGAGTACCCCACTGGATTGTGAGCTAGTTGGCAAGTGTTCGGTTAGCAAACAATATGGGGCTCTACTCACATACAAGGCTACAATCAGAACTACAGCTAGATGCAATACACGGTTAAATTCATAACTACAGCTAGATGCAATACAAGGCTAAAATCAAACCAAGTTAAAATCAAACTTACAGCTACATGCACTACAATGCTAAAATCAAAACTACAGCTATTTGCATTACATGGCTACATTTAAGAGTTACAGTTGTGAAGTGTGTGCACAGGAACGCAAACACAAAGTATTATGATGCCCATGAACAGTATCTCTGAAAGTGGAAGAGTGATACTTACTTTATTGTTTCTGGTGGGTAATAAGACGTTGGCTCTCATAGTCGAACAGGGGCTTACAGGGAGAGGGAGCTGCGTTTTGCTGTAGCTTTGCTGGCTGCCTGGGCAAGGCTGCCATGGGAAAACATGGCTGCAGGGGCTGTATTAAATACAAAATCTACATACAGTGACAGTTTATCCCATTTCACATGACCAATCGTGATTTAAAATGATTTAAAATGTAGGTGTCCAAATGTACCTTCCCTGTAATGCATTCAGCAAAGAGATTGCTATCCTATTGTAATTGCTTATGTAGAATACCAAACGTATTTTTGTGACCGGCATTGTCTTTGTGATTGTCAATAGTTTTTCAACTAGCATGCTCTCATATCCAAGGTATGATCAATGCAGACGCACAAAATCAAAGTTGATCCGGTCATTCACCTAAAGAACAGTAGTTTGATTAGGATGTGCACAAGAGGATTTTGCCCTCAAACAGAACCATTTCCCAACAGAAAGGAATGGTTATATGCATGGGGTGCGAAAGGGTCAACATTCTAAAGGCAGGGGAGTTGGTGGGGTTTATACTTTTGCTTTGGCACATTTAATGTTCTAGAGGAGGACAAAATAATGTTCTCAGCAAAGATTATTTTAAATCAGAGTTGCTTTTGCAACTATGTCTGCTCTTCCTGTCACATAGGTATTTTTGGATGTTCCTTTGAGGAGGATCTTTAAGGAGAAGGATGAATTCTACAACCATCATTCCATCACTCAACCTGAGAAATCAAATTCTGAGGCACTAGTTGAGGGGTTTCCAAGCCCCACATGGATATCATGTGTACTACCGGGAAGGAACTGACCGGGTAGTAAGTAAAGCTACTCCCACCAAACAATAATTTCACTGTATTCATTGACGATATTGAGATTTGTGGTCCGTTTAAACCTATATGCGCATTTAATTGAGTATTGCCTACAGGTACAGTCTGGCTAAGCGCACTATGGACAGGCACCGGCCATATCAAAGAAGACAAAGTCTGAGAGACTACTATCCTTGGAGAATACCACACAACTACAGAGCCTATCGGCACGTCTCGCCTTCTACGACACCTTTAGATTCAGCAGCTACATCAAAAAAAAATCACGACATCAGGTGGACCCTGGCACTGGATTTAAGAAGCCCGTAGCTCAAACCGATCCAGATAGCAACCACCTACTGAAGCCGACAAACTTTATCATCATAAAACTCTCACTTTGGCCTCATGGAACACTAGAGGACATGCACATCTAGCTGACCCCAGCAGTGTGGATTTGGGTCAGTTCGACATTTTTTGTCTTCAAGAGACATGGCTTCAGGAGAAACCGTCAATGGACGGTTATGAAATCGTGATTTCACCAGCCGCTAAAGAGCTGTTAGGCCGACCCTCAGCTGGCCTCCTCATCGCCGTTCGATCTGGTCAGAATCTAAAAATCATCAAGACTATGGCAAGATCCTACGGGGTGCTAGCTGTTCTTATCGAGTGGAACTGCTCTGTTGAAACTACAAAGTCATCTACTAAGCTTTGCTCAGCGACCTCTCTGGCGCTGATCACCAGTTACTGGAACCCCCAAAGAACGACAACAACAAACTTCTGCCAAACCATAGCCGAAACCATCGACTCGACGCCATCCTTATCGAATGGAATACCCCGTTCGTTATAATCTGCGGAGATCTCAATGCAAAGTGCATTCATCCGAAAGACCACCCTCCAGATCCTGTTCTGTCCATGAATTCTAAACTCTGAGGACAAGCCTGGATGAATCTAATGTCAACAAGAAACCTACACAACACAGCATGGATTCTGGATGGGCATCAAAACATCAGTCTGCTGCCACCCTTGACTACATCTTCGCCTTGCAAGCTATGTGCTCAGAAATCAAACACTTCCAGGTGGTCAAAACAACCGCGAGTGACCACAACATGCTCACATTAGCATGGTCCTCTGCCGCTCGGACGTCGAACTACTATTTATCCCAGGTCGAGTCTAACCCCCAACAAACTCGACTCCGTCTGACAGCAGCCAGTGTTAGAACTCTAACTCAGGAGTACACCGCAGAAGCTGATGCTTAGCCGACTCCAGACACAGTCTCGAGACCGAACTACCTGCCTCTGTTGATCAAGTACAAGAAAAATCAGACAACTGCAAAGGTCATTCCGAATACTAATAACCATATTTACAAAATACGGATACCAGATAAGAAAAAAGCACTAAGAAAACAAAAACGTAGCGCAAAAGCGGAAAACACCCTGGCAGCGTGGGAACTGTCAAAAAAAGAACACCAAATCTACAAATCGTGGATCAGATCACGCAGGGTGGCTCTATACCAACGCGACGCAGAAGCCATGTTGACAGCACTCGCGACTAAAAAAACAGCTGACTTCTGGTCTCTGATAAATAACTCTCAAGGTACCACAGCTACAAACATGATCAACTCAGTCACGGAATTGGCCTGGGTCGATTTCTTCACCGATCTCTTCGCCAGTCCGACGCTGCCCACAAACCTCTCTTGGGAGACTACGCAAGCACCCTGGGTCGACCTCTCGGCAAAAGCAGAAACCAGTGTGGCCATTCAGAAGCTAAAACCATCAAGAGCTTCAGGTCCCGATGGCCTTACCAACATCGACTTAAAAAAACACCTCAACGAATGGACAACCTTTATCAGCTTTCTGTTTGAACACTGTCGAGCCAGCAGACAGATCCCACTTTCATGGTCTTTAGCCACAGTGATCCCAATCTTCAAGAAAGGAAGCAGGGAAGACCTGGGCAACTATCGCCCAATAGCCCTGTTGGACATTATGGGCAAATTGTTTGCATCTCTCCTCTTGGATCACTTCCAACGCTGGGCGAAATTGGCCCCCTGCAGCGACCCTTTCCAGCTGGGCTTTAAGAAAAACGGCAGCACTACGGTGAATATCTTCATTCTTAGCATCATAAAGGCAAAAATAAAACAAGGTGCCCCGACAGTCTACGCCGCGTTCATTGATCTTTCACAGGCGTTCGACAAAATTGACAGACTGCTACTATGGGGAAAGCTGAAACACTGGAGCTGCCCGGACGCTATTTTAAACCCCATAATCGCGCTCCACACCAACACCACACTCAGTGTTCGGTTGAACAGGCAAGGGTCCCTTTCCGCGGAAATCCAAGCACACAGAAGCGTCAAGCAAGGCTGCCCGCTGGCCCCAGCCCTCTTCGTTGCCTTCCTGGGGGACTTTAAAGACTCCAAAGCTTCAGTTCGTAGCTTTCCCCCGAAGTTTGGAAACACTGCGCTCTCCCGTCTTCTTTATGCCGACGATATGATCCTTCTTGACCAGACTCCCATTGGTTTACAGCGGCAGTTGGACAATTTGGCTGAGTACATGGACTTCAACAACTTAAGCATAAACAAGTCAAAAACTAAAATCATGTTTTTTTCCAAAAATCGTCCGCCACTGAAAAACATCAGCTCTTGGTCAGTGAACAAAGTTAGAATTGAAGTTGTTCCACACTTTAAATATATTGGAGTTATCATCGACGGGACGCTTCAAGAGTCTAAAATGCAACAACATCTTTGGGCCAAAGCCAAACACCTGACTGCCCAACTGAGAACGATTGATCGAAAGTTTGGAAAGTTTTCGCTGATTCCTGCCATCAATTTCTACAAGGGAAAAATGGTCCCTGCTCTAACTTGCGGCATGGAGGCTACGATCACCATGCCTTGGGTTCTGGCAGAAACTGGAGGGATATATTTGGAAATCCCTCCTCGGCCTTCCAAACTCCATCCCCATGGTGGCCGTCAGAAGAGAGCTAGGACTTCTGTCGCTGAATGCCACCGTCAGCGCGGCCTCATTGGCCCTCTTCAGGAAGACACTCATCCAAGATGGCCTTCCAATCTTTAACATCATTGGTCAGGAGATGGCTTCAACGACCTGTAAGGTCCTGCAGACCTGGATGCACCATCAAAAAAACAAATTGCAAGACCTACTATGTTCAACAGACGACCTAATTACCAATCCGCAAAGAGTCACTGAAAAACTGAAAATCCAAGATTGGATAACCACCATCGAGCAATCAGCAGCGATAAAGTATCTGAAGCACTTACCTCCCACGTACAACAAGCTGAAAACCCTGTTGACGTACTGCACCAAATTTTCGGATAAAAAAACTACGCAGCATATTCTTAAGAACACGACTTAATCTGCTCCACACCAAAGAAATCCTGGGGTTAAGAAATCAATCCACTATGGCAACCTGCAGACTCTGCAAAATCCCAGACTCTATTGAGACAGTTCGTCACCTTCTGTTAAACTGTCCATCGTTAAATCTAGAACGCACAGCTTTTCTGGCCCCTCTATGGGTGGACTCTGTATTGATAGAAGAAGACACATGGTGGTGCCGCCTCATCTCGGGAGAAAAAGCCTGTTGGGCGGTAGCCACGTCTAAATTAACGGAAGCAGCCTTCATCAAAATCAACGTCAACGGCCATTTACCCTCTGCCGCTGAATCTTCAACTTAACTACACTGCATACCAATAGACCCCTCCCCTGTTTGTGCTGCTCTGTTTGGAGTCTCTCCACTAGACGCCGAACGCCATGGCAATCTGTCAACGACTCTTACGTGCTGCGCTTTTGTAGCGGCTTGACTCTTTAATTGCTCCCTACTAGGCGCGTTCTTGCAATTTTGAAAAGGAAAAAAGCTTTTCTATATTTTACGTCTGCTCTCTTGTAAAAATCATTTTTTCTTTGATTACACACAAGTAAATAAAAAAAATGAGTATTGCCTACATTTTCAGTTACTCACATTTTTTTAGTAGTAGTGGGGAGGTTAAATCTTCTCTTATTATGGCAGGAAGAAAATCTGATCCACATGTATACTGCTGGTATGATCTTCCTCCTCTGTGGAGATTGAATTTAGTTTGGATTTAATTGGGTAGTCAGGATTGTTGTCACATCTGGAAGGAGTAAATGTCATGCTCTGTCATGTAAAGGGGCCGTTTTGGCCTTGAAATATGGACTGGAATCACTTATAAAATTCTTACCTAAAAATGTATCAGAATTCCATTTGTATCCATACATCTTTCTCCATATTCATGCCAGGCCTATCAGCCTCCAGCTGAAGTTATTCTGCCAGATTTAACATGGGGTTAGGCCTTGGAGCTCATTTTAGGCAGAACACGATATTTCCATAGGTATGCATCTGTTATACATTGGTGGGGTTCCCGTTGAATATGAGGTAGCAGGGGGCACTATTGCAAGTTGGATTGTGTCCAGCTCCCGGGTATTCTAGTGTCAAAGGCAATCAGCCAGATACAAAATACAGCAACCTTGGCTTCCTGGAGGCATGTTCTGATTCAGAGATATTTAGGAAGGCAACCTGTGACTACTTCCTGTGCCATATAACCATATCTCGCAGTAAGCCCCCTCCATGCAGGAAGCTTCTTTTTCTTCAAGAGTTTCTCGGTTGTAGTCAGGAGGTCCTGAAAAACCATCATGGACTGGTTTTCTGCGTCCACTTCTGAAGAGTAAAAAAGGATACCATCATAGTGCCCCTCATTTAGCTTGAAGGCACCCAACCTTAATACAGTGGCCTGAGAGCTTTTCATACTGTCACTCCACCAACTGGATTCAAAATATTGCTGCCAGGCATCTCCAGCGCCCAGAAGAGCTGGTCAGACTGACTTTCAAAATAGACTCACAACCCCCCTTTATGGCCGGCCCCACAGTCAAGACCAACACCCTGCATCCTCATGGAGTATGCATTGCTTTAATGCAGTTATCATGCACTTGTTTCATGCTTTGGAATAATCTTAATGGATAAAACATTCATTACACTATGGATTTTGTAAATGTTTTTTCTTTTATGATTCCTAGTTCAACATTATTTCCACTAGGAAAAAGGCTGAATCCAAAGAACCTCTGTTAGGCATGACCGGGAGCAGTACCCTTTGGGTACACGACAATAACCTTGACCTCCTGGCAATAGGAACCCAACCTTTGGTAAAAGTCTGTACTACACAGGTTGGTAGTGTGGCTGAGAAGCCAGGCGTATCTCAAGAGGGGTCAATGTGAGCAGTAGGGGAGTTACAGAGATTCACAGTGACAAGTAATCAAATAGACACTTAGGGCCTCATTGCACGGTAGGCAGTAAGGGTTTACTGGTACCGGTAAGGGCACCGGTACCGGTAAACCCTTACCGCCTTACTACGAGTTCCCTCTGCGGGACCGACCTTAACGGCTGGTGTAGTCTGCAATTTGCGGTACCGTAATTAGCTCCTTCCCCATTCCGATTGAGCCCTATGGTGCAAAAATGGGAATGGGGAAGGGCCATTGAGAAAGGGGGAATTACCGCCCCGCCAACCTTGGAATGGGGTGGTAATTCCCCTTTTCTCCATGGTGGTACCGGTATGGCACCGGCGGCAACCATGGTGCTAATAGCACCATGGTTTACCGCATTCCGTGTAATGAGGCTCTTACACTCAAGGTTTCTTTATTAAACAATGATTAATTTATTTAACAGTCAGTTTGAATAAGCCTTCTTCAAAAGGGGCAATATAATAGTAACACACAAATACACTTCAGAATACACACTCAGTTTCTCTAAATCAGTAAATACCCATTTGGGATGGCACACAGACACTTCCTACACCCTCAGGTGACTTAAATAGCTAGGACACTGTGGACATTAATACATCACTGGTACATTTAGAGCAGTACTGAGATGAGTGTTAAAGTAAAGACATTTCAGAATAAAACAAGAGATCACACACATATTCTGAAGTAGGTTAGTACTTTTGAACCCCTCAGTGCAAAGTAAGACACAAGCAGACGAGAGAAGAGTCATTCAGCGAGCCAGGCCAGCCTTTGTCAATTGGGAAAAGTTTAGGTGAGCTGAAGCACTTCTTGAAGGTAAGTAAAAGTCTTCCACAATGTTTTAGAAGTCTTTGTAGAAAAAGTAGAATCAAAGTAGGCTCACAAGCTGGGAGGCTTGTGAGAGGTAGAAGATACAAGCAACTCTACAGAAGCAACCAATACAAGTCTCAACTGAGATCAAGTAAGGCTACAACAACAAGAGGTAAGTCCTCTCAAACTTTACAGTACCTTTGGTTAGAAGAAATGGTTCCAGCTGGCTTCTGTTCATGTGCAGCTCTGTGTATCCTGTTGTTCCTGGGCCTCAGTCGTGGGGACAAAAGGGAGGACTCCTACACTGCAATGGGACGGTCAGTGGCAGAAAAGGCCAAACTTCTTTTAGCTGCACTTCGCGGTTTCAGCTCCTTGCATCTCAGCAAATAGCACCATCTTGGACTCTCGGATACCACTCTGGACTTTCCTCGTATCTGGCATCCAGCACCTTGTTCAGGTGGCTCAGGCTTGGTCAGTCCTGCTTACTGGGAGTCTGGAGTATCTTCCACAAGCTCGAGCCTGACTTAAAAGTGAAGCACTCAGTTTGGTATTCCTCTCCCTGACACTTTGGTTCCAGCAGCAGCAGCAGCAGTGGTAGTACAGCCAGCTCCGAGAGGATGTCCATACGAGTTCACTATGGAGTTGATTGGTCCCACCAACTCAAGGGAAGAAGTCGTCCTTGCAGGGCTTCTCTAGTCGAGGCAAATTTGGTGCTTCAAAGGCACACTAATGGTCCAGGAATTGCAGCAGGCATCTCTTCTAAGTTCTTCTTCATATTCCTTCGTCCAGTGGTCGACTCTGCCTTCCAAGCCAAAAATCCTCACCTTTTATGCAGGTTTCTCCCATTCTTTCTAGCCTAGATGTCAATTACACAGCAGGGTGGATGTCCTTGCCTGACAGCCAGCTGGCCAATCACCTTTGGGTGCATTCCTGTAACCAAGGGGAGTAAGCACATGGAGTTTCGGGCTCCTCCCTCACTTCCTACCCCTGCCAGACATACTGGAGCCAGAGGTGAGCTTCACTCGTAAATCCTGCCAAAGACGAAACAAACAAAGGGACCAAAGCTGGTTTGATGTGCTGAGTAAATCTCAAGAACGACCTTTCCAGCAAGAAATGGCGAAACAAAAAGACTGGGGCCATTTTGACAAAATGGGCACGCATGGGTGCTTTACTGCAGCTGCGAACGCAGCCCGCGGTAAAAACACACAATGGTAGTAAAAGTTAATCACTGCCACCAGCCATTAATTGTAGAAAGGGTAACATAAAAATGTTACATGAGAAATGAGACAAAGGGGATACTAAGTAACTCCTCCAGCACCCTATGGTAAGATAATGTGTGCTGGGTCTAGAAAGTTACAAAATGTAAGAAAAATCAATTTCACTTCACTGCTCTTGGAAACAGTAGTTTCACCAAGAGAAGGTATTTAAACCTTTGGGAAATCTAAGAGACTTCCCTGTGCCACTGCACTGAAGGTGCTGTGTGTCACAATGCAAAGATGATGCCTATGGAGTTTGTCAGATTCCAAAACCAAAAAGAAACAGTATAAATCACAAGAAAATACATGAGAGAGTGGGGAAAAAGTCCTAACTCTCTCCATGTTAAAAAATAAAATGTCCTAGAGTCCAGCAAAGTGCTGGGGGTCTCTAACGTAGATAGGAATTAGCACTTTTCTGAGAATTCTCTCTAGCAACCTCATATTTGAAGATATGTATGCCTAATTTCACCCTGTTGTAAGGGACTCATGATGGCAACAGTAAAGACAGACACAGGTGATCACAGTTCAAGGGTGTTTATTGAACTGTATATGTGGGTTGGAAAAAAACCTAAACTGAACCTAAATTTAAGATGGGAGCAAGCTACAGCCATCAAAATAATAATCAGGCCGTGGTCCTATTTCCATCTTGTCAAATAAAAGGGCCTATACTAATAAAAAGCTATTGCCAATCCTTACCCTAAATACAAACAAAGAGTGTGGGATAGGATTCTCAGGAAAGAAAGAAGTGTTCATAAATAATAAGTCAGGATGCGGTTGTCGGATTTCCCTTCCCCATGTTTTGAGCACGGGACAAGGCGAGACTCCGGAGCACAGCACAGGCTCGAGCTGTCCCAGCACAATACCACAGTTCCGCTGTCCGGTATCAGGACCTTTGTTGGTGAAGTCTATTTTCTATAAAATGTCTCTTGCCTCCAAGGACCTGAGTGTTCCAAACAATAAACAAAAGTTCCTTTATGCTTGCATGTTGGGTGATGCCTTTTCAACCCTGGATCCCCCATCTTCTGGGTTCATACTCTTCTAGAATATTAGCCTCCCTCCATCGGGTTCACTACGGCTTTCAACGGTCTCCTCTGTGACATTCACAAATCTTAATGTCTTTTTAAACAGTTCAATGTGGACAACCCTCTGTAGGGTTTACACTGGTCAACACATTATTTATCAGGACTTTTGGCTTCATCCCCTCTTTATCGGCATCCCTCCGTCGGGTTCACTCTTGCCAATCTTGTCAATCATTCAATACCTTGAACCGTACTTATGATGCGGGATGCACTTCCCTTAGTTTCACAATCATCTGCCGGGCAAAGACTTTCGACTGTAGAAAGTATTTTACTAGACCCTCGTATGACTATTTCTTGCCTTTCCCAAGGCCTTCGGGTAACAGTAGTGTCAACAATAGGGTAATCACCTAGAGTTTCCTGAGTGTGCACCCACCTGGTGCCTGACTCCTCTGTAGCTGGTTTCCCCTTTCAAATTAACAGTTCTTTGTACTTTCTGCAATCAGCTGTTTGCTACTTTCGTTCAACACAGTTCGGTTCTTATCGGCTTGCCACTCGACTCACTGGCTGTGATGAACTGCTTGGCTTTTCTTGTCTCTGGAATAAGGGCAGGTACCACGGTGACAAGTGTCTCTCCCCGGCTTGGTTATCAGCGGAGGAAGGCCCTGTGTACCGTTGACATCTGCCGCAACCCCCTCTGGCTATTGCTCGCGGTCTTACGATTCCTTCCATGTAGGTTTCACGGGCCTTGGTAGGAAAGGGCAAGGTTGCTTCTATCCTTGTCAGTCTCTCGGTTTGCAAGGTCTTTCTCCTCCTCTTGAACTGTCATGCTGAGTTAGCTCTCTCGTTGTGCGGTCTGCCTTGCTCGTCTTGTGATATGTGCTCCACCTTTTATCCCTGTGGGGAAGGGAAAGGGCTGTCAGGTGTGTGTGATTCTGGTCAATTGCCTGACTTTGCCTGACCATTGTGTTGGGAAATGTCAGGTAAATGGCTCTGGTGTTTGTCCGTTGTCTTTCGTGGTGTGCAAAAGTGTTTGTGTCGGAAAAGGGGATTGATGGTAGAGTGTTTGAGTATCCTACAGGGTAGGGTATGGAAAATGTGTTATAAGAAGGGGGATGGCGCATCCCACCCGTCAGTGTCGCACTTCCACTCCCGAGGACCCCCCACCCAGATGATCCTCCCTCACTGGTCCACCCCCAGGAACTGGATCCAATAGCGGTGGCCGTACCCTGGCCACCTGGATGACAGATCCTCAGCGACCAGTCAGGGAGACAACTTCAGGTTTCACACACTGTGCAGGAACTTTCCAAACCTCAGGAATCTGGCTAATTTAGCATAGACAGTCAATGACATGTTGGGCAAAGATGACGTCAAATTCTTTGCAGTGTTGATCCTAAAGGTTTGGCTTCATGGCTAGTTTTGCCTATATAATAAATCCTACAGGGTGAATGGAGAGGGGTGGGGGTCAAGTTACTCTGACTGGCTAGTAATTTGCAACTCGAAATGTGTTCCAGTGTGAGACAATCTTTACATGTAGAATAATCTTCAAACCAGAGGTTTCACATACTGTGGGACCTATTACAATGTCTCCATAGGTTACTTGTCGAAAATGCATCCGCTGCCATAAATGTAAATTCTTGCTTTCTTCGTAGATGAGATCGACGGACTGTCTCAAATTGGTTTTAACCAAGTAAACTCAGGCTTCAGCATCACTGACAAAACAGACAGGCGACTTTTACAGTTCCACATTTATCAATTATACTTTTTTAAACTTTGCAAAGAGCAATTTCATTTAATTTCCACTGTGATAGGTTCATAATGGTGTAGTATTCAAACGCTAGTTTTGTTGGCTTTTACTTGTGCACACTGAATTTATATTTATAAACTCAATTGCAAAATGTGTTATTTTGCTTTCAATTGGATTTAATGACGACTCCATGTTAATCCTCCCTTTTTATTGTGAATAAATGGCTCTGAGGCAATCACTTCCATGTTTGTGGAGGATGAATAACTCCATCCACTGTGGGTGGGACAGCCTGAACATTTTGACTTTTAGTTATAAAATGCAGGATATTCAGTTCCTGAAAGTGAGGCCTGCTGATCAGAATCCCCCTTTGGAATACTCCATGCCATAATCAGAATCCATTTGCTTTCCTTTGCTGTGACCTTCTTGTTAGATTTCCAGAACTGCTCTGCAGGGACAGCAAGGCATGCAGAAAGATCACATGCATGCCTGACAGCTGCTGGAACGCAAAGTTCAAACTGGTAGAGGTGACTCTCTAAAACAGGGATCTGTGTGATCACTGAGGCAAACAAATGTGAATACCAAAATATTTCTTCTGCTCAGTAATTGACTGATACCGTAAAGTAGTCTGCACCTGGTTAAAGCTAGGTTTGTGTACCCTAATGAGCCTGCCAGCATGTTACACTGTAAGTATAAGCAATGCCCTTTGATGGCTTGGTGGCTACTAGGATCACAGTTCTACAATCACAGGAGTGGGTCATGAAGAGGTAACACCGTCACGACAGGGGTGGTGTACATTTACGGTCTGCCTTGGTGTCTCCATAACGACCTTGTAGGATCCAAATTAGGACTCTAGCACCTTTGATCATTGCTGCCTACCCCACCCCACCCGAGGATGGGGACATCTTCCTCCAGGTTTCAGATTACAGGTATGCAATCAATGGAGAGGGTGGAATGGTGCAGCCAGACACTCGTCTGACTAATGAAAATAAAGCGCATTCGTGAAGTCGTGAGGAAGTCGTGAGGCGGCATCACGCATTCTGAATTGCTGCTGTTTTACTTGTCTGACTGGAACTACGACCACACTCCAGCGCTCTTTCTAAAGTGGATTGCCCTCATTTATTTATTTATTATTTTGGGCATCGCGTTCCAGAGGTCTTTCTAAAGTGGATTGCCATCATTTTCTCCATCAGGTGTTGCCACCCATTGCCACACTGCCTGCCTCCTCCACTTTCTATAACTAACACAAACACGTGCATTGCACGCTCGCATTCGTGAAGTCTTGAGGAAGTCTGGCGGTAGGTGCTGCTCCGCTGCAGTGCCAGCCGCGTGCAGTGCACTTATATACGCATTCCGAGAAAGTTATCTACACTTGTTTGATTTGAAGAATTTTTGAAACAGTGCTAAGCTTTTCAGAAGGGTGTATTGTGCCCATTTTTCCATTTATTATTATTGCAATTGTAACTTAATTGATATTGTACATGGCTGCTCGTATGGTTGTGACACGTGCTTCATCAGCTTCTAAAGGGCCCTCACCAAAAGTGGCGGTGTTAAAAGCATCGCTAATAAAAATCAGCAGAACCTTGATTTATTAAAATTGAAACCAGCAAATGTAGACATTCGCGAATTTTGCATTATACGAAATACCACTAACACCACCACATCAGAAAATGATTGTTTTAGCACTCCAACTGTGGTAGAACCGCTTGACTCCTTATCTGTTCAACTTGAGGAAAATACCCAAACTTCAACAATATTAGAAACTAACACTGACTCTGTCACCGACCTTGCCCTTGTAATAGCAAGTGATAATGCACTCTCATCAGTAACGGATAATAATAGAATGTTGCAGACCGCGGATATCTCTGAGGCTGATGTTATTGCAGACACTCCTAGCAAGATTTATTTCTGGTAAACAAACCTGACATAGTAGACATTAGTGATCATACAGTGACACTCTCTGCCATGCCGAATGCATCCACGGCCTTAAATCAGGACAAGACATTTGTTGCAAATAAGTCAGTGGTCGTGTCGGCCCTACCTAATAGTCATCACAATGATTGCTCTAATTCTCTATCACAAACACCAGACATGTTTGAAACGTCCAAATGTAATTCCTTGGTGTCATCTTTTATTTTACCGACGCCTCGTGGACATCGTGAATGCAGTAGGATAGCTCCACTTAACAATGTTCCAATCAATGGCTTATTAATACAGCCATCCTTAGTGGAAATTACTTTAATGGCCATGCATTCCACCATCAAATCACTGTTAACACTATTTGACGTAATGGACGAAAAAGTCACCAGAAAATCAGTTCAATTAGAGCAGCTTGTTAAATGGATGGAAAATATACAAATAAATGGTACTGAGGCTAAAACAAAGGGGTTGTGCTCATCGAAAACAAAAATAGGGACTGCTTCAACATTGAATCCTGCCCTCCATTGTAAAAGCAAAAGGAAATATCGAGGCTGAGTATCCCAAAAGGAAATACACCAAACACGGGGTTATAAACATTCACAGATGTTTATTCTAAGACTGTACAGTTTACAAAGAAACAAAGTATCAGATAGCTATCTGGCCCTCCGTACATCACAGCGAATACCAGCCCTTTCGGTGTGAGAAGTGAGAGGTACTGGACGTCTAAACAGTTGTTCATTTTATACATTTCCGATCATAATGTCCAGCCCCTCTGCAGGTTAATGATACTCGGTCTAGGGTTTGTGCTGAGTTCACATCTGGTTTGTCCAACTATATGCATGTGGATGATCTTCAGTTTGCATGTCAACAAGTCACAATGGCAACAGTGTATTCTCAGATTTAACAATAAGCCTTAACACATGTCCTATACAGTGTAGTTCAGCTAGTGTCCACGTTCAGTATTGATACAACATTGTGTTTGATGTATGTCCGCGGATCGGACTTGTTGGCGCAGATAATCCTCTGTCTACAAGTCAGGCATGGGACAAGGTCTCTTTACTTGACCCAAACATTCAGCCAACGGACAGTTTGCACACTAACTCTTGTACAAAGTTCAGGACGGCTCAGTTACAAGCGGGAAACCCTGTCCACCATTTTAGAATGCAGAATCACTTTAGAATAGAAATCAAAAATGGCGGACGGACCTAAAATGGCGCTTAAGTCGATCTAAGATCGGAACTTTGCAACGCGGTTTTCTTCGCAGAGCGACCGGGCTTAAGCCAATATATACAATAAAGGAGGCACGATATGATATCCCTTTTAACAAACCCTCCTTTTGGCCTAAGCCAAGAGCTAAACTACTTCTAGTCACTTTACGAGTAACTCCACGTCTCAATGTCCATACATCCTGAATCGCTATCGGAGATATCAATTGCCATGAGGTCAGATACTGAGATTTCCTTCAGCACAAATTCATTGGATATTTTCTCTGGGGCGTACACCTGGTGTACTAATATACCTATCGCTTGTGCACAACATCCTCGTAACATTGAAAACATACCAGGAAGACATTGTATACAACATTGAAACAACAGAATACCTAAAATAATCAGCAAGACCGAAAGTAGCTTCCATCCCCAAGATCGCAAGAAGTCCCAGAACCAAGCGCTAACATCCCAGTTTTCCTCGGGAACATGCACTTCTGAACTGAGACCATGCAGGTTTTGTATCGCCCTAAAGATAGTTGGGGAGGAATCTGGTGCGAAAACACAGCAAGCGCACCCCACTAATTTACATACCCCACCACGCTCAGCCAGGATGACATCTAATGCCATCTGGTTCTGAAGTGCCACTAACCTTATTGCTTTTTGTTCTAAAGTCATGTTATAGAGTATGTCAGTGATCTGGTTGATGGTCCTCACCAGTACTCTCGCTAGTCTCCTGATATCTTCAGAGTTCAGTATTTTCCCCCAAAATGGCACAAAGGATTTAGCTACATCACCTAGGACTTGTGCTGAAGTATCGCCATTTTCATCCCGCCGTGGAGGAGCCTTTGAAATTTCTACAGTGCTAGCAATGAATACCCCAAGTAACAGAATCCCTAAATAACAGCTTCCCTGCCAATCCCTGGGTAACTTTGCAAATGCTACATTACAGCAAACAAAGTAGACATGTTCGCCTACATACAAAGGTCTGTCCTCACTAGTCAAATTCGCAGCGTTGGCGCAACCCTTGAAATCACCCATTGACTGAGTACCATTCCTCTGTATGCAGAAAGAAACTGAATCGGGGCTGTGGTTAACAGTATAAGAAGGAGGCGTGGCACCCCTATTGCCTATAGGAGCCATCTTGAAAGAGATGAAAGATTGAAAAGGACGGGACAGTCTATCAGAAGGCCTAATAGAAGCAACATTAGGCTTGCTCCTATTTGCAAAGAGTGAGCGTCCCAGGGGCGTTAGAACACGTTTCTCAAAATCATTCAAGTTAGTTCCATCAAAGTTCCCCGAGATGCTATTGTTCCATCGGCCAAAGAATAGCGCCCTTAGAGAAGCATAGCATGCAGTCATCAAAGGTAAAGGATGAATATACCAACCCAGCCCCTTATCCCCGTGTTGCGGTAAATGCAAACAGACCCAACAATTGGACTTATTAAAAATGGCATGTGTAGCATTCATAATGAGTAATAGAGTATTGTTATGGTAACTCTGTCTGTGCTGAGAGTCTCCGGGAGATAGAGTGTGCAGATGCACAAAAGGCGTTGAAACAGTGGGTACATTTTCAGTAGGTAACACATTTTCAAGCGGATGTACTTCTTCCAGATACCAGAAAACTTAGGCAATGACTATTGTAAAACCAGTTAACATTATCACAAGACAACAATACGTTTTCGGGGCCCACACATTTGAATGTTCATTTTTACAGTCGGTCACACAGTCTCTTATCTGTTCTATACGAGTGGCAGCGGTTACAGGCATTGTTTCTTCAAACGATTGCACCAAAGTTAATTTGCTGGCGATCTCCAGATTGAGCGTCTTCTTAGTCCTTTCACAAACCCTAGCCAACAGAATCCCCTTATGTACAAAAGAACGGGCAAAAGAGACAAGCCCTTTGAAGATTTTCCTTGATGGCACATCCGAACCGTGCAGTAAGTCTACTTCCTCGGACGCAGATCGTACCTTGTGATCCCTGGTACTGAATGATCTGTGAACAACGTGTCGTTACTTCCAGATGGGAGTGGTGAGGTCAAAGCGGGATCTGACTGTCACGACACTTGCCCAAAACCCCCTCTGGCAAACCCATTGGCCAGGTGGAGTCAGGACTCAGGCCTCTAGAGCCTGGCATCCTCTTCAAAAGCCCTCATGCGGCCAGTCCTGGCGCCTATGGCGCCAGGCTCATACACCATGAAAAACAATGTGCTTGGGAACTACTTTATTGTATTGTCAGCCAACATGGAGGCATCCACATAGCTTGGTTCCTAAGAACCAAGCTATGCGGTCTAGTGTTTTGGGTGTGGCAGCCTAGGGACTACTTTACCTGGACTATTTTGTTGGGGCTATTTAAACCACAACCGAGCAAGACAACACGTTTCACGTTACTTTGCAGCTTGCAACGTGACGCTCACTGTGTCCAGCTATTCCCTCGAATCTCGGAGAAGCAGAACCTGCAAGGAGACAAAAGGAACATCATTAGCAGCAGCATCTTACCTGCAGTCTTCATCTTTAAACACTCGCAGCTACTGAGAACAGCTTCCTTTAATCTGCACGCCTACTGGACAGAACGATCTGAAAGAGGAAAATAGAGGCAACATTAAAGAAAGCAGTAGAGACATTTACAAATTACGAACTGCTCAAAAGGCTTACCTGGCTGGTCGCCTCTCATCTGGCACCACTCCGGACATTCCACTCGCGCTGAGGAACACCGTGACCTACAAGGAAGGAAAACACAGGCTAGCAAAGGCAGTACTTCGCAGCACTGCGCATAGCACTTACTTACCGCATCATAGCACTCTTAATGCACCATCATTTACCAGCGGGGCTCAACCAAGCCAGTTCGCTGCGCTGAAGCTCCGCATACCTAAGGGAGAAAAAAGAGACATTTTAAACAAAGAAAGGCATGCAGGATAGCAACAAAACTAAAGAACAGCAATAAGACCTACCTGAACAATATCAAACGGGCTGGCGTCAGTGAAGTAACTGGACCGCACTCGCCCATGAAAGACAACGTGCCCCTGCAAAGAAGGCAGGACAGAGAGTACGCCTAATTTTACCACAAGGTGAGGAGAGGGCGCCAGAGGGACTGAAATCATACGGGGGTGGAGGGAGGATACTTACCCCAGTCGGTCAGTCTTGAACACAGTCCTCCTGTATTTTCAGGCAGAACCTTCCCCGCAGACCACATCAGGGCAAAGCTGAGAAGCATACCAGCGAGTAACCCGGCTGGGTGGCGTCCCTGTGAATACCAGGTGAGCGTAACAGAACACGAAGACTACCATAACAAATCCACCTGGGCACCATGGAGACATCAGAAATGGACTAATTGGCCCAATTACTAAGAGAGCTTCGTGCTGAGGTTCATTCTGCCCAACAAGAGACTAATGCCCTCCGGAGAGACCTAATAGTGACCAAAGAACGCACTGAAGAGATTAGCAGGCAATACTTGCAATCACAGGCAGGACAGACGCCTCTACCTGGAAGCAATCCAACAATGCAAAACCTCGCCATACCACCCACTCCGGTACAGATCATGTTACCTGGAACAGTGCCCCTGGCACTACCAGAAAGGTTCTCAGGCGACCCACGGAAGTATGCGGCATTCATCAATCAATGCCGCCTTCATTTTCTTTGTAGGCCTGGAGCATTTCCAAACGACCAAGCTCGGGTAGCTTTTGTCTTATCATACCTGAGTGGTAGTGCAGCAGATTGGTCGGTGCCGTTGGTAACCCATGACAATCCTCTATTACATGACTTTGGGGGGTCCCAAAGAGAAATGGAAAAACATTTTGCTCGCCATACCCAGGAACAAGCAGTAGACAATGAACTCTTGTCCCTCCGACAGGGGAATCAGGACTTGTTAACGTACATTGCTACCTTCAACAGACTGGTTGCTGAAGCTAGGTGGCCAGAACACAAAAGAACCACGTTATTCCAGTGAGGCTTACGAGGCGAATTAAAGGACGTCTTAGCCCAGGTGGTTGATCCACCCAGAGACTGTGCAGAATTCATAAATCTGGTTGTGCAGCTAGACCACCGGTTGCAGGACCGAAAGGCAGACTGGTCTAAGATGGACCCTCGGACCGTGTATGTTCGACCAAGGGAAAACGCACCCTGTGTACCTGCAAATGCTGTAGAACCCATGCAGATTGGAGGGATACGGCCTCCAGTAACAAAACAAGAGTGGGACAAAAGAAGACAGCAACAGCTTTGTTTGTATTGTGGGGAACCAGGACATTTCCTGAAGGACTGTCCAGTAAAACCCCCAAGAAGAACAGTCGGGCCACAGAGAAGGATGAAGCTAAGGAATCGGAAAACTACCAAGCTCGACAAACGTAGAGGTCAGTTTGTCGAGTGAGAAGAAAGAGTTGCTGACCTCGCACTTTGCAATACCAGTGATCTTAATTAACCACCAACAGTCATCAAGAATGCATGCCGTTGAAGCATACATCGATAGCGGAGCAGTTGGAAATTATATTGATCAAGAACTGGCAGCAGAGATGGGGCTTCCTTGTGTTCTAAGCCAACTATGGACAAGGTAACCACCGTGGATGGGACAGAAATCGCTTCCGGACCAGTAACCCAGTGCACAGCCAGGGTAACCTTGCTGTGCCAGGACAGAGATCGGGAGTCTATTTCATTCGATCTCATCAAGGCCCCTCAGTTCAGGCTAATACTAGGGATGCCATGGTTGGTTGCTCACAACCCTTTGATAGACTGGCGGGCACGAAAATTAACCTTCCCTGGTGACTGCTCCCCTGCCTGCTATTACCAAGAGGAGAAACCCGACGTCTGTATCCCCATGACTCCCGGAGCGACAGTATCAACCCTGGGAGCAACTAATACCTTGACAAGTGAATACCATGATTTCCAGGATTTTTTCTGAAAGGACCAAGCCAATACATTGCCGCCGCACAGGCCCTATTACTGTCAGATTGACCTTGTTCCTGGTGCACAAATCCCTTGCGGTAGGATCTACGCTCTCACAGAACCAGAAAACCTTCATTTGAAATTCTATTTAGACCAGTACCTTGCAAACGGATTTATCCGTCCTTCGAAGTCCCCCGCAGCCTGTCCTTTGTTCTTCGTACCGAAAAAGGAAGGAAAGTTGAGAACCTGTATTGACTACTGCGCATTGAACCAGCTCACTGTGAAGAACCGCTACCCCTTGCCATTTATCCCTGAGATGCTAGACAAAGTTAAAGATGCCCAGATTTATACCAAATTGGACCTTCGAGGAGCGTACCACCTGGTCCGAGTCAGAAAGGGAGATGAATGGAAAACCGCCTTCCATACTAAGTACGGCTTGTTTGAATATCAAGTCATGCCCTTCGGGTTATGCAACGCTCCTGCGGCATTCCAATATTTCATGAATGACGTCTTAAGGGAGTTAATTGATGTGTGCGCCTTAGTGTACATAGACGACATCTTAGTATACTCAGCCTCGGAACAAGATCATGTCAGACACGTTCGTTCAGTCCTCACCAAGCTCCGTCAACATTGCTTGTTTGCAAAGCTTGAAAAATGCTTTTTTCACGTCGCCGAAGTAGAATTTCTTGGTTTTATCCTTACTCCAGGAGGCATCAGAATGGACGTGCACAAGGTAGATGCCATTCTGAATTGGCCTTCACCGACGTCTCGGAAAGGGGTACAAAGTATGCTGGGCTTTGCGAACTTCTACCGCCGGTTCATCCCAGACTTCTCTCAGGTTGTGCACCCAATCACAGTACTATTACGAAAAAACAATAAAAAGTTTGCTTGGACCGAAGGAGCAGAAGAAGCCTTTCAGGAACTTAAACAAAGGTTTACCTCCACTCCAATCCTGCGACATCCTCATACAGACCTCCCTTATGTCATTGAAACTGATGCATCCAGTCTGACAATGGGGGCTGTCCTTTCACAGAGAGACCCGGAAACTGGCCAGCTACAACCTGTGGCCTTCTGGTCGAAAATGTTCTCAACTCCAGAGATTAATTATGCCATCACAGACGAGGAACTCCTGGCTATCAAATCCGCCTTCAAAATCTGGAGGCACTACCTTTTGGGGGCCAGACACACCATTACAGTCATCACAGACCACCGAAACCTGCAATATCTCAAAACAGCCAAGGCCCAGTCCTCGCGCCAATTACGGTGGGCCCTTTTCTTCGCCGAATATGATTTATGTAATCACATTTCGACCAGGAGTGAGAAACGGAAAGGCGGATGCCTTATCTCGCCTGGCCATAGAGAAATGGTATATACAACTCCAAACCCAGTACCTATTATACCTGAAGACAAACTCTTGGGTATCATGACAGCCTTAACACAAGCAGAACTACGAAAAGAAATCCAACGGACAATAAATCCTGATGCCTACCTCGCATGGCAAACTCAAGGAGAACAATGTACCATCAAGGACCATCTACCCTTTTTTAGGGATCGCCTATGTGTACCCAAGAAGGAATTGCAACAGCATATTATTTCAAACTATCATGATTCACTGATCGAAGGGCATCCTGGGATCGCCAAAACCCTAGCTAAGGTGAAAGAGAACTTTTGGTGGCCTACCTGGCGTAAGGACATCATTCAGTATATTTGTATTTTTTGTATTTTGTTTATTTGTATAACGCACAATGCCCCAGGGCAACCAGGCGCATTATTAAGTTACCGTCAGCTTACATAGAAGTATTTACATTTAGGATATACAAAATATACATGTGACATAATCAAAGGTATACAATTTACAATATACAAGTGACATACACTAAGGTATACAATTTACAGGATAGGGCAGAATGCAGTGGCAGAGACATATAAATAGCCTGTGGTGTCATAGACTATTGTTACAGTCAATAGTCATCCTTAGTCGAGGGTGGACAGCCAAGCTTTGGCATTACGCTTGAAGGCAGTGAAGGAAGGTTCAGCTCTGAGTGGGTTGGGTAGTTTGTTCCACAGCTTGGCTGTTAGGACAGGGAAACTGCGGCCACCAGATTTTTGGAGGTTGAACCGTGGGATGACAAGGCAATTAGTGTGTGCGCTTCTTAGAGGTCTCGCAGCTGAGTGCGAGGTGAACCTGTTGGAAAGGTAGCTGGGGGCTAGGTTAGCGATACTGTTATGTGTGCGTGCCAAAGCTTTAAGAGAGACTCTTTGGGTAACTGAGAGCCATTGAAGGCTCCGTCTGTATTCGGAGATATGTGCAGTTCTAGGAATGTTCAGGGCCGCTCTAATAGCATTGTTTTGGATGATTTGTAGTTTTCTGATATTGCATTGGTTAGTGCCCAGATAGAGGGCATTGCAGTAATCGATTTTGGAGAGGACAAGAGTCCTGGCTAGAGTTGTGCAATTGGCAGGAGACAGAAAAGGGCGGCAAGCTGTGATAAGCTTGCATGTGTAAGATGCGGCTGAGGAGACTGCCTTCGTTTGTCTGGATAGGGAGAGGGTGGAATCAAGATAAATACCTAATGTCTTGGTGTCCTTGGCCACTTTGATGGAGTTACCATTGATGCTGAAGGACTTGAATGAGGAGTCAAATTTACTGAGTTTTTGGGGTGAACCCAAGATGAGGAGCTCAGTCTTCTCGTCATTTAAACACAGTTCATGCTGCGCCGTCCAGGCATGGATGAGTTGATAAATGGCGTTGATAGCTAGGGAGTCAATTTTGTGTTCACCCGTGATGGGAATAAGTATTTGGGTATTGCCAGCGTAGTTGGTGTACGTGACACCCATACGGTCCAGTATGTCAAACTGAGGTTTTGTGAAAACGTTGTAGAGTGTCGGGACACACATGACCCTTGGGGGACACCACATGTGACAGGGAAAGGTTTAGCAGTGGCAGAGGGGGAGAAGACCCTCATAGATCTATTGTCCAGGAATGATGTAATCCAAGCTGTGTCTTTCTCCGAGAAGTTAGCCGCTGATTTAAGGTGGTGGCAGAGGATTTGATGATTGACTAAATCGAATGCTGCGGAGAGGTCTAGAAAGGAGTAAGAGAGCCAGTATATTGTGCAGTAAATTCAGTCCTGCGGTGTCTGCGCACAAAATAAATCACAGAAACAAAAACCATCTGGTCTCCTACAACCATTGGACATTCCTCCAGTTCCATGGCACACTCTTTCCCTTGATTTCATCGCTGATCTACCTCCAAGCCAAGGGTTCAACACCATCCTTGTAGTTGTGGACTTATTCTCGAAGATGGCCCATTTTATTCCTCTCAAAGGCCTCCCAGATGCAGCCACTTTAGCAAAAGTGTTCCTGGAGGGCGTGGTTAAGCTACATGGCTTCCCTTCGGTTCTGGTCTCTGATCGAGGCAGCCAGTTTGTTTCAAACTTCTGGAAAAAATGTTGTGCAATGGCGCAGATCGAGGTTCGGCTATCTACCAGTCACCATCCCCAAACGGACGGCCAAACCGAGAGAACCAATCAGACACTCGAGCAATATTTACGGTGCATGCTGCACCACGAACAAAGGAATTTGAAAGACCTACTATGGATAGCCGGATATGCATATAACAATTCTTTGTATTCAAGCACGGGACAAACGCCCTTCTATACCCTTTATGGCAGACATCCACGTACCTCTGAACTAGACCTTCCTGCCAGCTTGGAAATGCCAGCGGTAAAGACTACACACAACCATTACTCAGGCTTTCAAAAGGGCAAAGGAACACCTTATTCATGCCAAAGAAAAACAAAAGAGATTCGCCGACCAACACCGGAAAAAAGGCCCCCGATTATCAAGTAGGAGACACAGTTTGGTTAGCCGCTAAATTCGTACCCATCAAGGGAACCCGGACCTTTCATCCCAGATACTTAGGACCCTATACCATTAAGGCAATTATCGACCCAGCAGCCGTGAAACTGGATTTACCACCTAATCTACACATCCACCCGGTATTCCATGTGTTCCTCCTGAAACCAATGCAACCCGGGACACGGATTGGGACACCACCTAAGCCCATACTTGTTGACGGAGAACCAGAATTCGAAGTCAAAGATATCTTGGACTCTAAATACTCTAGGATCAAGCTATATTATCTCATCGATTGGAAAGGATTTGGACCACAAGATAGATCCTGGGAGCCCAGTGAGCATATCCATGTACCATGTCTAATCAGGAAATTCCATCAGAACTGCCCAACCAAACCTGGGCCAGACACAGAAGGAACACCATGAGAGGGACCTTAGGAGGAGTGCTGTCGCGACCCTCTTCCAAAACCCCCTCTGGCAAACCCATTGGCCAGGTGGAGTCAGGACTCGGGCCTCTAGAGCCTGGCATCCTCTTCAAAAGCCCACATGGCGCCAGTCTTGGCGCCTATGGCGCCAGGCTCATACACCATGAAAAACAATGTGCTTGGGAACTACTTTATTGTATTGTCAGCCAACATGGAGGCATCCACATAGCTTGGTTCCTAAGAACCAAGTTATGCGGTCTAGTGTTTTGGGTGTGGCAGCCTAGGGACTACTTTACCTGGACTATTTTGTTGGGGCAATTTAAACCACACCCGAGCAAGACCACACGCTTCGTGTTACTTTGCAGCTTTCAACGTGACGCTCACCGTGTCCAGCTATTCCCTTGAACCTTGGAGAAGCAGAACCTGCAAGGAGACAAAAGGAACATCATTAGCAGCAGCATCTTACCTGCAGTCTTCATCTTTAAACACTCGCAGCTACTGAGAACAGCTTCCTTTAATCTGCACGCCTACTGGACAGAACGACCTAAAAGAGGAAGATAGAGGCAACATTAAAGAATTCAGTAGAGACATTTACAAATTAAAAACTGCTCAAAAGGCTTACCTGGCTGGTCGCCTCTCAGCTGGCACCACCCCAGACATTCCACTCGCGCTGAAGAACACTGCGACCTACAAGGAAGGAAAACACAGGCTAGCAAAGGCAAGACTTCGCAGCGCTGCGCATAGCACTTACCACATCATAGTGCTCTTAATGCGCCATCATTTACCTCAACCAAGCCAGTCGCCGCGCTGAAGCTCTGCATACTTAAGGGAGAAAAAAGAGACATTTTAAACAAAGAAAGGCATGCAGGATACCAACAAAACTAAATAACAGCAATAAGACCTACCTGAACAATATCAAACGGGCCGGCGTCAGTGAAGTAACTGGACCGCACTCGAAAGACAACAAGCCCCTGCAAAGAAGGCAGGACGGATAGCACGCCTAATTCTACCACAAGGTGAGGAGAGGGTGTCAGAGAGACTGAAATCATACAGGGTTGGAGGGAGGATACTTACCCCAGTCAGTCAGTCTTGAACCCAGTCCTCCTGTATTTTCAGGCAGAACCTTCCCCGCAGACCACATCAGGGCAAAGCTGAGAAGCATACCAGCGAGTAACCCGGCTGGGTAGCGTCCCTGTGGATACCAGGTGAGCGTAACACTGAAACAAGATTCAGAACAAATTTTGTAAACAGAACTGTTGGGAAGTGTGGAGATGAAGTGGCTGCTTCCCCAGGCTACACGGGCTCAGGGAGAGTCCAACGCGCTCTCAATGCTGTTTGATGACAAAAGATAATTGGTTACGGTATTGGTGAGGGGTTTTGTGTCTTCCGTAGCGTGCGGCAAAGGGAAAGGAATCCTCTTGATGTGAGACGCATGGATCCAATGTTTCCTGCCCTCTACATGCACTGCTGTCTGTGTGACCAGAAGAACTTGGTGGGGGCCCGCAAACGAGGTGCGAGGCAAGAAGATCGTTCAAACGACTTGGTCAGGACCCAGTCTCCCGGCCATATGTTGTGGCCTGAGCCCTCGTTCTTTACAGGTAAAGCCTCTTGCACCTGATGATAAATCAAATACAGATTTTTAGTTTACGGTCCACAGTAGTCAGAAAGAAGCACATTTTCAACTTTGCGTAGAGAATGGGGCTTTGGTAAATTCCAAATGTTAGCTGGCCTACCCATGACCACCTCAAATGGAGAGAGCCCAGTCTTAGTTCGAGGGGTCGTTCTCGTAGACAATAACACGATCGGTAAGGCGTCCGGCCATTTCAGTTTGGTACTAATCCAGCACTCTGTGCGTGTCTAGCAGAATGGAACCATTTGTCGATCTGTAATCCCGCGCATATCTGCAGAATTACAGCAGTGATAAAATGTGGACCATTGTCCGACCAGATGACTCTTGGCAAACCAAACCTAGGAAAATATTCCTTCAGCATGGTTTTCGCCATTGTCATAGCTGTGGCATCTTTGACAACCAATACGTATTTGTAGTTATTGCAAGCTCCATTTCAATGAAATTGAAGTGGATTACCTAAAAGGGGACAGAAGGTGGACCAAAACTACACCTAGGAGTTGATGTGCCCTTCCCCACATTATGCTGCAGACAAATCATACACCCTTGGACAAAGCGCTCGGCTACTTTAGAGATCTTGTCATTTATCCACACATTTTGCAACATTTTGGTGACCTTTCGGGCACAGATGTGGGTGGGACCATGAGCCATAACAACCATCATCGTAATGTATGCATCAGGCAGTAACCATTTCCCCTCTACTTTGTCCACCCAACACCCATCGTCATCCAAATTTGCCAAACCCTCAGCCCATTTCTTAGATTCCTCTAACGTGGCATCAACTTGAATATTTTTCACGGATTCAATACCCTTAACCAAAGTACAGGCATTTGTGGCTTCCCTTGATATATACATTTCTGAAGAGAGATCAGTGGCAGTCTATGTCATGAGCAGCCGACCCTGGCGGGTATGGAGAAGGTGGAAATGGTAGACGGACACCGCCTTTGTAAACATCAGGCGCATTCTAGTCTTCCAGCCTATATTTACCCAGAAGAAGCTAACGCGCATGTGTTGCAACTTTCCAGTGCTACGGGAAAGTTTTTCCTAACGATCCGGTGCGTTTGTTTTTCTTCCTTCCCGTTTTCAGACGGGATCCCTTCCTTCTCCTTTCCCGGCTTTCCTGCCCTTCCCTCCTTCTGACTTCTTTCCAGTACGTTGTTCCCTGTGTCTCGTACTTTCTACCTTTTCCGTGCTTCCCTGTTTACTTAGCCTTGTGCTATGCTTACCTTCGCCTGACCACTCCCTCTGTTGGATTCTCCGCCTGGCAATCTTTGCTGTACTGTTGCTGTTCCCGGAATCCTTCTCCGAATACACGCATCCGCATCACAGTGCATCCTGGGAATTGAAGTCTTCAGCTGGTATACGCCGTCACAACTTGCCAGGGTTTTTTCGACAAGCTTTTTCCCTGGTCTGGGGTGGGCTCCCTGGGGTCCCCGCTGCCAGATTTACCCGCATTACTGGCAAAGTGGCTTCCGGTGGAGCCCATACCTGCAACTACAAGCAGAAGGGAAGGATTTACCAGAAGGAGACCAGCGAAACTTGGCGACAAAGAAGGAAAGGACTCTCCTCAGGCAAATCGGAAGAATCCTCTACAGCTCATACCAGTTCAGGTGAGGAGGGGGTCGGGGAACCTGGTGTTACCACACAGTCCATACCTGAGAGTCTATTTGGCTATCTGGTCATCGAAAGCGTTCCCTTTTCTTACATTATCTATGACCTTCTGATGTGCTGCACATTTCATGATTGCTAGCTGAGTAGGGAGTGCAAGCGCTGAGAGCAACTGTACTATCAAGGAGCCATGCTGGATTTTAGTGCCATGTGAGGTCAAGAAACCTCTTTTTGCCCAAAGTCTGCCGAAGTTGTGAACCACCCCAAAGGCATACTGACTGTCAGTATATATATTTACGGTAAGCCCTTCGGAAAGTTCACAAGCTCGGGTTAATGCTATAATCTCTGCGGCCTGCACAGAGTTATACGTGATTCTTTTGGTCTCCACGACCGTGCTCAATGTGGTGATTGTATAAGCAGCTGTGGATGTACCATCCGGGAGTTTGAAGCAGGAGCCATCGCAAAACAGCTCCCCTTGCGGATTGTTCAAAGGAGTATCTTTCAGATCGATTCTGCCTTTCGTCTCTTGCTCTGTAGTGTAAAGGCAGTCATGTGACTCTTCGTCACTGCAAGCAGTACCTTGCGGGAAAGGTAAGAGTTCAGCCGGATTACGGACAGAACACCCCTTTATTTGAATGTGCGGTGCAAACAAGATTAATTTGAATCTCGTTAATCGTGCGGAAGTGAGGTGTTGCGTTTGTGTTCTGTTTAATAGAACATCTACAGAGTGAGGTACAATCAGGGTTAAAGCATGGCCTAGGACCATTCCCTTGCTCTGTTTTACAGGCTCAGCAGCAGCAGCGACAGTTCTCAAACATCTTGGCAAAGCGCATGCAACAGGATCAAGGCGGAAGAAAAGTAGCCGCATGGCCTATTCTTCCCTCTGTGTTCCTGCGTTAATACAGCCAAAGCACATCCATCACGTCCATGCACATACAACACGATGGCCTTTTCATAGTTTGGTGTGCCCAAAACTGGTGCCAAGCACAATGCAGTCTTGAGCAGATCAAATGCTCGCTGGTGTTCCAAGTTCCACGGCAATGGCAAAGAAATGCCCTTCTTCGTCAAAGCCAACATTGGTTTAATCACTAAGGAGAAGTTCGGAATCCATTGCCTACAGTAAGAAGCCATTCCTATCAAGGCTCTGACGTTTTCTGTGTATTTGGGACAGACATGCTAGAAATGATTTTTATCCGCTCAGGCGTCAACCTTCTTCCCTCCTTCTTCCCTCCTTTGACAGGCGATAGTCTAAATAGGCGACCTGTCGACAATACTGACATTTTTTAAGCAAAGCTTTGTGTCCATGTCATGCTAGGTGGATAAGCAACAACACGGTGCCCTCCTTACAAGCGCTCTCTGAGTCAGCAGCTAAGAGTAGATCGTCTACATACTGAAGCAATGTACAAGTGGTAGGCAACTCGAGTGTGTCGCGCTGCTCTTTCAAAGCCCTACTGTAGATGCTAGGACTCTCCGTGTATCCTTGCGGTGCACGGGTAAAGGTAAACGAGCGTCCCCCTAAGGTGAACGCGAACAAGTATCTACTGTCTTCGTGTATAGGAATACTAAAGAAGGCGTTCTTTAGATCCACAACACTAAAGTGAGTAGCTGAAGCCGGAATCATAGTTAATATTGTCGTCACATCAGGCACAATTTGAAATTGTGGAGCAACAATCTTATTGGCGGCACGTAAATCAATATTGAAACGGAAAGGAATTGCATTATCACCTTTTTTGTACATGGGCAAAATTGGACTATTGCACAAACTACCTGAAATTTCCTCAATCAGCCCTCGATGCACAAAATCGGAGACTATGCATTTCAAAGCTTGCTCACCATCGACCGAGATATTATACTGGGGAATCTGTGGCAACTTTACTCCATGTTTCAGAATAATCTTAACGGCTCAATTTGCAAAACACTGACATCATTATCATCAATTGCCCACAAACACTCGAACGTCACTGAATTCCGGCGGCAAAGGCCTGGTTAAGAATTGAGACAAAAAGTTGCTGTGGTGAAATCGTCAAACGCACTCCATCAGAAGAACAATGAATTACCGCATTTAATTCCTTTAACAGATTCAACCCCAACAAATTCTCTCTGCAATTTGTAGTCAGAAGGAATGGACTGTGGTCCGTAAATTGACCCAAAGTAATAGGTACCGGCGAAGTAACCGGACAGACTACTGGTGTGCCAGAAAACCCTACGGAAATATTGGTTTGTCCTGACAGTGGAATCTTTGGAACCCGTGAATGGTCAATGGAACACTTCTGTGCCCCTGTATCTATCAAGAATAGATGTTTCCTATTTCCCACTATCATCTCAACGTAGGGACCTTCCTGATTAACGGGAATAGGCGTTGGTTCCAAACCCTGCTTAGGGCAATTCTAGCGAAACAGAATGTCATTGAAAGAAAGTTCTTCCGAGAGGTAAGCAGCAGAAGGATGATCAAAAATGTTTCTATTATCCACACTTGGTGCCTGATTGTCCTGTGAAAAAGGTTGCTGTGAATCCTGTGAAAACTGACTTCTACCAGGACCCCGTGCCCCAGGGCGGCCTCTGGATCATCTACCCATATTACCAAATGCGTTATTCGACCTCTGCTGGAGGATCGGGCATTGTGCATGCCAATGACCCTCTTGTCTGCAATAAGCACACTGGTTTATGTTTACAGGACCCAATGGCGCATTTCCCTGTGGAACATACTGACCCCTTAATTGTAAATTACCCCTTCTAGGGCATCTAACAATTTGCTGTAATAGAACTTTTGTTTTTAAGTCTCCTTTTCTCTTTTCAACTCTTTCTTTTTCGTATTGACACGATTCTCATAGTATCGGGCCATATGCAATACTTCTGACTGAGACTTTGCTTGCCAAGCGCTCTCAGAGGACATCATTTGCGACTGGATGTCAGGCACCAATCCACGCACTAATGTGTCCACGAATAGACGTTTCCCAGACTCTGTGCTCAAATCTTGTCCACTGAAATCTGAAAATACTTGTTCGAACCGATTGAAAAACTCAGTAGCACCCTCAGACTTTCCTTGGACACAGACAGTAAGCTTGTCCGAAATAATCCTTCTTTCTAGAATTATAACTTTCAATTTCGTAACTATTCTATCAGGCAAAGTTAGTATTACCTGAGGTGGTCTTTCGCCAGCTGGCCTTTCTCTATCTAACCTAACCATGTTTTCCCATGTATCTCCTAACCCTGGTACATCATCTACAGACCTAATCTGCTTCCACAAGTCAATAGGCAGGAGTACGGGAAATAACAGATTAATATTGCTTAAGGTAAATACTGATGATTGCAAAACAGACTCTATTTCTTTATAGAACCCTGTTGGATTCTTCCTAATATCGGGAATAGATTGTTTAATGGTGTTCACTTCCTGTCTCGAAAACGGGACGTGAACAAACTGTGACACATAATGTGCAGGAATATCTTGAGCAGCTTCACCTGTTGCAGGATCAGCTGGAATCTCAACTTTTGGGACAAATGTCGGTGGAACCTCTCTCATAGGAAACTGAGAAGTAGGCAATTCCGAACGCTTACTAAGCTAGATCGAGCGCTAAAGCAGTCGAAGAAGTGTCAAACGAAAAAGCCCTCTTATAGATATTGAGTAATTCTGTGGGACAACAAATCTTGTTATTTATACATTCATCCTGCAGGTACTCTACCATTACCTGTATCACTTTCCTCTGCATTTCTGGCGCATACTGACTGTACGTGTCATATACTTCACCGGGATTTATCGACGTGTCTGAAATCCACCTAATCGCATCTTTCGTACAAATTCGTGTTTCCTCATTTATTGATTTACGACAAGGAAAGAACCGTTTCTGTACTAACATAGCGTCCAAACTATCACCATCTACATCTTCATTCCGTAACCTTTCCAACTCCCTTCTATACTCAAAAACCCTCTTGACATGCTCATGTACTTTCTCCGCAGTATCTCTAGAAAATGCTAAAATATTCAGATCCCTTAACCCTTGTGGGAGATCTATATCATTTAGCTTGTTCCACATTATACATAAATTAATTCACAATCCTTCAATAAAAACATTTTACTCAGGAAAATTGTCTAAGTTCGAGAGTGTGGCAAAAACATTAGCTTGTTCACCCTTCTCCATACAATATCTAGCCCATCCAGTCAATTCATGCTTTCTCTCTGGAGACACAGTATTACGTGTTACGACCCTCGATCCCGCTCCCCGATCAACTACAAGCAGTGCAGAACCACTTGGAAGAGGGAGAGTAAGCAAACCTTGTACATTAGGAAAAGGTGCTATCACAGGTGCAGCAGGCAAACCCACCGGACCCGTAGCAGCAGGCAAAGGTGGAGGAGCAGGTGGAGGAGCGACAACAAGAGGAGGAACAACAGCCGGAGGAAGAGGAACATTAAGAGGAACAATAGGAGGAGCAGGAGGAGCTACGAGAGGAGGAATAACAGCAGGAAGAAGAACATACGGAGGTGGAGCAGTGGCACCAGGCCTTTGTTCATTTAAAAGTTTATTAATCAGCTTATCTGATACATGAAACTCTTTAGAAGGATACATTTTCTGGATACCAAGTGAAAAAGCCCTATCCATATTCTTAACTGACTCAGACTGTTTATTCTGGTCATATAACAACGCTTTTTCGGCGTTCGTCATATGACGGCGCGCATTTCTTTCCCTACTCTTAAGTTGCTGCATAGCTTCTTTCTTCCAATTCTGTAATACATCAAATGCTGCAGGTCTAGCCTTTTTCTTTAATAATATGGATTCTAAGTATTCAATACAAGGAATTTCAAAACTACCATTGATTGGCCATTGAAGTTCGGAAGCATGTCTAGTTTGTCTGTGCCAAATATCATTAAACACTATACTACCAATGCCGTGCTTACAGTACATAGTACATGCCGGCGAACCCTCCATTGGCTCCGGTCGGACAAATTCCAATGATTGTCTGTCACTGTGGAATAACGCCCTGAATCAGGCAGACAATTTTCCAGGCATATCAGAATACTGGTGTTACTTGGTCAATAAATGTACTTGCGAGTGCAATACGCCAAAACTAATTATCAGGATGCTTAAGAATCGGGTCACGACTCACCTGATCAAATCCTAAGGAGGTCTGATCGGATTTCAAAGTACTAACAAAGGTCCCATGTGGTTGGTGATTTCGGCAAATCTGCCCGTCTCGATGGACCCTCGTCAAGATGCCGTCTCGGACTGTGGGCTCACCGTCCAGGGATCGGGTCGTGCAGCGCTGCTGAGGTGTCACGTCTTGTCCAAGAAAGGGGCCCCCTTTTTCACCGTCCGATCCCGGACCCATAGCCGCATCAACCTTCAACGAGATGGCATCAATCTTGAGGGTCCCTATTCGGGCGCCATCTGTAAAAGCAAAAGGAAATATCGAGGCTAAGTACCCCAAAAGGAAATACACCAAACACGGGCTTATAAAGATTCACAGATCTTTATTCTAAGACTGTACAGTTTACAAAGAAACAAAGTATCAGATAGCTATCTGGCCCTCAGTACATCACAGCGAATACCAGCCCTTTCGGTGTGAGAAGTGAGAGGTACTGGACATCTAAACAGTTGTTCGTTTTATACATTTCCAATCATAATGTCCAGCCCCTCTGCAGGTTAATGATACTCGGTCTAGGGTTTGTGCCGAGTTCACATCTGGTTTGTCCAACTATATGCATGTGGATAATCCTCTGTCTACAAGTTAGGCATGGGACAAGGTCTCTTTACTCGACCCAAACATTCGGCCAACGGACAGTTTACACATTAACTCTTGTACAAAGTTCATGATGGCTCAGTTACAAGCGGGAAACACTTTCCACCATTTTAGAACACAGAATCACTTCAGAATAGAAATCAAAAATGGCGGACGGACCTAAAATGGCGGCTAAAACGATCTAAGATCGGAACTTTGCAACACGTTTTTTTTCGCAGAGCGACTGGGCTTAGGCCAATATATACAATAAAGGAGGTACGAGATGATATCCTGTTTAACACCATTCTGAACCTATGGCTAAGATCAAGGATATAGAGAGTCTTCTGATGATTCTTTACATTATCTCTGAAGTGTCAGAATCTAGTAATGTTCGAGAGAAATCATCTATAGAAACCATTCAGTTAACTACAACCCCATAAATGGGTCAGACCAGGTGAATGTCCTAAAAAAAAAATAGCCTTGGCCCATCACTCGATTTTTGTTAAACCAACAAAAAAAGGACAAAGTTGAAGCCCAATGTGAAAAGGGGCATTTGATATCTAAGGGTAAAAAAACTAAGAATGAGAAAACATCAAAAATGACTAGTAGTTCTCAAGTGAAGATGTGAATTTGTCAATAGAATACAGATACCCAAAACACAGAGTAGTCATGCAAGCAAGGCTATTATAGCCAAATACAAGTCACGGATTAACCCTAATCAGATCAAGATCCAGAAACCTAATAATCCACCAGTTGCCCATCCCCCATTGGATGAATTAGTCATCATGATTGAGGATGAACAGTCACAAAAGTCCACCCTTGGTACGCAAACTGTCCTGGAAAAACCTTGTGTTGATGCAGGGGAATTGAATATTGAAAAACAAATTTCAACGACAACAGATAACTAGTTACCACGGTTAAAGGTTGAAATCTGTAAATCCATTGAAGAATATTTACGAACCAAAACAAGCAATTCAATTGTTGATTCTTCTATGGGTAATATCCCAACTGGCATAGGCAATCAAGTGGTTGTGAATCAACATCAATCAATTTACACAGATCATCAATAGCAATGAAAATGTGAATCCCATCCGTCAGGACTTGCTGAGTGGGATTAAATGTGATGCTGAAGTACACCATGACAAATCTTCTAAGTCGACTTGTTGCCCCAAGTGTTATCGACTGATTTTGAAATGTCCATCTGCTCCCTTTACCTCTTATGAGTTATGTTGAACCAGTGTATTAAATATATTCTCGGATATACAAAAACTGGAGGACATAACCTCAAATGACATTGAACAGGTTGAATTTCTAAATGATACAGATCTGTCCGTAGTAAGGTTGTGGATCCCTTCAGGTGTTGTAAGGAACATCATTTGGCTAGCGAAAATGGATCTGTTTGTGATGGAATTTCTCATAGCAATGGATCCAGCAACATTTGATCTTGCTGAGCAGAGCAAAAGCGTACCCAATTCAAATAATAGGAACCCAGGGGGTCGAACTAACAACGTCTTTCACTCTGATTAGCAAAGGCACATGAGTGGTTTTGTTGGGTCAAGTGTCCACTGGAGTAAATACTCAAACTGAGAATCAATTTTGTCTGATAAGAATAGAATGATAAATGTGGCTTGCTGGAACACACAAGGCCATTTCCACTTGATCTGTGAAAGTGCCAAATTAATTTTTTCAAGAAACTTGGCTGGTGGATGTACCAATTTGGAACAATCATGAAATCAATGTAATACCAGCTGAGAAAAAACACAAAGGCAGCCCAACCTATGGTCTCATGATAGCCTTATAAAACAACATAGGCTTGGAATTACAAGCCTGGGCCTCGCCTAACAATCATATACAATTAGTAAAGATTGTTGGCTACGAGAGAGCTTTGGCTATGATTAATATATACAAAAATCCTATAGCCCTGACTAATAATACATTCTTCAGTGACTTGGAAGACATCATGATGACCATACAAATGTCATCTGACATCACAGATGTTATCCTGGTTGGCGACATCAATTTGTGATGTCTTAATGATAATAGAGGAATAAAGTTGGCTGCACTGAACAAGTGGATGGCGCTCATGGAAGCACACAAAATGTATATGTTAAATGGATCTATTGAAGGTGATGTGCCGGCTGCTTGCACCTGGTCTAGAGGTTCCAGCAAATCCATCATAGATGTGTATCTGAAATCAACAACTTTTAGTCACATTGAGGAATTTAAGGTGCTACAACAGGTCAATAGTGACCATAACCTACTTTCCTTTCGATGGCTATTACAAGGCAAGAATAATCAGATCAGTTGTAAGCAGTACAAAGGCACCATTCAAGTGAATAATTCAAAGATCCCTTTTTTTTTTTTTTTTTGAAACATGTTTTTATTGGTTTTACACAAGCAAGTACTGCAATCTGTCCTGTGAAAATGAAGGCATTACAATCTGTGGAGTCTCGCTTGGAATTACAAATGAAGAAACAAACACAAAATCTAAACAGACAGTTGGTCAGTAGGAAGGTTTAGCTGAAAGTGATGGCCAAAGATTGGTGGGGGTGGGTGAGACTCTCAGGGCCCCTCCTCAGAACTAGATCTCCCAGAGGTGGAACATACTTCAGGGCCCCGCTGGGGGGGGGACAGGGTGGGCGGATACACTTTAGATCCAGACTTTCGCTGTATTCCCTCTATTTTGCTGGCGCGGGCAGACCTCTCCGGTCAGATGTCCCCGCCTACTCTGAGTTATCTTTCAGTCACGTTTGCCCATCCAGCGTAGGGAGGGAGGCTGTCTGGCCAGACCTGGGTATGACTGAGCGTAGTCTAAGAAGGGCGACCAAGTGTGGTAGAATTTGTCTCTGTTCTTGAACCTGATGGCAGTGATTTTTTCCGCCGCTATTATGTCCCAACACTTGGTCCACCACATTTGGACCGAAGGACCTTCTGGATTTTTCCAGAGTCTTGCAACTGAAATCTTGGCCGCGGTCAGCAGATGGGAGCAGAGTTCTGCCCTGTGACCTGATCGGGGGAATTGGCCCTCACCACTTGATCCGAGCAGTGCGATTCCTGGATCCCAGGGGATTGTCAATTCCGTGATCAGTTTGATTTGCTCCAATACTGCTTTCCAAAACTGCAACGATTTGGGACACGCCCAGAACAGATGGAAGAGTGTGCCTTTGTCCGGGCAACCTCTCCAGCACGTTGGTGGAATCGCCGGGTTGCATTTGTTGAGGGATTCTGGAGTCCGGTACCACCTGTAGCATACCTTGAATGCCCCCTCCTTGTTGGTAACACATTTCGAGCTTCTATTTGCTCTAGTCCAGATCTGGACCCATTCCTCCGGCTCAATGGGTCTGCCAATGTCTCTCTCCCATTTGAGCATGTATGGCTCCCTGAGGGCCGGGTTGGTCCTGTCTAGGATCTTGTAGAGGGTAGAGATCTTGCCCTTGGGGGGCGGTGATGTGAGGGTCTGTTCTAGGGCTATTAGGTCTCTACTTCCCAGGTTTTTAATGATCCTGTTTGAGAGCCAGTGCCTAAGTTGGGTGTATCTGAACCTTTCGTTCTCAGGGACCTTGAATTCTACCTTGCAGGCCTCAAAGTCCAAAGGGTTGCCCTCCACAAAGAAGTCACAGACTTTTCCCAATCCTCCCTCCCTCCATCTCTGGAAGTCTTTGGGGCTGGTACCCAGTGAGAATTCTGGGTTCCCCCAGATTGGAGTGAGCGGGCTTGTGGTTCTGCGTACTCCCCATCTCCGCGCTGCCCTCTTCCAATTCGCTACCGTGTTTTTGGTTGCTGAGAGCGGACCGTTGTCCGGGCCGTCGCTGGCACGTTTTATGTGTGGTAATGAGGTGACCGGGACCGGGCACCAGGCCTCCTCCAGTTCCAGCCAGCGGGGTTTTGGAGTGGCCTGAGGCCAGGCGAATGCATGGGAGAGTTGGGCGGCTAGGATATATCTGGCAATGTCGGGTGCTCCCAATCCCCCTACTACTTGACCCCGCAGCATGATATTCCTTGGTAGCCGAGGCTGTTTTCCCTCCCAGATGTATCTCATGATACTCCTTTGAAGTTTATGTATCGCTTGTTTCGGGAAAGCCGTTGGCAGGGCTGAGCAGTGGTAAAGCAATCTTGGGATGATGTTCATTTTCAGAGCCGTTATTCTTCCAAACCAGGAGATTTCTTGCTTCTGCCAGCATGATAGATCCCTTCTAAATTCTTTGAACAGAGGGGGAAAATTAGCTTTGTATAGATTGTTGGGAGAGCCTGGTAGTTGGACCCCTAGATATGATAGGTTCTTTTCGGACCAGGGAATGTGGTATTCCTTCGCAATGCCCATGATCATAGATCTAGGTAGGTTGATGCCCAGAGCCGATGATTTGGAAAGGTTCACCTTGAACCCTGAAGCCTCCCCAAAATCTTTCAATTCGGTCCAAAGAGCTTTTATGGATTCCCTGGGCTTAGTTAATTTTAAGAGGACATCATCGGCATAGAAGGCCGCTTTGTAGATATGGGCTTTGATAGACCATGGATTGCCGCATTTTGCCGCACTCGGCGTGCAAAGGGCTCCATGGAGAAGGCGAAGATCAAAGGCGAGAGGGGACACCTTTGCCTTGTGCCCCTCGAAATGTGGATCGTGTCGGATCTGGATCCATTAAATCTCAGCCTGGTGGATGGACGCTGATAGTTGGCTAGAGTCCATTTTATGAAGTTGGGGCCGAAGCCAAAGTGTCTTAATGTTTTGTGTATGTAGCCCCAGTCTAGCCTGTCAAAAGCTTTGTGAGCATCGAGCGAGAGAACCATCAGCTCCTGACCTTTCCTGCTGGCAGATTCAATGACGTTTATAGTTCTTCTGATGTTGTCGAGAGTGCTGCGGCCGGGAATGAACCCGGTTTGGTCCGGGTGTATGATGTCCGATAGTAAAGGAGCCAGCCTGTTTGCCAAGATTTTGGCGACGATTTTGGCGTCGTAGTTCAGGAGCGTGATGGGCCTGTACGAGGCACATAGGCTCCGGTCTCTGCCTGGTTTAAGGAGCAGCACTGTCAGCGACTCTTCCACAGAGGGGGTGGTTGTTCCCGATGAGAGGAAGGAGTTGAAGAGGGCGGCCAGCTGGGGGGCGAGTATGTATGAGAACTTTTTGTAGAATGGAGCTGTGAGACCATCCGGCCCTGGAGATGAGTTTTTCAGTTTTGCTATGACCTTGCTCACTTTCTCAGTCGAAATCGGAGCTTCTAGAGCTGCCAGGAGAGGATGTGGGGCACCCGGCTTGACCCCAGATAGGTATTTTGCCTGTGCCTCTTCTGCCGTGGGGGAACCCGATATGGTTGCTCTGTGGTGCGCCGTCATGATGTCTATTTTCTCTGGGTTGGCGTAGCGCGGCGTTCCCTGGGAGTCCTGAAGACATTGGATAGTGTTCCAAGAGTGCAACTTTTTCAATTTGTGGGCCAGGAGGCGATTTGCTTTGTTGCTGTGCACATAATAAAATTGTTTGGTGTATGTGAGAGCTCTGGCTGCCTTATCTGCTAGATGCATTTCTAGAGATCGTTTTGCTCTTTGGAGCATGCGGCTTGCTTTCCTGTTCTGCCCCTGCTTCAGGATGCGTTCAGCCTCGGACACCTCCGCTTCGAGTTTGTCCTGCTGCAGTTTGCGTAGACGTCGCAGCCTGGCGGTGCAGTCATTAGCCGTGCCCCTGATCACAGGTTTCATGGCGTCCCAGATTGTGGAGATTGAGGAGTGTTTAGTAGTGTTCTCCTTAAAGTAATTCTTGAGGGCTTCTGCTATATCCGTTCTGATTGCAATGTCTGTCAAGATCTGGTCTTGAAGTTCAAAGATCCCTTTTAAAATGGGATATACAAACTTTATATCATCTTAATGAGAGTATAACTGATATGTGGTACTTGAAATTTGACCGAACATCAAGTTTTAGGGGTAATTATGTGAATGTGCTTCATATGTGTAAAAGTCAACCGCAAAAGAGAACTGAGACGCCAAAGATTACTGCCACTTCAACAACCTCAGTCAGTGAGAGCTAGCCTCTTAAAAACATTGAAGTGCCAGTATAATAATTGGCGACGGTCGAAAAAAGTCACACTTATATCAGCTTGATGGCGAAGATATGCTGCAAGCAACGTGTGGGAAAAACTCAGCCCAGACTTGGAGTTATCTTAATTTGGCGACCTGTAAGACACAGCATCCAATTCAAATAAATGGGGTTACTAATGATGAATGGGTTCGGTATTATACTGAACTATATGCGAATACAATACAAACATCTCATGGACTAGTTTAACACTTAATGAAGCAGACATCTTAAGCTATATAAATCTTAAGCTATATAAACAAGTCAAGCAATTCCTGGGCGCCTGGTCCAGATGGACTTAATAATCGCATGCTCCAGAATAATCCTGAACCCTGGGCAAGAATACTTTACAATATATTTAGTATGCTACTGGCATCGGGCATTATACCTTCGTCTTGGTGGCAGTCAATGATAGTGTCTATATTCAAGAAGGGCGATCGATCAAGTCCCATGAACTATAGACTGATCGCTCTTCTTGATGCACCTGGGAAAATGTTTGCCCGAATCTTGCTGAATAAATTTAATGAATGGGCAGTACGTTATCATCAACGCAATTGTTTTCAAACAGGATTTGTTCAAGGCCTGGGAACCGTGATTAATTTGTATACGCTTAATTCCATTCCACAGATTCACCCCTCCCTTGGTCAACCTCTTTATATGGTCTTCATGGACTTTCAGTCCACATTCGATTCTGTGTCACGGGAGATGCTGTTTGATAAATTGAGGAAGGCAACATGCCCCACACATTTATGTGAATTAATCGAAGCACTCCACACCGACACCCAGATTAGAATTCGTATAACTCTACATGGAGACCTAACAGATGAAATCCCTACTTTTCGGGGGTTGAAGCAGGGATATATTTTAGCTTCAGTCCTTTTTAATTTCTTTATATTTGATATGACACGTGATTTTGATAACATCAATAGTGATGCTCCTAAAATAAATGGCCAACAGATCCCTGCCCTTTTCTATGCAGATGACCTGATTTTAATGTCCAAAACTCCTCAGGGGCTGCAATGATTATTAAATGCACTAGCAACTTATGTAGACAGAAATATGTTGACTATCAATCTGCCAAAAACAAAGACAAATATATTTAATGAGAAGACAATGAATAGATGCACAGGAGTGTGGAGGATGAAGAATGTCAATCTACAGAGGGTACATCAATACTCCTATCTGGGAGTGGTGATCAGTGATAATAAATATGCTAAAGCTTATGATATAAACTTGGATAGGAAACTCCAGACTGCAATATCACAAACAAACATCATCATGAAGCGACATGGGAAGTTTACCCTAAATTCTGTTATTACCTTTAATCTCCAAAAAGTCAGCCCTATATTGTTGTATGGTGCTGAAACCAGGCCAATAATGAACGAAAATAGATTCTTGAAACTTGAAGGGAAATACTGGCGACACGTTCTGAAGTTGTCTAATTGTGTGCCTGTCATATGGGTAAAGCATTAATGTGGGCTGATATCATTATATGCCAAATATAGATGGCAACTTACATCATTATTCTGAAAATGTTAACTTGCCCCCAACTCACAAACACTCTTGAGTTTCATAGCCAAATATATGTTCAGCTCCCGGCAAGACTTTGTACGCACATGGAAAGATTTGGTCATCCATACATTGTGCGAGACAGAAGTTACCTTAGAAGTTTTAATAGGAAATCAATGTTGAGTAAAAACCAAATTCTTTGAAAGAGATTGAATCTCCACTCGAGAGAAATGACATCAGTAAAAGAAAAAATAGATAAAATAAAATAAAAGACATCAGTCCTGGCACCATAGGCGCCAGGCTCATTATGGGAATGCTTGGGTGCACTTACCTGATGCAGACCATGCTGCAGGATCCCGGCCTCCTTGAGGCCTGAAAGGAACTACTTTACCTGTGGGACTGATTTACCATCCGGGCGTGGTCGGGGAAGGATATATACCTGATTGGAGGAAGGATACATACCTGGAACTTCTTCCAAGGCTATTTAAACCCCACCCGAACAGCCACACGTGCTTCGCGTTGTTCTGCATCTAGCAGCTGGACGCTCAGCGTGTCTGCTCCTGCATCCTGACTTCTGCCACGCCTGCCAGCATCCTGGATCACCTGCAAAGGAAGAGAAGAAGAGAACAAGAGAAGAAGAGAACAGAAGAAGGAAAAGTCCTTACCTGCTAAATCCGCATCCCGAAGACATCTCGCCGACAATCCTGAAAAGGAAGACTTTAATTTAAAAGCTCATCGCGTCGATCGCTGCAGCGCGCATTCCACTCACCTTTACAGGGCGCCTCCATGTTCAGCAGCGATCATCCGGATTCGCAGTCACGCCCCAGCGCCTAGGGAGAAAAAGACCAGAACAAAAGGTGAGAGAGAGAAGGGAATAAGGAAAGCTAAATCTCCATGTTAAGACTTACCTGTTGATTCATTCTGTCTTCATTTTGGGTCCGCGCCACATCCTGGCATTTCCGGACCCCGGCCCCTAAGGGGAAAAAGAGACATCAGCGTTAATGAGCGAATGAAAAGACATTACCAAAAAACGCTCATTAAAGACTTACCTGATTTCTACAAGGATTTCACCTCTCATCTCGGGTCGGTGCCTGTTCCCCGGCATTCCGTACCCCGGCCCCTATGGGGAAAAAGACACTAGCATTAGTACATTAATGCATGGACACAAGGGGAACCTCTTATCAAAAAACTTACCTGGAAGCCAAGCAAGTTTGGTTCTCACCAATCTGAAAATCCAGTGAAGTAACTGGATACCAACGCGCCCCTGCATCAGAAGCAGGATGGAGAGCTCGTCCTTCCAGACCCTAAGGTGAGACGCTACGAGAAATCACATAAGGGTTTCAAGGAGGGTGAGAGGGGAAAGTGGGAGGCCGATTGCATTACCCCGCAGACAGTTAATCCCCTATTTTCGCCTACAGAAGGATACTTCTGCGAGCCAGACAAGCCAGATTTGGGGGCCCGGTCCAGTCCGTCTTCCGAACCCTGCGCATCACCTTAGAAGAGGTCACAGCAGCGCGAACCAAGACAGCGTCTCCGTGGGAGTCAGGTGAGCGTAACACGGTCAAAAGGCACATTTAGATAGTGACTTCTGATTTCCAGGGGATGCCACCTTAGGGGCGAGCGTTAATATTCATCCAAATTGACTCCATTTTCTCAGAGAAGAAAATATTGAAGTGATTGACCACATTTTGAGACGTTTGGAGACTGGTATTAATACAAGAAGGATTGTTAAATGTTTAATTACACTAAACAGAGCTTTAGGTCTGTTATCAGTCAAATGTATCTGTCTTTGAAGAGATACAGACTTGGCTTTAAGAATCACGGCCCTGTAAGTCTTCAAGGGAGATTTCGCCTCAGTGTTGTCGCTCAGATTCCTAGTCTGAAACCATCTCTTTTCATTTTTCCGATAGAGTCCCTTGACGATATTCAGTTTATCATAGTACCACTGATTATTTTTCAAAGGAGATTGTTTACCAGGAACAATAGCATCACAGTTGGTTTGCAGCTTTGTCATCAATTTGGTACAGAGAGATGAACAGGTCATATTAGTTTGAGGAGCTGCAATACCAGCCAACAACAGATCACTGGATATGCGGTCTAAATCTTTCTTTCTACGACAAGACTCTAAAAAAGCCCTTTTACTCCTTTCTGATTATATTTTACTAACTATTATGGTGGACCAACTAGCCAGTATGTTTTCATCATGTTTTAAATTCAGAGCCCTGTAAAGTATGGAATCCAAACAGTGGCCTCCTATATGTTTTGGCAAGTTAGATAGTAGCTTAAAATCATGTGATTGTTGAATGTCTTTTAGATATTTGAATCTATCCCTTCCTATCCTATCCCTCCAAGCTATCCAATCTATCGGTAGGTCAAAAGGTGTTTGTCCTGTTACCGACTTCAGAAAATAAACTTGTGTCCAAGTGGCATGGACCATACGAAGTAATAGAGCAAACAAGTCTGTGTAATTATAAGATCTCACAACCTGATTGCCGCCTTTAAACACAAATCTAACATGTTAACTTGTTAAAGGAATAGAAAGAATATCCCTCAGAGGCTCCAGCCATAATATTATCTTGTTTTTTGTCTGAGGACACAGAAGATAAGACCCTAATAGCACCTGACCTCAATAATAATCAAAAACAAGATCTCTATGAGCTTATAAGGCAGTATACTGATGTATTTCGGGAAGAACCTGGCAGAGTAAAGGATGTTTATCATCATATCCACACTCCTGTAGGTTAAGTCGTACATCTAAAACCATAACGGTTACCTCAGGCAAGGAAATAAATCATAATTCAGGACGTTAAAACCATGCTAGAGGCTAACATCATTGAACTTTCTACTAGTCCTTGGTCTTCCCTTATTGTGTTTGTGGCTAAATCTGATGGAAGTTGGAGATTCTGTATATATTTCTGTAAGTTGAATGTCATTTCTGCTTTTGCTACTTATCCAATGCCTTGTATTGATGATCTGATAGATCGGCTGTGTAGTGCTGTATATTTGTTAACCCTCAATCTCACCAAGGGATATTGGCAAGTTCCTTTACATGGACCTGATAAAGTCAAAACTGCCTTTCCCACTCCCTTTGGGTTGTTTCAATTCAAAATCCTACCTTTTGGGTTACATGGTGCTCCTGCAACATTTCACAGACTTATGGATACAATCTTACAGCCATACTCAGAATTGTGTGGAGCCTATATAGTTGATATTGTAATTCATAGCAAGACATGGGAAAATCATCTATATCACCTCTATACCATCATGAAAGTGTTAAAGAAAGTGTAAACTGGCACAATCACTGTCCAACCACAACAGGAGAAGGTAACGGTCATCATGGAAACACTGTCTCCCAAAACAAAGAAAGCTCTAAGAGCTTTTTGGGGTTTACTCAGGTACTCCCACAGAATAATCCCACCTTTTTCTAGTAAAACATCCAGACTGACAGATACATTGAAAACTGCTGAGCCCCAAAAGATCAGGTGGGAAGAAGAGGATGAACTCTGTTACACAACCTTGAAACAGTTCTTATGCCAGAGCCCCGTGTTAGGCATAGCCGACTTCTCTAAAGAATTTATTCTTCAGATAGATGCTTCTTTTTAAAGTTTATTTAACTTGCACAGGGAAACAGCATTTCGAAATATGCATGCTCATGAGGTGAGAAAAGAAAAAAAAATGGTAGAACAGAAAACATCCGCTGACATAGACATGTGTGTACATGTTATTCTTCACGGTTCAGTCACCTTCCTCATCCACATTTTGACGCGCCAAGTATTGCCAGAAACCACCCCAGCTATCTCTCTGGCGATTTATCGGCGGCACCAAACCAGCATATACTTCCTCCCTATCATTCACAAAGCTCATATCACGGAGCCAGTTGTCCTATGTGGGGCCCCCTTGCACTTCAATCGCATTAAAATAGCTCTTTTTGCCAACACAAGACCAAGATTAACCATTTTGTGCTTCAGTGGGTTCAGCCTATTCACATATCCCAAAATACATGTCGAGGTTTCCCATGCCATGGGCTGCACCACTATCTCCTCCAATGCATGCTGCACATTATCCCAGTATTCTGATAATGTCCGACACGCCCACAACATATGTGTTATATCTGTATCCAACATTTCGGATCTGAGACACTTCCCCTCCAAGGTGGAATACATCCTCTTGAGGCGTGCTGGGGTGAGATATGTTCTATTTAAGATCTTGAAGTGTATCAGCCTGTGCCTGGAGTCTAATGATATCTGCCGTGTAAATCTATGTATTTGCAGCCAGTGAGTGTCTGTGAAAGTGATATCCAAGTCCCTCTCCCAGTCACCCCTATTGTTCATTGTTTGCACCCCCCAAGACGTCTGTGCAAGTTTATACAGTGCTGACATTTTCTTTGCATCTAAGGTCAGTACATAATCAAGAGATTGGTGTGATGCCGGCTCCTGTGGGTATTCAGACCACACCGATGTCACAGCTGAGCGAATCCTGCAAAATTGAAATTTTTAAAGCGGCGTTTCCACCACAATCAAGTACCATGAAACAAACGACCCCTCGTGAAACAAGTCACCTAAGTTCATTATGCCTGCCTCATGCCAGTGTGTTGTGAGTAGTTTATCCTTTGCTGGGCCCAGGAAGACGCGCCACTGATCGGCATGGCTCGGTTTTATAATACAGTATTCTTGGGGCACTTGACTAGCTTAGTCCATGCCTCCAGTGTAACTGGATCTAGTAGATTAGTATGACAGCATGTACCCCAGGCCAGCATGTGCATCACAGTTGCGTGTCATATGCCTGCCTTTCCAGTCTAATATATGGTGTAGGCGTTCATCCCTCAACCCAATACACCGCATAATATGGCTTGGCAGCTCGGTAGTACAACTCGAAATCAGGTGCTGATAACCCCCCTAGCTCATACAGTAGTTTGAGGCACCTCCAGCTAGCCCTTATCTGTCCCTTACAGACAAATAAAGAGCACGCTCTTACCACTGTAGAAAAAAAAGATCTGCCTGGACATAGCGGAACATTGCTAAATAAATAAAAGAGCTTGGGCAGGATAATCATTTTTATTAACACAACACGGCCCATCAACTAAATGGGGAGCTGGTTCTACCACTCCAGTTTAGTACACATCTTGGTGACCAAGGAGTCATAATTTAGGGATTTAACAAGGACAGGTGATCGGGCAATCTCTACGCTTAGGTATTTTATATGTAAGTGCACCCATCTTAGCCCGAACATGTTACTTGGTTTTAGGGTGGTGTCCGTTAGGTGGAAGACCTCAGACTTGTTACTATTTAGGCGCAAGCCAGAGTATTTCCCAAACTCACGAACCACAGCTAGTATCCTCTGCAGGTATTTCCCAGGGTCTCTTATATACATTATTATGTAATTCGCATCTAAGCGATGTTAATGTCGGCACAGGCGTGCAGAGCCCGCCTGAGGTCTACCAAGGGTTCTGTCACTAATGCAAACAGCAGGGGTGATAACGGGCATCCCTGCCTGGTGCCTGTTCACACACACTCTGACACATGGCGGCGTGCATAAAATCTTCACCCACCTCACAGATTTCAGCCCAAACCCATAATTGTGTAGAACCCGAAACGGGAATGGCCAATACACTGTGTCGAATTCTTTCTGCATGTGGGAAAACCCTTGACTGGGTAGCAGACTACAACTGCACGGCCTCCATCACCGATAACTCCCCTCAACCATGGTCCGACCACCATCTCCTCTCCTTTACCCTCGAAGCCTCAAGCCCCATCATCAACAATACCCTAGCCTCAGCCGTCCCCATGAGAAGCAAAAATAATACCACAGTGGAAAAACTGATCCCTCTCATCCTCCCCACACTCAACTAACTCCCTGCTACCACTAAAACTAAGAAAATGTAAACCGAAAAAACATCTCAACCATTGGTTCTCCAGACACCTAAAAACTCTTAGATTAGAAAAACGCAAACATGAACAAGCCTGGAGACAATCTCCCAGAGACCATAATAAAATATTGCTCAATAAAATAACATCCATCTACAAAAAAGAAATCATAGCTGCCAAAAAAGAGTCTTACAACTAGAGAACTGCACAATCCAACTCCAGCACTAAAGAGCTGTTTACAATCATTAAAGAACTGGAAACACCTGTGCTAACTCCAGACACTTGTGTGAAGGACAAACAATGGTGCACCAGTGTCCAAAATGCCCTAAACAATAAAGTCACAGGCCTACAAACTAAAATTAAAATCAAGAAAGATTCCATAGCTCAACCAACCAACCCTACCAATACGACCCCGCACCCCACACCCCAACACCCTCCTCCCAACCCCAATCGCTTCAGCTTCTACTACATACAATGGTTAAGGAGCAATGACCGCTAATACCATCCAACCCACCCCACCGTTATAAATGATGTAAATGTGTACATTTGTAAATCTGTAAACTCTTGCCTTTATCGTGTCTGCTTCAACCATCTATTGTCCCACTGTAATTACTGTAATACATTGTAACGTGTAACCAAGCTGTGAATAACCTTGTTGCTCCTGCGCCCTCATACCCTCAGGTCTGGTGCGCAATACAAATGAATAAACTAAACTAAACTAAACTAAACTAAACAGCGACCCACTTAACATCCTGCGGCATCCGCACCATTACATTATACATGCAGCGAATATTGGAAGCCATTGATCTCCCCAATATGAACCCTGCATGGTCCTCATGTACCATTTAAGGCATTAGGAGGTTTAGCTTGGTTGCCAAGATTTTCGCAAACACTTTTGCATCTGTGTTTATTAGGGATAACGTTTGGTACGACCCACAATCTGGGAGCTTACCTGGGTTTAGTAGCAAAATAATAACCGAATCACGCAGCGACTCAGGCAGGGTTCCAAGTTCCAGTGCCTCCGACCACACCGATAGTAGTCGGGGAGATAGCACATCTATGAATTCTTCATAAAATTCTGCCGCAGTCTATCCGACCCCGGGGCCTTCCCTCCTGGAAGAGCTCTAATAGCTTCCTTAATTTTGCTCAACTTTACCGGTTCTTCCAGCACATCGCGTGATTCTGCCGACCAAAGTGTAGTGGGTTTTTGCAAAATATTTGTCTATCTCGGCAATTGTAGCCACACTTTGGGGGGGACTATAAGCTCCTATAGAAGTCATAAAATACCTTGCTCAACTTGTCCACTTTGTTGGCCATTGTGCCATCTGCCCTGATTATGCTTGGGATGTTGGTGCTGCCCCTCTCACTGCGAACTGTCTGCGCCAGCAATTTCCCAGGTTCCCCTTAGCACCCCGCTGCTGGCCTATCAAAATAGCACAAATCCCTATCTGCTGCGTCCCGTTATTTATCTAAATGTGCCTTAATATCTTTGCTGATCCCTGGCGATGGATCCCTGGTTCTTTCTTTTTGTAATCGCGCCAAAACGTCCTCACATCTCTTTAATTCTCTTCTAACGTTGCGCAATACCCCAAATTCAGTTGACATTGCGATGCCCCTAATGTATACTTTAAACGCCTGCCAGAGAATAGCATGTGTGGTCACTGACCCTTTATTTTCAAAATAACTATCTATGTGTTACGCCATATTTGCCCGGAAGACAGGGTCCCCCAGGGATATAGCCTTGCAGCGCCACTGTGGCAGCGGAACTGTGCTTCTAGGCAATATGCAGCACTCAGTTACCCAGGTCAATAGCTTATGCAATGTCAGCCATAAATCGAGGCGCGAGTGCATGTCATGCACCGATGAATAGAAAGTGAAAGCATGCTGTGTGTTGTTTGTTAAAGACCTGGGTGCAGTAGATGTGCGATCAAGCTGTACGTTCAATATCATATTGAATTCACCTCCACAAATAAGTGTCGCGGTAGGATACGGGTGTCGTAGAACTCCGAGCCATCCACATTAGGTCCATAGACATTTATTTAAAGGACTACCACACTCCCTAATTTCCTGTGGACAAACACAAACTTGCCTCAGTCATCTCGTTTGGTCGCAAAATGTGTAACTGGCAGTGACCCGTGTACTAAAATCATGACTCCCCGTGCCCTTGTACAATAAGACATATAATAACGTTGATCTACCCAACCCGGGGGCTACCTTGCGTGCTTGGTGCTCTAGCAGGTGCGTTTCTTGCAAAAATAGTAGATTGGCCCCCTTCCTGTTAACAAATGACATTACCTTGCACATCTTCATCGGGACACCCAAGCCCCGAACATTCCAGCTTAAGAGCTTTATATCAGCTGGATTGTTCCCTGCCATCATCCCTTGTATGCATCTGACCGCTACACCCTTCTCCACACCTCCTTATGCCCAGTCCATAATATACTGTGCTTACCCTGCAATTTTATGACCGTTTCAAACCAACACCCCCAACCTCTCCTCCCCACCCTCATAGTACCCCGAACTTCGACTATGCTATCCTTTACCCTCTGTCCCCCCACCCTACCTTGCCCCACAGATATATGCACTCACATTGGGGGCGACTGCTACCGTGGCGAGTGGAGACCCATGCTTTAATAATATGTTGCCTACACATATAACTTAAGGAATCAAAACAAGCATTGTCATTAACACATCCATATTGTATAGACATGGGTGGGATACTCAAATACTTTCATGTATTATTTTGCTCCTGGGGCCTGCCCTGTCGCAGGTGGAATATTGGCCTCTACAAATGAAGCGGCTTCCTCAGGAAATGTAAAGAAGTAAGTCTTGTTGTTAAATTGTAGACGCAATTGTGTGGGGTAGAGCATAGCATAGAGATTCTCCATTCCCTGAGTAGTTTTTTAACACCAACATATGTACGTCTTTCTTGTTTTACCGCCAATGTATAGTCAGGGAAAATGCGCACCACTTTAGAACCCATCCTTAATTCCTGTTTCTCTCGCGCAGCCTTCAAAGCTAGATCTCTGTCCCTGTAATTCATTAGGCGTGCAATTATTGGCAAGGGGTACCCGCCGGCCTTGTCTTCGCCATCAGCACCCTATACACGCGTTCCACCACAAACATCGGGGTCCAGCTAGGATCCCCCAGCAACTCCTTCAGCAGCTCCTCAATCGCAGCCTCCATTGATCCTTTCAAGGCGTCCTGCGGCACACCTATAATGTGCACATTATTCCGCCTGGATCTTGCCTCTAAATCTTCACATTTCGACTTGATGCTGCCCAAATCCTTATCGTCACCGTCCATTGTAGTGCTGTTATGGCATCCTCTGCCGTGCTAATCCGTGTTTCAGTTTCCGTAATTCACTGGGTAGCTTTTTCCACTGAGCTCGGATTGTAGTAACATTAGCAGTGATGCCATCCAGCTTATCGTTGATAGAGGCAATTCCCTTGACACCTGGCCATGGCCATGACACCTTGGAGGGTGACAGATGGCAGTGGTCCCTCTGCATGCACTTGATTGCTTGCCTCTTCACACACAGTTTCCACATGCTTTGGAGTGGGTTTTACGTATTTATCCATGGTTCCACCTTTCTTGGGACCAGCCCCTTTAGGCATAGTGCTATACCCTCCAGTCCACACATCCGACTTGCAGCTTGATAGATACTGAGCCTCAGAAGCCCCAGAACATGCAATATGCCCGCCCAGGGGGGGGATACTATCTGGGCAGTGAAGCAGCAGCGCAACAATTTTGCAGTGCCACCACCAATCAATAGCCAACTGTGCCGAGAGTGCTTATTTAGCAGTCCCTTCAAGAGTTGCCCATTCAAAATTCCCCACAGCTGTGTTCAAATGTATCCTCGGGCCACTAGTACACGTAGCCCCTCAATCCTCTCACTGCGATTCCTCAGGCAAGGACACTGCAGCAGTAAAGAAGGGGGGCAAGCAGGATAAAACTAGTTCTGACAGGTAGCGCAGCACCCTCTGGTCCACACACCCGACTTGCAGCTTGATCGCTACTGAGTTTCAGGATAAGCAAAAAGTGCAATATGCCTAGTAAGGGGGGATATTAACTGGACAGTGAGGCAGCAGCGCATCAATTCTCCAGTGCCCACACCAGTGTTCAAGTGTGTACTGGGGCCATTAGCACTCGTAGTCCCACAGTCCACTCCCCACAGCACCCCAGGTAAGGCCACAGCTGCAATGAAGAAAAAGGCAGGGGAAACAGGAGATAAACAGGTCAAACAGGCCCCTGTTGCGTGTATTTAATTGGGGCTTTGACTTAGCTTAGTCTCTGGAGCCGGCGTAGTTCGTTCGTGAGGCCAGTAGATGTTATAGTGGCTCACATGTAGATGATAACGGAGCGGTTTGGGGTCCCCACACGTGCTGCAAAAATTACTCCCACACTCCGGAGCCAGCATCTACTGTCCGCCGGTGTCAGATGGGGATCTCTGTACATAAGCTCTGCACCACACTTGCAGCGCAGTGCAGCTTCTCGAGCCCCCGCTCGGGCCGTCCCTCTACCAGCTGGGCGCTGACTTCGATCCGGGGATCCCCATGCGTGGCAGGACTCAACCTCAGCCCACTGTCGTGGAGGGGCAGCCTTCGGGGTGAACCGGACAGTCACCCTCTCAGCACCACCTGCATTCTCGCCGCCCGGAAGACTCCACTGCTGGACGCCGACATGTTCACCAGCTTCTCTCCCCTCCAAAAACAGGCGATGCCTTCAGCTTCACAGTAACTATGCCTCAGTCAGCCTGCATTGTCTGCGCCCAGTTGCAATTCACAGCTCTGTGTCCCGACCAGAGCTGTCATTCATGATATCCGATCTCGGCTATATATGCCCTCACCCTTCATGAAGCTTCTCGCCAGTTTTTGTGTCAAACATGCTGCATTTCATGCCATATATTCGTGGGGAATCTCGCCTCTTCCACGGAGCTCACGCGAAGTCCATCATCTTGACAATCACAGACAGATGCTTCTCTAATGGGACTACGAGCTGTTTTGTCACAAAATGATGATGAGTTTGAACATCCCATTTTATACATCAGTAGAAAGCATTAAATGGGCTCTGATTCACCTGAAGTATTATCTCTTGGGCTGCAAGTTTTGCCTGGTGACAGATAATTTTCCTCTAGTTTGGATTAGTCAAAGAAAATAATCTAACCCTTGACTAATGCAGTAGTTCTTGGATCTTCAACCGTATTGCTTCACAGTGGAACACCGTAAAGGCTGAGAGAAAGGTAATGTGAACTTCCTCTCCCGATTCCAATGTGAAGCACTGTGGACCAACCCACATTGGGGATGGGTATGTGAGCAACCTGAGGGTGTTCTCGCTCTGCTTACCAATGGATACTCTGCACAGGTGACCAGGCAAAGGCCATTGCTCTTGGATCCTGACCCTGTGGGTGGAGTAGCGAGGGAGGATCCCCTTGGAGGAGGGTCTGTGGGAACTGGGAGTGGGATGCCCTTGGGAGAGGAGACATGGTATCCCCCTTTTCCTACTAATGACCAACTCAACCATTCCCCCATCTTCATGGGGTATTATAAATCAACTCCCCTGACTTCCTCATACATAACTACAAAAAGTACTGAGATGAGAAAGAGGCAACTGGGGGTAATGAAGACTGGTTGCTTTCACCACTCTGGTACTGGGACGAGGAAGAGACCTGCTGAGAGCAGTAGAGGTCATGCATGTCCCCTTAATACAGTCCAGGAAAGGCACGTGGAGCCTGTTAAGGGTCTGCATGTGTACTAAAAAAAAAGCACCAAACGAGAGTGAGAGAGGAAGCAGTGATGGTGAAATTGCAGCAGCAACGGCAGAGATGATAAGAGAAACAGCGGAGAGCCTTCCTAGTGGAGCATGCCTATGGTTCAGGGAAAAGCAGCCCGGGAGCTGGTGCTCTATGGAACCAAAAGAGACTTGAAATGGGAGCCGCGTCAGAAGGCTAGCCCTTTTATCTATTGCTGGAATTGCTCGTTCTCCTGGGGCTAGACACTGACCCAGGGGGCCTCAGGGGCAGGAGGTGGAGCCCTGAGGCAACAACCAGAAGGCTGGGAGATCTGTGCTGCAGGAACTTGCATCAAAGCAATCAGTGAGTTTCTAAGCGAACAGAAACCCGGCTTGCGAGTGTTTGATCTTATACGCAAAGTTATTTTGTATCAGAGTGGTTGCGTGGAGACACGTTTCCGAAGGTTTGCGATCCGAAACCTTGCAAACCAGCGAACAATCGGACTTGTTAATCTTTCAACAAGTAAGAATCCATTGTTACTGAGTGGCCGATGAAAGCACGTTCTTGAAAGTTTCTGAGTGCTGGGCGATTTTAAAGGCAAACTACACATGGCATATTACAATGAGGTGAAATGAAAATAACAACAGAGTGATGTATATGAAAATCTTTAAACATTATTGAATACCAAACTGAAAACAAAGCGTGACAAATTTATCTTGCCATTCTGAATATTCCACTGAGAGAAGATTGTTACTTATGAAGATTCTAAAGAAATGAAGCTTTGCCATTTAAATGATTACATATGCCAAGTCCAAAAGTGAATGAAAATTAAATTGCAAGTAACGTCCATATACGTTGAATCTACAAATCAATTAAGTGTTAAATCAAAGAAACCAATGCATATTGAACTCTGAGGTGAATAGAACATTAACCAAGTCAGTGAACCCATATGTATTGCAATCCAAAGTGAATGGAACTTTGGAGGTGAACTTTAAAAAGTGGATTAAAACAAACTACTATTTTCAACCAAGGCATGTCATTGTGCAAAGACTAGCCATATGTGGTGGGTGCAAGTGTTTGCGCAGAACATTACGAAAATTGGAAAACTTCATCATATTGCTACACCATTGAAAATATATCTTGGGGAAGGGAACCCTGAGGTTTAAGCTACGACTTGAGGACGAAGCCACAGGATATTTTGTATTTTTAACTGTGCTTTGGAACTTGGGGAAGGGAGCTTGAGTACTAACCTTATATATCTTTGGAATTTAAGGCAATCCTGAAACATGTATTAGAACTGCTTTATACTTGGAGAAGGAAGCTGAAAGAAAACCGCGAGCTGGACAAAGCTCTCAACTTTATGCTGAACACTATTTTGCTGGTTGCTGACATCCCTATAGGTTGTTTAAGATTAGTTGTGAGGGCAAGTATAGGTTTTGGACACAGCCAGATTCCTAAATTGAACTTGTGGACTTTGGCGTTCCTTAGTTTTTGTTTGGTAGGGAAATCCCCCCATAGTATAGGGCAAGATAGGCGTTTTTCCATTCTGACATTTAAGTTAAATCTGTTGTCTGTGTCTTACTCCAAGATGCCCTAACAGTACTTGTTGCCTTAGCCTGTAACGCATACCACTGGCCAACTTGGGCACCTGGAACCTGCCTGATCTGGCTGTCTTTCTCCTTCTGTTGTTTGCTACTTTCCTGCTTGCTTCCTCCCACCTCAGCTCTCTCTTTCTGTCTCTCTATAGCCTCTCTCTCTTTCTCACTCATTAGCTCTCCATCTTTTTCGTTCCCAACCTTCTCTCTAAACCTTCTTTGCTAAGGACTGGAATATCTTTCACCTTCCATTAATCCCCTCCTGACAACCCCCAGGACCCTGATGTTCTCCTTCCACCTCCTTCATATATATTCCAAGCTTCAGGCCCCTGGTATCTTTTTTTTTATTTTTATTTTTTATATATATATTTTTTATATTTATTTATTATTTTTTTCCAAAAGAAGCAAATTGATCCAACAGTAATAGTGATAATGCAAGGGGAAGGAGCCCCAATATCAATTCATCAAGTTTTCAGTCTAGAGTATCTTCCCTCAAGTCCATCTCTATTCAACAAAGCATAACATTGCATTATCAATTTATCAGTTCAACTTTAACAGGCTCATTAACAATTAATTATCTTCCCTTAAGTCCATCTCTATTCAACAAAGCATAACATTGCATTATCAATTCATCATTTCAACTTTAACAGGATCGTGAACAATTCATTTATCAACAATTAATTGGAGAAAGATACAATCATGACCAAACAAAACAGCGAGGAAAATAAATAAAAATAAAAAAAAAACACATTCAATAAATCGGAGCCTGTACAGTTCGCAGCAAAATCCATTCTGTGCAAAGTACGCAGTTTCAAGGCAATCAGGAGTTCATAAAGTGCCTCATCAGATCTGGCCTAAAGTACATCTGCTCCCTATCTTCTACATAGTCCAAAAAAGGGGTCCAAATCCGTCCGAACCTCGATATCTTTCCTTCTAGCGTAGCAGTGAGCTTTTCAAGACCCATCAACTCCTACACCTTCACCCACCAGTATGCCACCTGTGGTCCCTTCACCTCTTTCCAAAATCGTGCCCTGGTGATTTGTGCCGCAGTAAGTAACTGCGCAATTAGGGCTGCTCTGGACCCAGACATCGGAAAGGACCCATCTTCCGGCACGTCCCCAAGGATAGGTACAGGTGGGTCCATAGGGAGCAATGTACCCGTTACATCCTTGATCTTGGAACAGACCTCTAACCAATAGTCCTGGATGACTGCACAATGCCACCACATGTGCCCTAGATCACCTTTCTCTCCACACCCATGCCAACATGTGTCCGGATACCCAGGGTTCATGACATGCAATCTAGTCGTCGGGAAATGCCAACGGAAGAAAATATTAATTGCGTTTTCTTTTACTACTGTACATCTGGAGCTCTTGTGGGCTCTATGCCATATACGCTGCCATGCTTCCTCTGGGATTTTGACCCCTAACTCTCTTTCCCACGGTAGCAGGTAAGGGAGCTTTTCGCCCTCAGAGACATTTTCTAGAAGGTCATAACAAGTCGCCAGTCTGTGAGAGCTCTGCCCCTCAAGAATTCTCAATTCTATACCGAATGGCGCTCTGCTTTCCCTATTAGTCAACCAGTGTTGTAGCTGTATGTACCTACACCGTTCCCCCCCGACAGCCCAAACTTCTCCTTACACTCCTGGAATGTCAGTGGTTCCTGGGCTACATACAAATCCCTAAGCCTCAATGACCCATTTGATTCCCACCCTCGGAATGAGCTGTGGACCAGTCCTGGTGTAAATGCGGGGTTTTGTACTACAGGGGACAGCAGACCCAGGCCCAGAGCTATCCCTCTTTGCACTCTCGCCTTATCCCAGCTTTGAAACGTAGCAAGTGTTGTGGGCAGAGGTCCCCCCTGATAGCTGCGCGCCTCCTTGGGCAAAAAAGGGAAATATTCTAACAGCACTGGAGAGGCTTCCTGCTCTATTTCCTGCCATTTAGGGGTTTCAGTGGAGCTTCCCCAGGCTAGCATAGGAGCCACCTGCACCGCCCTGTAGTGGCGCTGAACCGAAGGCAGACCTATACCTCCCTGTACCGCCTTTCTCGTCAAGAGTTTATAGGGTATTCTAGGCCTCCTATGTCCCCACACAAAGCATCCTATCTTCCTCTGCATGTCTATAAGATCTTGCTTGGGAATCTGTATCGGCAATGAGTAAAAGGCATACAGGAGTTTCGGGATAAGTGACATCTTTACCGCACTCACCCTGCCCAACCAGGACATTTCCTGTGAATCCCACCGGTGAAGCCATTCTTTGGCTTCTCTAAATAGTGCCAGTATATTCGCCTTAAATAGGCCTGCATAGGTCGGGGTCAGTTTAATCCCTAACTAGGGAATGTTCGTAGAAGACCAGAGGATGGGAAAAGCCGCCTGTATCTCCGCCAGACTCTCCGGGGCCTCAGTCAATGCCATACCCACCGATTTATTTACATTCACCCCAAACCCTGAAAGTTTTTCAAAATTGGATAATAAGCACATCAGGGTCGGGATGGACTTAGTTGCGTCCTTCAAGAAGCATAGCAGGTCAAGAGCGTATAACGCTATTTTATGGCATTGTCCTGCGAATTCAAAGCCCATGATCTCCCTACTTAAACGGATATGCTGTGCTAAGGGCTCTAAGGCTAATGCAAAAACCAAAGGGGACAGGGGACAACCCTGCCTAGTGCCCCTGCATAGACGAATCGCTGGAGTCATGTTTGCGTTCACTCTAACTTTAGTGGAGGGAAACTGGTAATTGGAAAGGATCAACTTCAAGAATCTGGGACCAAACCTGAATCCCTCTAGCACCAACTGTAAGTAACTCCAAGACATGCTATCAAAAGCCTGATGGGCATCTAATGATAACAGCGACAATTTACCTGGTATTCTAGGGGCCAGAGCTATCAAATCTATCGTCGGACGTATGTTTTCTTGAGTCGAACGATGCTGTATAAACCCTGTTTGATCTTTCTCCACTAGTGTCGGGAGAACCTCCCCAAGGCGCCCTGCTATCACCCTATTCAGCAGTTTCGCATCCGTATTTAGTAAAGTAATTGGTCGGTAGGATGCGCATTCGGTCGGATTTTTACCGGGTTTCAAAATCAATGTCGTAATGGAATCTGCCATAGACTCCGAGATCAATCCCGTTGCCCAGATGTGATTAAATATTGCTAAGTAGGGGGAAAGCTCAGCCCTAAAGGTCTTATAGAATTTATTCGAGAACCCATCAGGTCCTGGGGCCTTACCCAGAGGAAGGGAGCCGATCATATTTTCTATCTCCTATCTTGTAATTGGCTCCTCTAAAAGCTCCCGGGTTGCTTGGGGCAGCTGTGGTAAATGTGCTTCCCGTATGAATTCCTCCGCCATACGCACATCTGTCTGGTGGGGGGAAGAATGATTCCTAAAGTATTCCTCCACTACACAAAGTTTCTCCCTCTCAGATGTGACCCTCTTCCCTTCCCCATCCACCAGTGCCTCAATCCTATTGCGGCTCGCTCGTTGTTTCAACTTGGCTGCTAATAGCCGATTGGCCTTGTTACCTTTAGAGTGATAGTATTGTTTGACCCTCATCATACCATACTCTGCGCGGCTCATATGATGAGCTTCGAGGGCTCTCTGGGCTATTCTCACCTCTCGTTTCCGACTATGGGTTGGTCTACACCTATGCGCCTCTTCCCTCTCCCGGAGCTCAAATTCCAATTTAGCTTGTATTTGTTTCCTGGCCCTACCCCTCTCTGCAGAGTAAGCAATTACCTGTCCCCTAAGCACAGCCTTCGCTGCGTCCCAGATCTTTGTATACGGCAGTGCCTCTGTCTCATTCTCATCAAAGTAAAGGGTAATAGCCTTTGAGATACATGAGCGGAACTGGGGGTCCTCCAGGAGGAATTCATTTAATTGCCAGGACCGTGGTGGGCTTAATTGGGCCCGAAAGGAGGACAGCGTGAGTAGGACCGGGGCATGATCTGACAATGCCTTGGGCAATAGATCTATGTCAATTGTCTGGGCTATTAATTTATCGGACACTAAGAACATATCCAACCTGGAGAATCCCCTGTGCACCGCCGAATAAAATGTATATTCTCACTCTTCTGGATGACAGAATCTCCATACCTCTATAAGGGAATGTTCCCGCAGGAGCGTAGTAAGTGCCAAAAAATTATTTTTGTCGGCGCTAGTAGGGGGGAGAGTTTTATCCATCAGGTGGTCAATTACAGCATTAAAATCACCCCCAATTATTATTTCACCCTCCGCGTGTTCAAACAGCATCTTTGAGACGGATTCAAAAAACGTATCATGCTGTGCATTGGGCGCATATAAAGAAACCAGCGTCACCCTCCTCCCCTGCAGGTCGGCTACTACCAAGATATACCTACCTCCCACATCCTTCAGCGTCTTACAGACCCCTAAAGAAATTCCTCTATGATCCAGGACGGCCACCCTAGCTCTCTTACTCCCCGAACAAGCACAACATTTTGTGGGATATAATTTGCTATTAAGCCGGAATTCATCCGACGAAAGCAAGTGAGTCTCCTGAAGAAACAGGATTGAGGAGTCCAAGGTGGCCATGCGGTGCATCAGTGCCCTTCTTTTAATCGGAGAATTCAACCCCTGCACACTCAGGGAGAGGCCGCAACAAGTTGGGGTGATCATAGTCATATCATTATTTCCCTCCAGTGATCGTCCCCTCTCCTTCTCCACTCGAGTTTACTAGACATGAATTCCCCATCCCCGTCCCCTCCCCAGTCTCCCACCTCTTCAGACTCAAAAGGTCCCAACCTAACCAGGAGCAGATTCCTGTCTATCGCCCTCTCCACCATTTGTTTGCCCGCTGCTGTAAATCGGGCATTCCACGAGAGCTCCCATAACACCTCGAACCCTGCAGGCCAATGCAAATCTCACCACAACCTACCATGATCAGGCTCCTCAAAAAACATAAAAAGAAAGGAAAAGAAAACACCTAAATAAAGATTATCGAATGCTTTTCAAACTCGTAACATAACTAATACGAACAGTAACCCTTCCAGGGTAACAATGTTGGGCGTAATCCGTGTGACGGGCCCCAACCTCCAGCTCCCAGAATCACTCCCGCACATCCCTTCATTTGCAATAGTTGCGCTATTAATGAACGTACATAGACATCCCTTTACAACCCTGTTCCCTTTTTACATGTTCAAGAAAGCACATACTAGGATCTGGGACAGGCAGATCTCTTAACAGTGTACCTGCATTTCCGTTGCATTTAGTTATTTCGGGGTCTACACCATGTCCCCTCACTTCCATCAGTCATCCTGCTGGCATCATTCATGCGCAAATGCAGTTACGTACCATCAAGTAGAGCACCCGGCTCTCAACTCTCCCCCCGCTTTCTGTGTTTCCCTCATCTCTTTAAACTCCCTGTTGAAGCATGTGAGCTCTTCATGTTAACTTTTTCCCTATATTCCGTGGGGGTGGGGGGTACCGCCCCTCTGCTCCACAACCTCTGGTATCTTGCTTGCTTTAATCAGTGTCCAACCCCTGGGTCTCCGCCTCTTATCCTTCACCCTGGGGCTAGCCATCAGTTCTCCATCCGCGACCGTCTCTGTGCCACCTGCCTCACCCGCAACACTTCGCAACCACTCCTCTGCGTCCCCTTCGGAGCCGATGCTGTAGGGGCGGTTCTGATATTCAAACAATAGACTACAGGGGTATCCCCATCTGTAGCAGATCTTTTGCATTTGGAGCCAGGTGGTGATCCTCTGGAGGCGTCTACGGTTTGCCAAGATGTATGGTGAGAGGTCCTGAAACAATGATATGACAGAACCGTGGAATTCCACCTTTTCCGCCTTCCTAGCCACCACCATTATCTCTTCTTTTTGCCGAAAGAAGTGGACCCTAGACAAGACATCAGGGAGGAGGTTCCGCTTTTGCTGGATAGAGGAATATACTCGATGGGTCCTGTCCAGGATCAGTTCTTTAGAGTCTGGAAGTTTCAACAGAGTTCTAAAGAGGTCCCACACATACTCAGCAAGTTCCTGGACCTGCCACGGCACCCCTCTGATTCTAATGTTATTTCTTCTTGCGCGATTTCCTAATTCCGCCTGCTTTGTCGCCATTTCCTCCAGCTTGCTCTCAACATTCTGCATCCTTTTGGTGAGGTCCTCATTGTCTCTCTCGTGCTCACAAGCCATATTCTCCAGCTCATCCACTCTAGTCTCGAGGCCACTCAAGTTGGAACTCATTTCCGCAATGGACCGCGCCAGCGAGTCCTTCGAAGACTGAATCTCCATTGTTATTGCCGTCGTAATATCCTGCTTAAGTGTAATATCCTGCTTAAGTGTTCTCAACATTCCCTCTAGCTCTTGTCTGAATATGGCCGGGTCAAGGGTTGAGCCCGACCCCTGTGAGGCATGGACTTCAGCCACAATCATTTCCATTTTCTGTGGAGTAGGCTTTGCTGCAAACAGATAATTTGTAATTTTACACCCTCTGTTCCTATTACCTGCTTTGGGCATCGTCAGGGAGATGTTGCTCAATATACTGGAGAGTTTCGCGAGGTTCCTTTAAAAGCCGTTTCTAGGTGCGTATGTCCCCACCACAATAACTGCTCATTCAGCACTTCAACACTTTCTTACGTCAGGGTCTCAATGTCTTGACAGCCAGTCCGTTTTGTCAGCTTCCAAATTGACTGCAGACTGTTGCATTCGTGTTTGTATGGGGCACAAACAGCGGTTCCTCTGTGCTCCACCTCTGCACCACTCTTCAACCCCTCGGAATCGGCAGCCCCAGGCAGCCCAGCGAGCCGCCCGCAGCGATGTCCTCCGGAGCCGAAGCCGACCTCCCGCCGGCAAGGGGGGGAGAGCGCCCAGGCCGATCCGCGCTGCTGCACTCCACCGCCACCTCCTCAGGCTACCCGCTCCAGTGTCCCTTCTCTCTCCAGGGCGCTCGCTCCCCAGTCGGTCAGCCCGCGGGTCCCCGCCGTCTCGCTTTCTATCCTCGAACTCCTCAAACGGACCGTCCCGCTTTGCCGGTGCCACTCCTCTTCGTTCCGGCTCCGCTTGTGCTGGACTCGCAGGGGTGTCGCAGGACGCCGCGGCTCCTCTGCCTCCTCCACAGCTACTCACTCCCTTCGTCCCGGGCTGCACAATCAGCCCGCAGGTCGCAGTCTCCTCCCCGGCAATTGCTCTTCACATCGGTGCCGCTCAACTCACAGCAGCGCACCGCTCTCACCGCCCTGTTTACTTCTTCTCGGCTACCATGAATCCCGCGCGCCCGCCATCTTGCGCACCATCAGCCTCCTCCGCTCGGCTTCAAAGTCGGGAGAAACAGCTCGCAAACAGCTGCAAACCACACATCACGTCGCCGCCACACCACCAGATATTCTCCACAGCTTCTGCATCAAAATTTAGGGGATTAACGGGAGTTTAAAGCTTTTACATCGGGGCCCATCCCAGAACGTACAGCAGGCACGTCTTCATGGTGCCCTGCATGGCCACGCCCCTTCCAGGCCCCTGGTATCTTACGCACTCCTATTTACTGTCTCCCCCAACCTCTGTTAACTTGCTACCATTCGCTTCATGATGTTCTCTGCCAACCTCCTTTGCAACCTCTCCAGAGGCCTCTTCCAGACCTTTACCAATCTCATTCTTACAGTTATCAACCTCCTCAATATCTTTTGCACCCTACTTCATACTTCTCGCTCCCAGATATTTCCCAACCTCTTCCTCAGTGTCACTAGTATAGAAATTCCTTCCACCTGTCTCATTGAGGATTTTGAGATTCCCTAGGAATCACCTGATCTTTCCCTGCACCAGCATCTTCTTCACTGTCATCATCCCCTCCTCCTCCTCAAAACCTCCACACATTATCATCATCGACTTGGTATTCATCATCACCAACATCATCACAGTCTTCTGATGGCCCCAAACCTCCTTATGAAGTTATCTCACAGTCCCTAGATCTTGTGTTCCACCTCTTGATTCTCTATTCAGGACCGGTCAGACTGCAGTGGCTTTTCCCAGCCTCATGGGCCTCTATATATTGCCAGGTCTCACTTACTGGCTGTCATCGTCCTCCTGGGTCAATATCCAGGGTGGCCACTCCTAGCATAGCTTAACCCAGTCTCTGGACCTCTATCCACCTCTAGTTCTCCCTTGTGTGACCTCATCCAGTCTCTCCTGGACCTCTGTTCCACTCCCATAAATGCATGCTCAGGCTTGCCACTCCAAAGTCTCCCCTTTAACTTCAAATCCTCTCCCCAAGTAAAATATCTGCTCTCCAAACTCTAACTCCTTCCTTCTCCAAACACCACTTGGACTAACTGTTATTGCTAAATTGCATATTGCTCTTGCTCTCTCCCTCCCCTCTCCCTGGGCTGGGTTTTGAGTTTGTGTCTGCACCTGTGTTCTGTACATGGGCAGGGTTGGGATTGGTTGTGCCTTCTGAGTGCACCTAGCCTGAAATTGGATATAGGTGGCCAGACCAAGTCTTCACCTGGCCTATCCGCCATCTTGCATTCCGTGCTGCACTTCCTGCCACATTCTGGTGCTGACTGTGCAGGACCCAGACCTGCTGTTTTTCCAGTGTGGGAATGATATTCTGGAAAACTATTGATAAAGCTTATAATTTCTCCTACATGTGTAGAAAATGCTGTCTTGCGGTGGAATTCCAACACTATCTCCTTAGCAAGGGTACTCTCTGCTAGGAGACGATGAATGGGTAACTGTGCATCACTTGCATTCAGGGTTCTCAGAGCAAATCTGAGGGTTTGAAATGACGTCCCCTCCACCAGAGGATGTTTTGAAACAGTATTGGTATCAGCTTTGTGTGTGTAAATGTGACTTTGTTTAAAGTGAAGCATTTTATTTCTTACTTGGGATTTTAGATCTGCATAGAGAGAGCCTCACACTCTTTCAATTAGGAAGGCGTCCATTGTCAATTTCCCTGTGCGCCCAGCCTTTAGAAGGGGGGGGGGGGTGCAGGCTAGGTAGGGTGAACAAATGATCCTCCCCACCATCCTCTAGTTTGGGGAAGTACAATACAATACAACACGGTACAATAATACAAGCTACTTTATTGTCATGAAAAGGTAAACAAACATTGCCACAATAGAAACTGGCTACATAAATGTTACATTCGCTTCACAGTGAGCAATTTAGTTTTCTGTTTTTTTTCTAAAGTCCACATTGCTCCATGCACTTTCTCATGAATGGTGGCATGCATGCACATATCTTACTGTATGCTCTGCTAATTCTGGCACGTGTCTACGGATGAAGCAGAGCTGTTCTTGTCCAGTTTTACTTGCAGAGACTTTCCTATTCTTGCAAAATGAGCGGAAGTAAGCGCCTTGAATGTCTTTGTCAGTAATATGCATTAGGATAGGTAGAAAATGAGAGACATTTTCCCCTGCCTCTTCCTGAATACAGATTATGTCCTCCCCAAGCTTCTTGTTTGAGCGCTGTTGTCCAGTCTCCATTTCAAGCTTGTGGTCTCTTAGTCTGTTTTCAGTGAGTATGGTCGTCGTATTTGCATAGAAATAGGATTCCAATACACGTTAATCCAGACTTATACAATTGGTTCACAGGAGACCTCATTGGTCCATTGAGCCGTTACTATTTGGACCCATGGATTTGGAGTGTCATGTTTTAAGATTTCTATTGAAGTAGCCTTTCTAGTGAGTGTCAACAATCCTGAGTGAGCCCCTCTCTCAAGAGTCTGCCCCTCTTACCCTTTAATGCTGGATTTAAGAGGGCCATACATCACTCACATATTGGAGCTCCCCGCAGCCATGTTTCCTGAAAAAGTAAAATGTCATACTGTGACCAGTTTATAGGGTTATCATTCATTAAGGATCCAATTTTCAGCACAGCTCTTCTGGCATTCTTTAGGCGTTAATGCTCCTTCGAGGACACCAAAGCCTGAATCCAGAACCAGTCTTCATCCTTCAGAAGAGACAAGATCCTGGAGTTTCCATATTCAACTGATCTTCCAACCTGGGGCGTCCTGGAGAAAGTAACTTTTAACAAATGGTTCCGCCCCATCGGTGGGCCAGCTTCTTTGGCATCCAGTTTGTCCTGGCAGATATCAACTACTTTTACCTGTTTTTGACCTTTTGCATGTAGCCAGTTTCCCTTTTGGGCCCTCCTGGTATTGACCTCGGGCTTGTGTATTGATTCTAAGCATGGAAATTCATAAATTATGTCTTGAGCCAGGTCAAATCCCAGGGACCGGAAGGCAGGAGCAGAGCCCCACAGGGCTTTCTTGATCTGCTCCGATCTGACATGCAGTTCGAACCCAATCAGTTCTGTCCTCTCGTACAAATTCAACCACAAGGATATCTTTGGAAGACAAAGAGCCCAGAGCCGGTATATGGTGGAGCAGGATCATCACATTAGATCGATTCAATATAAGGCCATCACGTGCTTGAATTCAACGCTCTAAAGATAATGTTATAGGTTCAGCTCTTTTTGTTTCCACATCCGTCGCCACAGACCTTCTTTTCCGTTTATGAATGATGACTTTGATAAACGGGAGCGATTTGGGGCTCTCCAATTTTTCCCCACCGTTGCCCTTCACTCTGTCAGGGTCATAAAGCTCTCTTCGTCCTCGGAGAGAGCTTTATGCCGATCAGGATCCCTAGTCTGAGGAGGAGGGTGGCTAGAGATCTCTGAGATCCTCTTCTGGACTAGGACATTGGACGTTGTTTGATTTCCTTTAAGGCTATCCTCTGATGATTCAATCAAGTATGTAGAAAGATCTAGTGAGGATATGGGATCGTTGAAATCACTCTCTAGACGTTCCCTTCCCACCTCTTTCCGCTGATGGACACTGAGTGAAGCACTCAGCCCTGTGTTCACTATAAGAGGTTCGGCAGGAGTGATTTCATCTCCACTCTTTACATTTGAGATCTTGTGAACAGAATCCTCCAAAGGTTTCAAATTCTGAATAAATACTCTTGCGGAATTCGATTTTTTGTTCCTCAAGAGCCTTTTTCGTTTTTTTTCCTTTGCAATAGCGATCCTCCATACTTGGGTTTCCGTTTCTTGTTAAAGATAGAGTAAGACAGCTGAGTGTCCTTTAGCTTTTTTTTACTGTGTTCTCAGTTCTTTTGATGCCTTTACTCCTGGGTGCTCATGAATGCTCTCCATAAGGGGGTTATCTCCCATTCCTGTCACCAATACAGTTTCCACGACTTCAGTATTAGATGTTATCGAATCAGGAGCATGTTCATGCACCTCACTCAGTGTGGGCTGGACGTCCATGAGGTTTGCTGTCCCAGAATTCTTTGTGGCAGTGATTTCCTCGGTCCACCCATTGGGTTCCTCCTTTCCCAATTGTACTCACGATCTTCTTGGAACGAGGGACGGGGACTCCCCTGTTCTCCCCCCCCCACCGGCCCCACTTATCTCTTCGGTCAACTGACTTTCGAATCCACTTTTGGGATTCTAGAATAGCTTCCATCAATGCCATTTTGTCGATCTGCTCTACACATGCCATATCACACAGCCTATTTGGCCATTTGCTTGTTACTTCGGCTTCCTGATCCAGCCTGGCTTGTAGCTTATTTGAAACCGCTTCTAAGCAAATCAGTTTAGAGTGGACCATTGCCAAAGAGTGGCTTGGTCCTTAAAATCCTCATTGATTGCTTCATAAAGCTTGATGAAAGGGGTCAGAGAGATCAAAAGTGCTGACATAATTACAGATTGAGTCTGCTGCATTGATGGGCCACAAGTTTAAGAGATTTGGTTGCGAGTATTCGGAGAGAAACCTGAATCATTCACGGAGGATGTTTCTGAGTCTCATGTAGATTCAGACAGAATTGCAGACAGTAAGGGTGAATGCCTCGCACTGGTCTCAGGCAGAGTTGCCGCCTCCCCGAGCGATGGACCTGCCAACGGGGTCTCCTCAATAGGCCTTAACATCAAGCTACCCATAGTAGACCTGATTTTTCTCCTGGGTGGAGGAGATCTTTAAGTTTTGAGAGAGATGACTCAATAAATGTGTTCGTCCCAAGGAAATAGGAGAAGCAAGATCCTTTAATAAATCCTTCACCCGTGCCGGGTGATTATTCCTTTCCCAAGTGGCTTTGTTATTTAGTGACAGGCGAAGCCCTAACAGGGAAGATGACAGTGCTATCGGCGTATGTTCCCCGATAGTGTCCACACATTTTGCCTTCAAGGGGCTCTTCAAAGGTGGAACCCCCTTGTCCATCAGTAGTTGTCCATCAGTGTGGGGGAATCTCCTGATGACACCAGAGACCCTCCAAGTTTGTCCCTGTTACTCAGCGCAGTGTTTAAAATATCTGTTGTTCCCAATTGGGGGTAAGATTTAACATTGATCAGATTAGGCTCAATCATTGTGCCTGAGTTCGATGTGGTAGATTCTGAATTGAAATTTAAATTGACTACACCACAACTACCCACTTGATTTGGTGCATGGATCCCAGGAGGGCTACCGCCCTCCAATCCCAACATCTCGTCATCGGTAATGTCCAGCCTACGGGCCAAAGCCCTTCTGCCAACTTCCACCAGGGGGGGGCATTCCGGATTTCCCATGGTCAGGGGAGGGGTGCAGGGGAATGAGCGAAGGGAGAACTTTTCCTCTAAGATCCACAACAGCGGGGGAGAAGGCGAGGGCCTCGCTAAGCGGAAGGGAGGAAAGGGGGGCGAGCTCACCTTGAATGCGCACCTGCTGCCTAGTCTGACCTAATCCTGTTTCACTCTCCATATCCATCAGTAGATTAGGGCAGGTCAGAAAGATCTGTTTGAAATGGCCGCAAACTGCTGACAACTGCTGTTTAGACTAAGCAGACGCTGCTGCGCTCCATGCCTTGCCGGTGACTTTGTCTCCTGCTCTTAATAGGAAGCAAGGAAAGACTGCTGCTCGCCCAAATCACGTACACAGCCAACGCTGCTGACAACTACTGCTTAGACTCAGCAGACTCTGCGGCGCTCCGCGCCTTGCCGGTGACTTTGGGGGTCATTCTGAGTTGGGCGGTAAGGGATACCGGGCACCTGTAAGGAGATCCCTATGGGGGCTCAAATGGGAATTGAGAATGGTTGGTTGAATGGGGTCTTACCGGGTCCTCCAGGGTCGGAATGACCCGGTAACTCCCCTTTCAACCACACCGGACCCAGACCCGGTATGGGAGGCAGCCATGGTCCTAATAGCACCATGGCTACTGCCCAACTCAGAAGGACCCCTTTTGTCTCCTCCTCTCAATAGGCAGCAATGAAAGACTTCTGCTCGCCCAAACCACACGTACACAGCCAACGCTGCTGACAACTACTGCTTAGTCTCAGCAGACTCTCCCAAACTGAGCATTTATAAGTGCATCCCGTTTGTGAACTCGGGCAGCAAATTTACATGTGCAGAATGGGGGAACAAGGGCACCTCACTGAGTGCACTCATTGAGAAGGCCTTTGTGAATTGGATTCCTTCTTTTTGTGGCACACGTGAAGCGATGCGTTAGCGCATCTCCACATTGGCGCAATTTTTTTTCTTCAGAATCGAAACGTAATTGCTGCAGATAATTGTCGCTAAGGGATATTAAAAAAGGATTAGGGTGCGTTGTGCCAAAAGCGTATGGAAGTTGTCCATGGAAAAATAGGAATTTGATGACTTTTACCACAACACAACTAATAAGAGAAGAGTAAAATTCGTTCCCACATTGTACCACTCCACAAAGTACAGCCTCCTCAGACATACGGAGATTTTACTCATTCCTACTTCCGGTCTATCCTGCGTTGCGACAAAATTAGATAATATCGTTTTAATGCTGCGCAATGTGCAGGGCAGCACGTTCGCCAACACCTTCACGTCAGCGCGTATTCTTATCGTGTGCGAGCGCCCTAACTCATGTTTTTCAGATATGAGGATCGATCAGCCTTTTCGTTTCTATCATCAACATTTCATAAAAGTAGCTGAGCTTTTCCTTAATTCCACAAGATGGCAGTGTTGATCCATAACACATCATTGCCTTGGATGAACTTGCCAATTGGAGCCCTGTTCGTACTAGAAACATGAGACTTTGTTAACAGGGACAAAAGGGAACATTTTAAAGATCCGCCCCATTCTGTAAGTGCATTTGAATGTCATGTTATGTTAAAGGTACTTGTATAGCGCACTGTCACCATCGGAATCCACCAACGGAATTGGTCCCCAGGCGCTCTGGCGGACCTGTAAACAGGAAGGACAGGTATGGTTAGTCGGGAGGAGGGGCGTGCTTACAATTACCATTCCTTGCCATTTAGCCAAAATCACGAGAAAGCGCTTCCCATACTCAAAAACAAAGCAGAAAACACAGGCGACCCCCGTGCCTGTTTGGACTGGCCAATTGGGATGTGCATTGCATAACATGGTCATTTTTAGTTTTGGTTATTAGGTGGCAATTATCTGAAACTATTGCATTAGAGTACAGCAAGGGGTACATGGCATATGAGAAGGCTTGTTGGTGTTGTTGGGTTATTTGCCCACCCATTTACTGCCCATGACCATGCTAATCCCTACGGCCATTCCCACCCACTTCCTGCCCCTACCCGCCCAAATCACAACGACCTGGGATCTCTTTGAGCTGGCTTTATCAAGTCTTACCATCAAACTGTGTGCTCGAAGTGCCTGCCACTGGTTTTTTCAAGGCAGTCTTCTAAGAGTTAATGGGCCTCATTCCGAGTACGGCGCTAACCAATGGCGCTATTAACGCCTTGGTTGACGCCGTACCCGGACCGGCAGCGCCTTGGTGGTTGGCGGAATTACCGCCCCATTCCAAGGTTGGCGGGGCGGTAATTCCCCAATCCCCATTTACCCTTCCCCATTCCCATTCTTGCCCCATAGGGCATAATGGGAGTGGGGAAGGCGTCAATTACGCCACCGTAAATTACGGTGGCGTAATTAACATCAAGGTCCCTTAGCGCCATGGTATTTAACGCCTGCTAAAAGCAGGTGTTAAAAGCACCATGGCGCTAAGGGAACTCGGAGTATGGCGGTAAGGGATTACCGCCACCGCTCTCGTTAGCGGTGGCCGCTATCCCTTACCGCCATACTCGGAATGAGGCCCAATGACTTTACTGGAGCTGTAAACGCGATACTGGTGTAATTACAAAAATGTCTTTACCAGGTCTACCTTCAGCCGCTCGATTTATAATCACCACCCATGTAAGTATTGGGCATTTGCCAGTCACAGCTATTATATGCCCAGATGCATACACCATTTTGCAGCTGCTACCATTGATAGCCAGTTAATACCGCTACGACAGTGCCTAGCAAATGCATTTCCCATGCATACAAAAAAGCCAAAACTGATAGCATTGCCAAGTTCGTTTAAAGTGGAGCAGCAGCTGCAGCCCCTCTTGCATTTCTATCCATTAAACAGGGATAGAAATGTCTTTTTAAGCATTTCACAGAGAAAGGTCTTTTAAGGACCTGTTACTGTGAGCTGAACTCCCAGCATACATTGGTGTTAGGAGTGGCTGGCTAGTTCATCTTTTGTGCTGTTGTCAAGCCCCCCTGAAATGCGCAGGTCACCTTGGAGAATAATACATCCTCTGAACTTTTTTTTTATTGGTGTTAGTGTTTGAGAATTGAGCCCAAATTCTCTTTTCATGCCAGATGCTGTCACACTGAAGAGTGCAATGAGAATTACAACAGTGTGAGGTTTCAGGTTAGTGTGGCATTTGCATAAGAATATCTGGATAACGGTACATAATGTTCTTGTTGTCTATAGCTTCAGCACAGTGCTGGAAGTGGGAAAGGAATGCACCTGGGATTCTGAGAGGGCAGCCGTAGAAGAGGTTGGGTGAGGCGTGGAGTCTTGGCCGACTCCTGGTAGATTATTAAAAGGGTAAAGACACAAGGCTAAAATAAAACAACACTCCAGTTTATAAAGATAACTTGAAATGTGCAAAAATCACACAATTAAGCAACCTACAATATATACTTTGTCACAGTGGCATTTGGCGTTAAAAAAAAAGTCTGTCTGTAGCTTTATGTTCCTCATCCTGAGTGGAAGCCTGCAGTTAACAACATACAAAGTAATGTGAACCTAAAACACATCTCATCTGGGTTTTATACTGTAATATCAAGACCGATTCCTGGGAAATCCTATGCAGTTCCAGCACTGCTTTCACAGAAAGCCATTCGTTAGAATGGATGTTTCTGATCACATGTTCTTTCCGCTGGCGTGATGTCACTCCCCCTGGCTCTCCTGAGGTCCAAGAGAAGCAGGGGAGAATGAGCACTCTCCTTGAAGACGGTCCTACCTCAGCAGCAGGTCCCTAAACAGAGAAGAAGTGCCGAGCAGGGCACTGACCTCTTCAGCGCTAGAGCCATGCCTCTGACTAAGAAAGTGCTAGACAGGTACACCCAGAGGTCAAAGTGGGAGGGAACTAAAGGGTACAACGTTCCCTTACTTCTCAGGGAAATGAGTCATCATTCCCTTACCTGATCAGAAGACTCACTGCCACCACTGCAAACCACTTCGACCGCTACCCACGGCCCATCACTGCGAAGACCCAGTGAAACCAGCCCTACTGTGACTAGACCACACAGACCAAGAAGAATGCTAACCCACGACTCCATAACCCGAGAAGATGGAGTAATGAGGCTCAAGTCTCGGTATCCAAAAATCACCGCTGATGGATAAAAATCTATCAGTATGAAGAAGAAGAAGCGGAGCAATGACACACTAATGGTGTCATTTCAAGGTATATGCTTTCACTGTGTTTTCTTTAGTCTTGGGAGAACCTTTGTAAATCACTGCCTTTTGGGGCGGAGGGAAGGAATGGTTAGGACCAAGGTTTGAATTGAGGAGTGGGGTGACTGTGAGTATGGGGAATTGAAGGGGGCAGAAAGGTGGCCGGGCAGAGAAAAACCGTTCCACTACTTGTTTTTGTACACTTCGACAACTGGGTACACATCTCTGTGTGAGGTGCTTACTGCCAACAGGGTTCTAGCTCTTGAGAGTTCCCAGGTCCATGGCTCTGGCACTCTTAGGAAAAAAGCTGTAGCATTGGTGGGGAAGGGGGTTTAGACTGAGGGAGGTAGTTCAAGATGGCAGGATGCCAGGCAGGATGCCAGGCAGGGGCATTGAATTCTGGTTTTCTCTGGGGACGAGGGGATGACAGTGACAAAAAAAAAGTCCCATTGAAAGAAAAGTGACTTTTCCCCTGATGGCCTTTCCCGGTACGCAGATGGCAGGCGCCCCTGACCCAGGTATCTTTTTTTTCCATTTTGGGGTGGGGCAGGAGAAAAGAAAGCCACATGGGGTTGCAGAGACTTGCTGTATTTGTACTTTATTGACTATATATTGCGCTATAGGCTAAAGTTCTTGCCAAACAGTCAATTGGACATACAAATCAAGTGGATAGCAAGTAGTCCTTATGACAAGAACGAAAGAGTGACAAGGACGACAGAGATGGAAGAGCAAGATGAAGTTCGTTAAAGAATTTGCAAGGAGCGAAAAAGAGCAGAAGCGAGATGCTCTGGATGGAGAGCGAGGAACGGATGGAAGACATTGGGCCTCATTCTGAGTTGGGCGTTAAGGGTTAACTGTCACCGGTAATGATGCCAGTGCCATTAAACCCTTACTGCCCAATTCCGAGGTCCGTTAGAGGTCCCGCTAAGGGACCAGGGCACTAATAACGGGCCCGCTATTTGCGGGCCCGTAATTAGCGCCTTCCTCATTCCCATTGAGCCCTACATTTCGTTTTCAGAGACTGGTACAAACTCAAAGGGGGGGATATTCACTTCACCTTCCTGGGCGGTATATGGCTGGATAATTTTACCATGTAGCTCCCGTTTCGCCTTCATATCATTCTGGATCTTTTTTTTATTTTTTGAGCCCATGCCTCTTGAATGGAGTCACACCATTCTTTGGGCCTCATCACAACCTCGGCGGTAACGCCGGCGGTATTAGCGCAGGGGTTATTAGCGTGACCGCCATAGCCCCCGGCGCTAATAGCGCAGGATCACGAGTTGGGCGGACTTGGAAGTCCCCGTTCCCCATTGAGCCGATTCGGGAATGCCCCGTTGCCCATTGGGCTCAATGGGGAAATTTCACGCTCATACCGCTGGCGGATTTCCCGCCGGCGGTATGAGAGCTAATTCTCTGCGAATTTCACACCAGCTCAGAGCTGGGTTGAAATCCGCCGAGGCCCTGATTCGGCGGACCCTTAAATCCGGCGGTAATAGCGCTACCGCCAGATTTAAGGGTTACCGCTGAGGTCGTGATGAGGCCCTTTATCTTTACCAGTCATAATAATCGATGGAATAGGCTATCTTTTCTAAGTAAGATGCGCTGGTGTGGACCACCCCCAACTAGGATGAGTCCTTAGTCAAATTCTTAGTAATGCTTGAACAGAAATTATGGAAACATGCAGCATAAATGCAATTGTTAAATTTGAAAACAGGGTTGGGGGAATTAGTGTTATATGTGGCTAGGTTCCTGAAATTATCAGCAACTGTTCATTGGATGGAGAAACCAGCTGCAGCAGCCTTTTATTCTGACCCCTGGGAGGAGATCAAAGACGTGTTAAACTGAGGTTCTGTGTGGACTACAGGGCTCTGAATGCTGTCACCAGGACAGATGCTCACCCCTTACCTAAAACCGATGAGCTGGTGGATACCTTGGGTGCATCCAATTACCTCAGCACATTTGACCTCACTGCAGGGTATTGGCGAATAGCCATAGCAGAACATGCCAAGGAGGTGACAGCATTCTCAACCCCAGAGGGTCTTTACCAGTTCAGGGCAATGCCCTTTGGATTAATGAATGCACCTGCCACTTTTCAAAGGCTTGTGAATCATGTCCTACAATAGCTGAATTAATTCTGCTTAGTATATCTGTATGATATAGCAGTCTTTAGTGCCACCTGGGAAGAACATGTGAAACACCTGGGAATAGTACTGCAGGCTCTTCAGAAGGCCCACTGGACCATAAAGGCCAGTAAGTGCCAGATTGGACAAGGATCTGTGGTCTACCTTGGACATTAAGTAGGTGGAGGGAGGATACAGCCTCTACCCAGTAACGTACAAGCAGTACAAGGTGAGAGCCATTTTAGGCCTCACTGGGTCCTATTGAAACTTCACGGCACACTATGGCACCATAGCTGCCCCTCTGACTTAGTGAAGGGAGCTGGTCAAGGGGACCAGACATTCCAGACATAGCCTAACACTGACCAAGGGCCCCCTGGCTGGATGGAACCTACATCAGTGCTTCCAATGAAAAGGGCCTAAATATCCAGCTGCCATCTTGACTGCAGAAGAATCTTCCTGCTCAACTGAGAGTAGAGGGTGCGGGAAACACACAAACCTGCAGCCTGAAGACAAAGACCAGGCGAACTAACAGACTGTGGGTTGGGACCAAACGGAGCCCAACTCAAGAACTGTTTAAGACGTATTTCTTCTTCATTTGTGCACCATGACTTTCTAAGACAGTGATCTGGGTTTCTTTTGGACTCCTTCATAGAGAGCAAGAGAAAAAGAGGGACTCTGCCCTTTCTGACTTGAGTTCTCTGGATTCCTGCTTCACAGAGAAGAGGGGAAAAGCTCGGAAAAGTTGCTGAAGAGAAACATCATTTTTGTTGTTCCCTTCATTGGGGCAAGTAATGCCTCCCCATTACACAGTCCAAACCAAACCACCAAATGTGTTTTGTTCTCTCCCAAAAGAATGCACGTGACACCTCATGCCCTTGTCTTGGGGCGTGTGCCCTTTCGGCGCACTCTGATACAGGAAGCCAGAATATATAGCAGCATCCAACTAAAGTCAGTAAAGAACTGGCATGTAGAAATCTCAGCAACATGGAGTCTCCACAGGAAACAGGTAGTAAACGATCCATCCTACACTCCCACCTGTGAGACTTTGCTTTATAGCTGTGTGCACAAGCAGAATTCAGAAAGCAGAGTGTGAGAGACGGGCCTCAACGACCGGTGGGGGGTGTCTGTACTTCCGCTCCCTATATGGTGGAGGAGAGGCACAGGAGACCCCAGCCAAGATTCTCTATTCGGTAGCAATGGTCGAGCAATCAAGGCCTAGCTTCTCAGGAGGTGATGCATACTGGTTCTTAAGTACAGTGTAGTCCCCAAGCCCCCACAAAGGATTATCCACACTCTGTATTGGTTAGAACACAGTCTTTATATAATCAATAGTTAAGGTTATGTACATTTATCATAGTAACTCACTTTGTACTCCGGCAAAATCTACAATGTCAAATATTTACAATCCTAAAGTGGTACCACCCTAGATCTCATTATAGTACATTAACAATACTGTACAATGTCACACAGACCAATAGAGTGAAACCAGCAATAGAGAGAGGAGAGAAAAGAAGATGGTTAGGCAATAGGCAGAATACTGGCCCCTACCACTAGGCACAGTTCTGTGTGGAGATCCCCCCACCTGGGCAACCTGTAAATAAAGATATAGCACACGCCCAGTCCATATATTGCTCTGCAAGTCTTATTCTCTCCTATAATGTTTTTACCCCCCCAATGTACCTGGTGGAGTCGAGCTCCTCGAAGAGGCGTCGACAAACGTCGAGGGACTCGCTGTTCGGCGACGGGGAATCGACGGCCCTTCTTGAATGCCTTCCCTTTCAAGCGGGAGGCACGGGGCGTCGAACGTCCGTCGACAAACGAGGTAGAACGATGTCGAAGAGGCGGCAGCTTCGTCCGAGCGGTGCTCGTCGGCGTCGGGGCGTCGGCGTCCTGCAAGGCGGAGGTGTGCGGGGCACCTCGATGACAATAGTTCTGGACCGCAAAGATTGTAGAGACGGAAGCCCAGCAAGGGCGTCGAGTCGTCCGAGTCTTTGAGGTCGTCGGGTGGCGGGAAACCCACCGGCAGGTTTCTCCTCGGCGCGTTGGTCATCCTCGACTTTCTCCGGCAGGATAAGCGGTCGACGATGCGGTCGAGAGAGTCCTTCGATTGAATGTTCTTGGGCAAAGGAGCGGACGGCACCAGTCGTCGGCGGCACGGCGTCCAGTGGTTCCCACGGCTGGGCAACACAACTTCGACGGGCCTCCAGCGGTTACACAAACCTGCAAACCCTGGTCGACGGCAATGGACTTCGACAACGTCGATGTCCGGGTGCTTCACCTCGATCTCCTCAGCGGTCCCGTCTCGGGTCGACAACCTTTCGAGGGTCTGTCTTCCAGGGCGCTTCGGCGAAGATGGAGCGGTGCTCGATGGTCCCTCGGAGCACGGGAAGAGGGCGCCTTACCAGGTCCTCTCTCGGGTCAGCCCTCGACGATCTCGTCAGCCTTCAGATCGGTCGAAGCAAATGCCACAGCAAGTCTTCTTCTTCCAGCTGGACGTCGAGGATCAGCAGTTCCAGTTACTCGTAGAGTGGAGACTCAGTTCCCTGGCTGCTTTAGGAGCACAAAGGTCCCTTCTGAACACTTTTCCAGTGGTGAGAGGTCCCCAGATATACTATCCTCTCTCTCATCCACGCTGCTGGCACACACTCAGCAGCCAATCATACTGCAGGGCATTCATGCAGTCAGTCAGCCAATCAGGCACACAGTGCATTCAGGCCACACTCCTCCCTTCCAGACACTCACAACAGGGAATGTGGATTGGGACAAGTACCCAGCCATTCAACACTACACACTGCATTCAGGTCAGTTTCGGGCAGGGCTGTCTCAGTCTTTGTCTCTCATGCCAGAAACCAGACAACCACAACAAGAAGTGTATATTGGTCACACACTCCATTCACCCGGGTCCCACCCACAGGAGGTACCCACAACATACAGTCACTGGGAAGGCTCCAGCCAGTCTAGCTGGGCCATCACAACAATACCATACATGGAACTTCCACCCAACAGCCAGTCAGGGGGGGAAGGGACAGAGACAGGGCTTCCCAGGACTTTGGGAAAACAAGATAACAGGCAATAGAAAGCAAGAGGCCACAGGGGCCATCTTGTTTTCTATTAGGAATCAACAGATCCCAATGGCAGGGCCAGGGTATCCCAAAATGGAGGACACCCGGAGCACCTGTCAAATTCAGCACGGAGCTGCCACCAGCCCATACCCTGCTCTGGGGCCACCCACAGGTGCCCAAAAACATACACTAGGGGCACAGGGTTGTACCCCTACCCATGGGTTCCATAAGGGTATCCCATGGGTCTGTTCACCAAACCAAAAGAGAGAGCTGCACTGCCAGGAGTCCCACATGGACTCCGGGGCAGAAAACATAACAGAACACACGGTAAAAACAGTAATAGGACGAGGATTCAGAGGCCCTGTCCCTCAGATGCATTTTCAGCATCACAGTCGCCCCCCCCAGACTGAGGTGGAGGGTGTCTAATCTCCCACGGGATAGACACCCTCATCCAGACGGTCAACATACCTTCTGGAAAGGCCATCTGCATTATCATGACTCTTCCCTGGTCTGTGCTCTATGGTGAAGTCTAGCCCTTGCAGGCTAATGGACCACCTGAGCAATTTCGGGTTCTCACCCTTCATCTGCATAAGCCACTTCAGGGGCTTATGATCTGTTTGGACCTTGAAGGTAGACCCCGTAAGGTAGGGCCTAAAACGCCTAAGGCTCCAAACTATACTAAAACACTCCTTTTCAACAGTAGCCCACCTAAGTTCTCTACCCTTGAGTTGTCTACTGATGAATATGATAGGGTGTTCTCTCCCTTTGTCATCTAACTGGGACAAGACAGCTCCAATTCCGGTGTCGCAGGCATCCGTCTGGACGATAAAGGGTCGGCTGTAGTCAGGCGCACTCAACACGGGTGCCCTACACAGACTTTCTTTCAAGCCATCAAAGGCCCTCTGACAGTCTTCGGTCCAATTAACCTTCCTAGGCTGCTTGGGTGACGTTAGAGCTGTCAGCGGTGCAGCTATGGTCCCATAGTCTGCCATGAAATTGCGATAGTACCCAGTGAGGCCCAAAAAGGCTCTGACCTGGGTTTGAGTAGTGGGAGTCTCCCAGTTCTGTACATCCTGTACTTTACTGGTGAGGGGTTGGATTTGACCCCCTCCTACCTCATGACCAAGATAGGTAACTTTCCCCTGAGCTATCTGGCACTTGGTGGCCTTGATAGTGAGGTTAGCCCTTTTCAAGGCCTGCAACACCTTATCCAGATGTGTCAAATGCTCTTCCCAGGTGGAACTGTAGACGGCAATGTCGTCTAAGTAAGCCACACAAAAGGGCTTCCAGCCCACTGAGCGCATGGTTGACCAATCTCTGGAAGGTGGCAGGGGCATTCTTCAACCCAAAAGGCATGACCCTAAACTGGTAGAGTCCCTCAGGGGTTGAGAAGGCCGTCTTTTCCTTGGCATGGTCCGTCAGAGCTATTTGCCAATAGCCTGAAGTGAGGTCAAAGGTGCTCACAAACTTGGCAGCACCGATGGTGTCCACGAACTCATCAGCCCGGGGCAATGGGTGCGTGTCAGTTTTGGTGACGGCATTGACTCCTCGGTAGTCCACACAGAACCTCCAATCCTTGGTACCCACCTTGGAACTTGCCTTGGGGACAAGGACCACTGGACTGGATCAGGGACTGGTTGAGGGTTCAATAACACCCAGATCCAACATCTTGGCGACCTCAGCCTGGATGTGGTTCTTGACGGTATCTGACATACGGTAGCACCTGCTTTTGACAGGTACACTGTCACCAGTGTCAATTTCATGCTTACACCACGGTGTAAGGCCTGGCTTCAGTGAAAACAGAGAGGCGTACTGTTGGAGCAAAGCCCTACAGGCCCTCTGTTGCTCTGTTGGCAAATCTGGAGAGAGATGTACTCCCTCCACTGAGCCATCCTGAGGGTTGCTATGCAGCAAATCAGGAAGGGGCTCACTCTCATCCTCTTCTTGCCCGGAAGCTAGCAAGAGACTTGAGACCTCCGCTCGCCGGTGGAAAGGCTTGAGCCTGTTGACATGGAATAGCTGAGGGGCTACCCCAGGGGCTCCCATGTCAACCAGATAATTGACTTCGCCCACCTTGGAGATGATCCTGAAGGGTCCAGTCCACTTGTCTGCCAAAGCCCTAGGCTTGGTAGGCTCCATCACAAGGATTTCCTGTCCCGGAGTCCAATCCACTTGCGAGGCTTTAAGGTCATGCCAGTACTTATTCAATTCCTGGCTGGCCTTGAGATTTGCTGTTGCCTGTCCCATCATCTGTGTCATCCTCCTTCTGAGGCCTAACACATAGTCCCCCACTTGCTTGGCGGGACCCGGAGGGGTGGCTTCCAAGCCTTCCCTGATCAAGGCGAGGGGCCCCCTCACGGGATGTCCAAAGAGTAACTCAAAGGGGCTGAAACCAACACCCTCTTGAGGTACCTCCCTGTAAGCAAACAGCAGGCATGGCAGGAGGAGATCCCATTTCCTCCTTAGGGGTTCCTCCAAAGCCCCTAGCATGCCCTTGAGAGTTTTATTAAATCTCTCAACCAGACCATTGGTCTGGGGGTGGTAAGAGGTGGAGAACTTGTAGGTTACCCCGCACTCTTTCCACATGGTTTTCATGTAACTCGACATGAAGTTGGATCCTCTGTCAGAGACAACTTCCTTGGGGAATCCAACACGGGTGAAAATGCCCAGGAGAGCCCGGGCAACCACCTTGGCCGTAACCGTCCGAAGGGGTATCGCCTCAGGGTACCTGGTGGCATGATCTACCAAGACCAGGATGAACCGATGTCCACCTGAAGTGGGAGGGTCAAGGGGACCGACGATGTCGATGCCCACCCTCTCAAATGGGGTGCCAACCACTGGCAACGGCTGCAGTGGGGCAATGACACTGCCTCCAGTCTTGCCAGACAACTGACAAGTTGGGCAGGTCCTGCAGTGGGTCTCCACCTCTACTCCCATCCGTGGCCAGTAGAAATGGGCAGAGAGCCTCTGCTTAGTCTTCTTGGTCCCAAGATGACCAGCCAAGGGCACCTCATGCGCCAACTGCAGTAGGAAGGGCCGGTAAACCTGGGGTACCACCAACCTCTTGCAGGCACCAGGTTCAGGCTTAGTGGGCTCACTAACAAGGAGCTCACCCTCCCAATAAATCCGGAAATTCCTAGGCACCTCTCCTTGTGCCTGGGCCAGGGCCTGTTTCCTCAGTCCCTCGAGAGAGTGGCACTCTCTCTGTCCCTTACAGAAGTCCGCCCGGGAGGGTCCCCCTTCAGCTAACAAGCATTGAAGGTCGGGATGATCCTCCGGGTTGAGAACCTCTCCCACAGGAGAGTCTTCTGCCTCTTCTCCCAAAGGAGTTGAGTTTGGGTTTTCCACTGGACCCAGCCCGTCCGGAGCATGGATCCCAATGGGTGCTGTCGGAACAGCAGGAAGAGAAGGTGCTCCCTCCACAGAGGTGGCCTTCTTGGTCTTCCTTCTTCTTGCCTTAGGCCTCGCCTTTGGCTCGGGTTCCTGACCCACAGCCAGACCCGGTGTCACCTGTGACCTAGTGACTGCAGCAGCAGTCATGGGAAGACCATCCGAGATCAACCCCAACTCTACTAGATCATTCCCAACAAAATGTTAGCAGGGACATTGTCCTGAACCAGGACAGGAAGTTTCGCTGTCTTGTCGACAATCATGAGTGTGACTAAGGCTACAGGTGATAATTTGGGAGGCCCACCAGCTAACCTGGTGGTTTGCAGAGGAGCACCTTCATAGTCCTCTGGCCTGAGCAGGGTCCTGTCCACCACTGTCATGCTTGCCCCAGTGTCTCTCAAACCAGTAGAAGGCTGGCCATTCAAGAGGACACTTCTCAAAAACCTACGGGTGTTCTGTGGGATAGTCCCCAGTACTTCCGCATACTGGTCCCAGGCCCCAAGGGACACTAAGGAAATCTCCACCGGAGCACCAAAGGTGATCCCGGCAGAGGAGGGGAGGACCGTGGCCTCCACCTCAGACACGGGGTAAGGGTAGGTCAGGCTGACAGCCTGTACTCCAAGTGCCTTACCTTTACACTTGGGGTCACCCCTTTTGTGATCCAGAGCCCCACAGTCCCAACAAGCGCCAGGAGTGCGGGGTACGGTACTGGAACCACTGGGAGCCTGCTTTGCAGCAGGTGGACCACTACTCTTATTCCCACCCCCAGATGACTTATCCCCACTTTTGGTTTACCCGACTGTGACTGCTTGGGGGACTCCTCAGCTTTCTGAGAGGCCCCCTTCTCTTTGTCCTTGTCCTTCCCACTGGAGTCCTTAGGGGACACCCGGTGGGAGACCCACTTGTCAGCCAACCTAGCCAGCTTAAAGGGGTCCAAAATGTTCTGGTCAGCCACATACTGACGCAGCTCTGGTGAACAGGCTTCAGAGAAATGCTCAAAAAACAAGAGGTGGGACAATTCAACAAAAGTCTTAACCTTGTATCCATCGATCCACCCCATCATGTTCATGTGCGCAGCACTCACCCAGTCAACCCAAGACATATTCTCCTTTTTCTTAAAATCCCTGAACCTTCTAAGGTATTGGGTAGGTGTCTTGCCGAACTTGGCAATCAAAGCAGACTTCATACACTCGTACTGACCCCTTTCTTCCACACTCAGCTTCAGAATACAGTCATACCCGGTTTGAGGCACTCTGCTTAACAAACACTTCGCCCAATCTCTTTTATCCACATCATGAATCTCACAAGCCAATTCAAACGCTTCAATCCATTGGAGGATATCCGAACCCTCCACAAATACACCAACCAAATCTTTCATAAACTTGGTGGCTGGGGACCTGACACTCTCACTGGTTCTAGCTGAAGTCTCCACTCTAGCTTTCTCTAGCTGGATCCTCTGACATTCAGTGTCCTGGCTCTTGAGTTCAAGGTCCTTATTTCTGAGTTCAAGATCCCTATTCTTGAGCTCCACTTGTTGAGCCAACTCCTCTTTCTTAAGCTCAGCATCTATTTCCAACTTGCGGTATTCAAAGGCCAATTTCATCCTTAATAACTCAAGCTCTAAGGAATTGCTGGAGTTTGGAACAGAGGCAGCAGGAATGGCAGCATTCCCAGAAACAGATGCAGCTGAAACCCCAGGGGCAGAGTCCTCATTGGTTGCATTCCCCCCTTCATCAAGAGTTTCACTATCAGTCTGGTAGTCCACCAGGGCAGCTATCAGCTCAGCCCTAGACCTATCCACAAAGTCTAACTCCCTAGCTTCACAAGCACTCTGGAGAGCCTCCAAGCTCATCCGAGTTAATTTGCCATTTGCAATAGACTCCATTGTTTGTAATGCAGTTACCTTGTACACAACTAAACCTTAATTTAATAAAGGGCAAATATCCTTTGTAAGTGGCACGGTTATACACTGATTCTTAAAACCATAAGCATCCCACCGCTTGCCACCAGTGTGAGAGACGGGCCTCAACGACCGGTGGGGGGTGTCTGTACTTCCGCTCCCTATATGGTGGAGGAGAGGCACAGGAGACCCCAGCCAAGATTCTCTATTCGGTAGCAATGGTCGAGCAATCAAGGCCTAGCTTCTCAGGAGGTGATGGAGGCTGGTTCTTAAGTACAGTGTAGTCCCCAAGCCCCCACAAAGGATTATCCACACTCTGTATTGGTTAGAACACAGTCTTTATATAATCAATAGTTAAGGTTATGTACATTTATCATAGTAACTCACTTTGTACTCCGGCAAAATCTACAATGTCGAATATTTACAATCCTAAAGTGGTACCACCCTAGATCTCATTATAGTACATTAACAATACTGTACAATGTCACACAGACCAATAGAGTGAAACCAGCAATAGAGAGAGGAGAGAAAAGAAGATGGTTAGGCAATAGGCAGAATACTGGCCCCTACCACTAGGCACAGTTCTGTGTGGAGATCCCCCCACCTGGGCAACCTGTAAATAAAGATATAGCACACGCCCAGTCCATATATTGCTCTGCAAGTCTTATTCTCTCCTATAATGTTTTTACCCCCCCAATGTACCTGGTGGAGTCGAGCTCCTCGAAGAGGCGTCGACAAACGTCGAGGGACTCGCTGTTCGGCGACGGGGAATCGACGGCCCTTCTTGAATGCCTTCCCTTTCAAGCGGGAGGCACGGGGCGTCGAACGTCCGTCAAAAAACGAGGTAGAACGATGTCGAAGAGGCGGCAGCTTCGTCCGAGCTGTGCTCGTCGGCGTCGGGGCATCGGCGTCCTGCAAGGCGGAGGTGTGCGGGGCACCTCGATGACAATAGTTCTGGACCGCAAAGATTGTAGAGACGGAAGCCCAGCAAGGGCGTCGAGTCGTCCGAGTCTTTGAGGTCGTCGGGTGGCGGGAAACCCACCGGCAGGTTTCTCCTCGGCGCGTTGGTCGTCCTCGACTTTCTCCGGCAGGATAAGCGGTCGACGATGCGGTCGAGAGAGTCCTTCGATTGAATGTTCTTGGGCAAAGGAGCGGACGGCTCCAGTCGTCGGCGGCACGGCGTCAAGTGGTTCCCACGGCTGGGCAACACAACTTCGACAGGCCTCCAGCGGTTACACAAACCTGCGAACCCTGGTCGACGGCAACGGACTTCGACAACGTCGATGTCCGGGTGCTTCACCTCGATCTCCTCAGCGGTCCCGTCTCGGGTCGACAACCTTTCGAGGGTCTGTCTTCCAGGGCGCTTCGGCGAAGATGGAGCGGTGCTCGATGGTCCCTCGAAGCACGGGAAGAGGGCGCCTTACCAGGTCCTCTCTCGGGTCAGCCCTCGACGATCTCGTCAGCCTTCAGATCGGTCGAAGCAAATGCCACAGCAAGTCTTCTTCTTCCAGTTGGATGTCGAGGATCAGCAGTTCCAGTTACTCGTAGAGTGGAGACTCAGCTCCCTGGCTGCTTTAGGAGCACAAAGGTCCCTTCTGAACACTTTTCCAGTGGTGGGAGGTCCCCAGATATACTATCCTCTCTCTCATCCACGCTGCTGGCACACACTCAGCAGCCAATCATACTGCAGGGCATTCATGCAGTCAGTCAGCCAATCAGGCACACAGTGCATTCAGGCCACACTCCTCCCTTCCAGACACTCACAACAGGGAATGTGGATTGGGACAAGTACCCAGCCATTCAACACTACACACTGCATTCAGGTCAGTTTCGGGCAGGGCTGTCTCAGTCTTTGTCTCTCATGCCAGAAACCAGACAACCACAACAAGAAGTGTATATTGGTCACACACTCCATTCACCCGGGTCCCACCCACAGGAGGTACCCACAACATACAGTCACTGGGAAGGCTCCAGCCAGTCTAGCTGGGCCTTCACAACAATACCATACATGGAACTTCCACCCAACAGCCAGTCAGGGGGAACGGACAGAGACAGGGCTTCCCAGGACTTTGGGAAAACAAGATAACAGGCCATAGAAAGCAAGAGGCCACAGGGGCCATCTTGTTTTCTATTAGGAATCAACAGATCCCAATGGCAGGGCCAGGGTATCCCAAAATGGAGGACACCCGGAGCACCTGTCAAATTCAGCACGGAGCTGCCACCAGCCCATACCCTGCTCTGGTGCCACCCACAGGTGCCCAAAAACATACACTAGGAGCACAGGGTTGCCCATGGGTGCCATAAGGGTATCCCATGGGTCTGTTCACCAGACCAAAAGAGAGAGCTGCACTGCCAGGAGTCCCACATGGACTCCGGGGCAGAAAACATAACAGAACACACGGTAAAAACAGTAATAGGACGAGGATTCAGAGGCCCTGTCCCTCAGATGCATTTCCAGCATCACACAGAGCCACTTCAGAGTGCAGTAAATGCATAGGGAGCAGCAGCAGCAGCCGGGAGAGCCGCTGAATCCTGGAGACTCTGCTGCAATGCATTGGACACACTGAGGACGTTGGGGGAACCAGTCATTTACATTAAACCTGTTGCTAATACTATTGTTTGACCCTCCAAATGAGAGCTGTGAGAAATGCACTCTGCTCAACACCAAAGGAACTAGCCTGGTAAGTTTCTATTCTGATTAATTACTATCAAGATCAACATAAGGAAATGCACCATGTGAACAGAACTACTTACGGCACTTATAAACTTGACTAAAATTTTCCTCCAGGAGACCACTGCAAGATGGCGGCCTAAACAAACCGCTCCGCTCTCCCCAGCAGACACTGCCATCCCTCAGAACACTTTGGGGATGGAGACCAGCCTTTAAAGTATTTGGCAACATATTAGAACTCCCCCCTCACTCTCGCACCCTGCTGAGTCGAGACGGTACTCCGATGCCATACAGTGATGTGCGGAAAAAGGGAAGACTGCCAAAGCCAAGGATTAACAGGTGGGAAACAGATGAAACTTCCTGTTTCCAGAGTAGATCTCAATGCGTCTTCCAACAGGAAGGCAACAGAGCAGACCCGACCACGCGCATGGCAAGACACAGAGGACGCCAGTAGCCCGAGCAGACCGCTTCTTTTGAAGAGGTAAGTAACCGTGTGATAAAAACGCCGGAATGTATGAGATCCAGACACCTTAGACAAATGCTGAAATGCGAGGTAACACCATTTTCTCAGATGCCGTTAAGTTGCAGGAGTGTTAAATCCACCCCTAGTGGGGATTACCCAGGTTTAAATACAGAAAGGGCTTAGTGTGAGAGACGGGCCTCAACGACCGGTGGGGGGTGTCTGTACTTCCGCTCCCTATATGGTGGAGGGGAGGCACAGGAGACCCCAGCCAAGATTCTCTATTCGGTAGCAAAGGTCGAGCAATCAAGGCCTAGCTTCCCAGGAGGTGATGCAGCCTGGTTCTTAAGTACAGTGTATCCTCCAAACCCCCACAAAGGAATATCCACACTCTGTATTGGTTAGAACACAGTCTTTATATAATCAATAGTTAAAGTTATGTACATTCATCATGATAACGCACTTTGTACTCCGGCAAAATCTACAATGACAAATATTTACAATCCTAAAGTGGTACCACCCTAGATCTCATTGAAGTGCATGAACAATACTGTACAATGTCACACAGACCAATAGAGTGAAACCAGCAATAGTGAGAGGAGAGAAAACAAGAGGGTTGAGCAATAGGCAGAATACTGGCCCCTACCACTGGGCACAGTTCGGTGTGGAGATCCCCCCCACCTGGGCAACCTGTAAATAAAGATATAGCACAAGCCCAGTCCATATATTGCTCTGCAAGTCTTATTCTCTCCTATAATGTTTTTACCCCCCCAATGTACCTGGTGGAGTCCAGCTCCTCGAAGAGGCGTCGACAAACGTCGAGGGACTCGCTGTTCGGCGACGGGGAATCGACGGCCATTCTTGAATGCCTTCCCTTTCAAGCGGGAGGCATGGGGCGTCGAACGTCCGTCGACAAACGAGGTAGAATGATGTCGAAGAGGCGGCAGCTTCGTCCGAGCGGTGCTCGTCGGCGTCGGGGCGTCGGCGTCCTGCAAGGCGGAGGTGTGCGGGGCACCTCGATGACAATAGTTCTGGACCACAAAGATTGTAGAGACGGAAACCCAGCAAGGGCGTCGAGTCGTCCAAGTCTTTGAGGTCGTTGGGTGGCGGGAAACCCACCGGCAGGTTTCTCCTCGGCGCGTTGGTCGGCCTCAACTTTCTCCGGCAGGATAAGTGGTCGACGATGCGGTCGAGAGAGTCCGTCAGTTGAATGTTCTTAGGCAAAGGAGCGAACGGCTCCGGTCGTCGGCGGCACGGCGTCAAGTGGTTCCCACGGCTGGGCTACACAACTTCGACGGGCCTCCAGCGGTTACACAAACCTGCGAACCCTGGTCGACGGCAATGGACTCCGACAACGTCGATGTCCGGGTGCTTCACCTCGATCTCCTCAGCGGTCCCGTCTCGGGTCGACAACCTTTCGAGGGTCTGTCTTCCAGGGCGCTTCGGCGAAGATGGAGCGGTGCTCGATGGTCCCTCGGAGCACGGGAAGAGGGCGCCTTACCAGGTCCTCTCTCGGGTCAGCCCTCGACGATCTCGTCAGGCTTCGGATCGGTCGAAGCAAATGCCACAGCAAGTCTTCTTCTTCCAGCTGGACGTCGAGGATCAGCAGTTCCAGTTACTCGTAGAGTGGAGACTCAGCTCCCTGGCTGCTTCAGGAGCACAATGGTCGCTTCTCAACCAAAGGTCCCTTCTGAACACTTTTCCAGTGGTGAGAGGTCCCCAGATATACTATCCTCTCTCTCATCCACGCTGCTGGCACACACTCAGCAGCCAATCATACTGCAGGGCATTCATGCAGTCAGTCAGCCAATCAGGCACACAGTGCATTCAGGCCACACTCCTCCCTTCCAGACACTCACAACAGGGAATGTGGATTGGGACAAGTACCCAGCCATTCAACACTACACACTGCATTCAGGCCAGTTTCGGGCAGGGCTGTCTCCGTCTTTGTCTCTCATGCCAGAACCCAGACAACCACAACAAGAAGTGTATATTGGTCACACACTCCATTCACCCAGGTCCCACCCACAGGAGGTACCCACAACATACAGTCACTGGGAAGGCTCCAGCCAGTCTAGCTGGGCCTTCACACCAATACCATACATGGAACTTCCACCCAACAGCCAGTCAGGGGGAAGGGACAGAGACAGGGCTTCCCAGGACTTTGGGAAAACAAGATAACAGGCCATAGAAAGCAAGAGGCCACAGGGGCCATCTTGTTTCCTATCAGGAATCAACAGATCCCAATGGCAGGGCCGGGGTATCCCAAAAATGGAGGACACCCGGAGCACCTGTCATATTCAGCACGGAGCTGCCACCAGCCCATACCCTGCTCTGGGGCCACCCACAGGTGCCCAAAAACATACACTAGGGGCACAGGGTTGTACCCCTACCCATGGGTGCCATAAGGGTATCCCATGGGTCTGTTCACCAAACCAAAAGAGAGAGCTGCACTGCCAGGAGTCCCACATGGACTCCGGGGCAGAAAACATAACAGAACACACGGTAAAAACAGAAAAAGGACAAGGATTCAGAGGCCCTGTCCCTCAGATGCATTTCCAGCATCACAGTCGCCCCCCCCAGACTGAGGTGGAGGGTGCCTAATCTCCCACGGGATAGACACCCTCATCCAGACGGTCAACATACCTTCTGGAAAGGCCATCTGCATTATCGTGACTCTTCCCTGGTCTGTGCTCTATGGTGAAGTCTAGCCCTTGTAGGCTAATGGACCACCTGAGCAATTTCGGGTTCTCACCCTTCATCTGCATAAGCCACTTCAGGGGCTTATGATCTGTTTGGACCTTGAAGGTAGACCCCGTAAGGTAGGGCCTAAAATGCCTAAGGCTCCAAACTATACTAAAACACTCCTTTTCAACAGTAGCCCACCTAAGTTCTCTACCCTTGAGTTGTCTACTGATGAATATGATAGGGTGTTCTCTCCCTTTGTCATCTAACTGGGACAAGACAGCTCCAATTCCGGTGTCGCAGGCATCCGTCTGGACGATAAAGGGTCGGCTGTAGTCAGGCGCACTCAACACAGGTGCCTTACACAGACTTTCTTTCAGGCCATCAAAGGCCCGCTGACAGTCTTCGGTCCAAGTAACCTTCCTAGGCTGCTTGGGTGACGTTAGAGCTGTCAGAGGTGCAGCTATGGTCCCATAGTCTGCCATGAAATTGCGATAGTACCCAGTGAGGCCCAAAAAGGCTCTCACCTGGGTTTGAGTAGTGGGAGTCTCCCAGTTCTGTACATCCTGTACTTTACTGGCGAGAGGTTGGATTTGACCCCCTCCTACCTCATGACCAAGATAGGTAACTTTCCCCTGAGCTATCTGGCACTTGGTGGCCTTGATAGTGAGGTTAGCCCTTTTCAAGGCCTGCAACACCCTATCCAGATGTGTCAAATGCTCTTCCCGGGTGGAACTGTAGACGGCAATGTCGTCTAAGTAAGCCACACAAAAGGCTTCCAGCCCACTGAGCGCATGATTGACCAATCTCTGGAAGGTGGCAGGGACATTCTTCAACCCAAAAGGCATGACCCTAAACTGGTAGAGTCCCTCAGGTGTTGAGAAGGCCGTCTTTTCCTTGGCATGGTCCGTTAGAGCTATTTGCTAATAGCCTGAAGTGAGGTCAAAGGTGCTCACAAACTTGGCAGCACCGATGGTGTCCACGAGCTCATCAGCCCTGGGCAATGGGTGCGCGTCAGTCTTGGTGACGGCATTGACTCCTCGGTAGTCCACACAGAACCTCCAATCCTTGGTACCCGCCTGGGAACTTGCCTTGGGGACAAGGACCACTGGGCTGGACCAGGGACTGGTTGAGGGTTCAATAACACCCAGATCCAACATCTTGGCGACCTCAGCCTGGATGTGGTTTTTAACGGTATCTGACATACGGTAGCACCTGCTTTTGACAGGCACACTGTCACCAGTGTCAATTTCGTGTTTACACCACGGTGTAAGGCCTGGCTTCAGTGAAAACAGAGAGGCGTACTGTTGGAGCAAAGCCCTACAGGCCCTCTGTTGCTCTGTTGTCAAATCTGGAGAGAGATGTACTCCCTCCACTGAGCCATCCTGAGGGTTGCTATGCAGCAAATCAGGAAGGGGCTCACTCTCATCCTCTTCTTGCCCAGAAGCTAGCAAGAGACATGAGACTTCCGCTCGCCTGTGGAAAGGCTTGAGCCTGTTGACATGGAATAGCTGAGGGGCTACCCCAGGGGCTCCCATGTCAACCAGATAATTGACTTTGCCCATCTTGGAGATGATCCTGAAGGGTCCAGTCCACTTGTCTGCCAAAGCCCTAGGCTTGGTAGGCTCCATCACAAGGATTTCCTGTCCCGGAGTCCAATCCACTTGCGAGGCTTTAAGGCCATGCCAGTACTTATTCAATTCCTGGCTGGCCTTGAGATTTGCTGTTGCCTGACCCATCATCTGTGTCATCCTCTGTCTGAGGCCTAACACATAGTCCCCCACTTGCTTGGCGGGACCCGGAGGGGTGGCTTCCAAGCCTTCCCTGATCAAGGCGAGGGGCCCCCTCACGGGATGTCCAAAGAGTAACTCAAAGGGGCTGAAACCAACACCCTCTTGAGGTACCTCCCTGTAAGCAAACAGCAGGCATGGCAGGAGGAGATCCCATTTCCTCCTTAGGGGTTCCTCCAAAGCCCCTAGCATGCCCTTGAGAGTTTTATTAAATCTCTCAACCAGACCATTGGTCTGGGGGTGGTAAGAGGTGGAGAACTTGTAGGTTACCCCGCACTCTTTCCACATGGTTTTCATGTAACTCGACATGAAGTTGGATCCTCTGTCAGAGACAACTTCCTTGGGGAATCCAACACGGGTGAAAATGCCCAGGAGAGCCCGGGCAACCACCTTGGCCATAACCGTCCGAAGGGGTATCGCCTCAGGGTACCTGGTGACATGATCTACCAAGACCAGGATGAACCGATGTCCACCTGAAGTGGGAGGGTCAAGGGGACCGACGATGTCGATGCCCACCCTCTCAAATGGGGTGCCAACCACTGGCAACGGCTGCAGTGGGGCAATGACACTGCCTCCAGTCTTGCCAGACAACTGACAAGTTGGGGGCAGGTCCTGCAGTGGGACTCCACCTCTACTCCCATCCGTGGCCAGTAGAAATGGGCAGAGAGCCTCTGCTTAGTCTTCTTGGTCCCAAGATGACCAGCCAAGGGCACCTGATGCGCCAACTGCAGTAGGAAGGGCCTGTAAACCTGGGGTACCACCAACCTCTTGCGGGCACCAGGTTCAGGCTTAGTGGGCTCAGTAACAAGGAGCTCACCCTCCCAATAAATCCGGAAATTCCTAGGCACCTCTCCCTGTGCCTGGGCCAGGGCCTGTTTCCTCAGTCCCTCGAGAGAGTGGCACTCTCTCTGTCCCTTACAGAAGTCCGCCCGGGAGGGTCTCCCTTCAGCTAACAAGCATTGAAGGTCGGGATGATCCTCCGGGTTGAGAACCTCTCCAACAGGAGAGTCTTCTGTCTCTTCTCCCAAAGGAGTTGAGTTTGGGTTTTCCACTGGACCCAGCCCGTCCGGAGCACGGATCCCAATGGGTGCAGCAGGAAGAGAAAGGTGCTCCCTCCACAGAGGTGGCCTTCTTGGTCTTCCTCCTTCTTGCCTTAGGCCTCACCTTTGGCTCGGGTATCTGACCCACAGCCAGACCCGGTGTCACCTGTGATCTAGTGACGGCAGCAGTAGTCATGGGAAGACCATCCGAGATCAACCCCAACTCTACTAGATCATTCCCTAACAAAATGTTAGCAGGGACATTGTCCTGAACCAGGACAGGAAGCTTCGCTGTCTTGTCGCCAATCATGAGTGTGACTAAGGCTACAGGTGATAATTTGGGAGGCCCACCAGCTAACCTGGTGGTTTGCAGAGGAGCACCTTCATAGTCCTCTGGCCTGAGCAGGGTCCTGTCCACCAATGTCATGCTTGCCCCAGTGTCTCTCAAACCAGTAGAAGGCTGGCCATTCAAGAGGACACTTCTCAAAAACCTACGGGTGTTCTGTGGGATAGTCGCCAGTACTTCCGCGTACTGGTCCCAGGCCCCAAGGGACACTAAGGAAATCTCCACCGGAGCACCAAAGGTGATACCGGCAGAGGAGGGGAGGACAGTGGCCTCCACCTCAGACACGGGGTAAGGGTAGGTCAGGCTGACAGCCTGTACTCCAAGTGTCTTACCTTTACACTTGGGGTCACCCCTTTTGTGATCCAGAGCCCCACAGTCCCAACAAGCGCCAGGAGTGCGGGGTACGGTACTGGAACAACTGGGAGTCTGCTTTGCAGCAGGTGGGCCACTACTCTTATTCCCACCCCCAGATGACTTATCCCCACTAGATTTTTGGGTCTTAGGAGAGGAAGGTTTTGGTTTACCCGACTGTGACTGCTTGGGGGACTCCTCAGCTTTCTGAGAGGCCCCCTTCTCCTTGTCCTTGTCCTTCCCACTGGAGTCCTTAGGGGACACCCGGTGGGAGACCCACTTGTCAGCCAACCTAGCCAGCTTAAAGGGGTCCAAAATGTTCTGGTCAGCCACATACTGACACAGCTCTGGTGAACAGGCTTCAGAGAAATGCTCAAAAAACAAGAGGTGGGAGAATTCAACAAAAGTCTTAACCTTGTATCCATCGATCCACCCCATCATGTTCATGTGCGCAGCACTCACCCAGTCAACCCAAGACATATTCTCCTTTTTCTTAAAATCCCTGAACCTTCTAAGGTATTGGGTAGGTGTCTTGCCGAACTTGGCAATCAAAGCAGACTTCATACACTCATACTGACCCCTTTCTTCCACACTCAGCTTCAGAATACAGTCATACCCGGTTTGAGGCACTCTGCTTAACAAACACTTCGCCCAATCTCTTTTATCCACATCATGAATCTCACAAGCCATTTCAAACGCTTCAATCCATTGGAGGATATCTGAACCCTCCACAAATACACCAACCAAATCCTTCATAAACTTGGTGGCTGGGGACCTGACACTCTCACTGGATCTAGCTGAAGTCTCCACTCTAGCTTTCTCTAGCTGGATCCTCTGACATTCAGTGTCCCGGCTCTTGAGTTAAAGGTCCTTATTTTTGAGTTCAAGATCCCTATTCTTGAGCTCCACTTGTTGAGCCAACTCCTCTTTCTTAAGCTCAGCATCTATTTCCAACTTGCGGTATTCAAAGGCCAATTTCATCCTTAATAACTCAAGCTCTAAGGAATTGCTGGAGTTTGGAACAGAGGCAGCAGGAATGGCGGCATTCCCAGAAACAGATGCAGCTGAAACCCCAGGGGCAGAGTCCTCATTGGTTGCATTCCCCCCTTCATCAAGAGTTTCACTATCAGTCTGGTAGTCCACCAGGGCAGCTATCAGCTCAGCCCTAGACTTATCCACAAAGTCTAACCCCCTAGCTTCACAAGCACTCTGGAGAGCCTCCAAGCTCATCCGAGTTAATTTGCCATTTGCAATAGACTCCATTGTTTGCAATGCAGTTACCTTGTACACAACTAAACCTTAATTCAATAAAGGGCAAATATCCTTTGTAAGTGGCACGGTTATACACTGATTCTTAAAACCATAAGCATCCCACCGCTGCCACCAGTGTGAGAGACGGGCCTCAACGACCGGTGGGGGGTGTCTGTACTTCCGCTCCCTATATGGTGGAGGGGAGGCACAGGAGACCCCAGCCAAGATTCTCTATTCGGTAGCAATGGTCGAGCAATCAAGGCCTAGCTTCCCAGGAGGTGATGCAGGCTGGTTCTTAAGTACAGTGTATCCCCCAAACCCCCACAAAGGAATATCCACACTCTGTATTGGTTAGAACACAGTCTTTATATAATCAATAGTTAAAGTTATGTACATTCATCATGATAACGCAGTTTGTACTCCGGCAAAATCTACAATGACAAATATTTACAATCCTAAAGTGGTACCACTCTAGATCTCATTGAAGTGCATGAACAATACTGTGCAATGTCACACAGATCAATAGAGTGAAACCAGCAATAGAGAGAGGAGAGAAAACAAGAGGGTTGAGCAATAGGCAGAATACTGGCCCCTACCACTGGGCACAGTTCGGTGTGGAGATCCCCCCCACCTGGGCAACCTGTAAATAAAGATATAGCACAAGCCCAGTCCATATATTGCTCTGCAAGTCTTATTCTCTCCTATAATGTTTTTACCCCCCCAATGTACCTGGTGGAGTCGAGCTCCTCGAAGAGGCGTCGACAAACGTCGAGGGACTCGCTGTTCGGCGACGGGGAATCGACGGCCCTTCTTGAATGCCTTCCCTTTCAAGCGGGAGGCACGGGGCGTCGAACGTCCATCGACAAACGAGGTAGAACGATGTCGAAGAGGCGGCAGCTTCGTCCGAGCGGTGCTCGTCGGCCTCGGGGCGTCGGCGTCCTGCAAGGCGGAGGTGTGCGGGGCACCTCGATGACAATAGTTCTGGACCGCAAAGATTGTAGAGACGGAAACCCAGCAAGGGCGTCGAGTCGTCCAAGTCTTTGAGGTCGTTGGGTGGCGGGAAACCCACCGGCAGGTTTCTCCTCGGCGCGTTGGTCGGCCTCAACTTTCTCCAGCAGGATAAGCGGTCGACGATGCGGTCGAGAGAGTCCTTCAGTTGAATGTTCTTAGGCAAAGGAGCGGACGGCTCCGGTCGTCGGCGGCACGGCGTCAAGTGGTTCCCACGGCTGGGCATCACAACTTCGACGGGCCTCCAGCGGTTACACAAACCTGCGAACCCTGGGTGACGGCAATGGACTCCGACAACGTCGATGTCCGGGTGCTTCACCTCGATCTCCTCAGCGGTCCCGTCTCGGGTCGACAACCTTTCGAGGGTCTGTCTTCCAGGGCGCTTCGGCGAAGATGGAGCGGTGCTCGATGGTCCCTCGGAGCACGGGAAGAGGGCGCCTTACCAGGTCCTCTCTCGGGTCAGCCCTCGACGATCTCGTCAGCCTTCGGATCGGTCGAAGCAAATGCCACAGCAAGTCTTCTTCTTCCAGCTGGACGTCGAGGATCAGCAGTTCCAGTTACTCGTAGAGTGGAGACTCAGCTCCCTGGCTGCTTCAGGAGCACAATGGTCGCTTCTCAACCAAAGGTCCCTTCTGCACACTTTTCCAGTGGTGAGAGGTCCCCAGATATACTATCCTCTCTCTCATCCACGCTGCTGGCACACACTCAGCAGCCAATCATACTGCATGGCATTCATGCAGTCAGTCAGCCAATCAGGCACACAGTGCATTCAGGCCACACTCCTCCCTTCCAGACACTCACAACAGGGAATGTGGATTGGGACAAGTACCCAGCCATTCAACACTACACACTGCATTCAGGCCAGTTTCGGGCAGGGCTGTCTCCGTCTTTGTCTCTCATGCCGGAAAACAGACAACCACAACAAGAAGTGTATATTGGTCACACACTCCATTCACCCAGGTCCCACCCACAGGAGGTACCCACAACATACAGTCACTGGGAAGGCTCCAGCCAGTCTAGCTGGGCCTTCACACCAATACCATACATGGAACTTCCACCCAACAGCCAGTCAGGGGGAAGGGACAGAGACAGGGCTTCCCAGGACTTTGGGAAAACAAGATAACAGGCCATAGAAAGCAAGAGGCCACAGGGGCCATCCTGTTTCCTATCAGGAATCAACAGATCCCAATGGCAGGGCCGGGGTATCCCAAAAATGGAGGACACCCGGAGCACCTGTCATATTCAGCACGGAGCTGCCACCAGCCCATACCCTGCTCTGGGGCCACCCACAGGTGCCCAAAAACATACACTAGGGGCACAGGGTTGTACCCCTACCCATGGGTGCCATAAGGGTATCCCACGGGTCTGTTCACCAAACCAAAAGAGAGAGCTGCACTGCCAGGAGTCCCACATGGACTCCGGGGCAGAAAACATAACAGAACACACAGTAAAAACAGAAAAAGGACAAGGATTCAGAGGCCCTGTCCCTCAGATGCATTTCCAGCATCACACTTAGGGCCTCATTACACGGTAGGCGGTAGGGGATTACCGGCACCGGTAAAGGCACCGGTGCCGGTAATCCCCTACCGCCCTACTACGAGGTCTCTCAGCGGGTCCCGTCCTTAACGTGTGGTCAGACCACACGTTAAGGAAGGGACTCGCTGAGGGACCTCAGAGCTAAAAACAGTACCGCAAATTGCAGTACCGTTATTAGCTCCTTCCCCATTCCCATTGAGCCCTATGGGGACTCAAATGGAAATGGGGAATGGTTCCCGGAATGGGGATTTACCGGTCCCGCAAAGGTTGGAATAGACTGATAAGTCCCTATTCCGGGAACCCGGACTCCGACGGCAGTAGGGGGTAGCCATGGCGCTAATAGCGCCATGGCTACGGCCTACTGTGTAATGAGGCCCTTAGTGTTTAATGCAAGCTATTTACATGCTTAACCAGTAGAGTGTTGCCCTAGACATGGGCGACTGGGGTATTGATGTAAAATATAACTAACATCATAAAAGCTTGTTGTAAAAAGCAATCGACATGTCCGTACCGAACACTGATTATGTGTTATTTCCATTTTCCCCTAGGGAACCTGCGCTCTACTAATAAGAAGCGCCATTTTACTTCACATGCCAATAATAAAGTTTGCAGTGTGGTAAGCCTCACCCAGAGAATTGAATAATCAGGTAGAGATGATTGCTCAGTTATTGTTCTGAGAATAATGCAACTGACTTTGCACGTTGTTTTCTTCCCCTCTTTTCCTTCAGGTTACTGTTTATTTATAACAGGAAGGAACCCCATGAGGTCTGCAACTCCGGTCTAATAAATGTTTTTAATAGAATTTACACTTAACAAGCCTGGCTAACGATACACCACTTGAGTATTGAAGCAATCCCCTGAAGAATTTCCCCTCACAAGATCTACAGAATTTGGGAATGAAACATGTTGGGACAATGATACCGTGTGATTGTTTATATATGAATAACAGAGCACTTAGAGCTTGCAGCCATCTAAAGATACTACGTAATCCTATTAATGTAAATAGGATTTAGTACTAGTCAGCCGAATATTACATTTGTACAGCTCTGCTAGTAGTGTAAGTTGCTTTTTCTGATTTGTATAGGGGTTTCTCAATGCGATTTCATGAAATCATTGTGTATTGTTTTTTTCTATGCTATTTTGAAAAAATGAGTTTTTGAAATTTGTATTTAAGTTAGTGATAGGATTTAAGTTGGAGGTTACATTTTTGCCTTTTTCTCTTCTATTTTTCCCCCTTTTTTCTGTTGTTTTTTGCTGTTCTTTTTCTTTGGTTGATTTTGTGTTTTGACTTTTATAAAAAGATTGTAAACCTTTTCCAGTTATATGAATTTTAAGAACAGCATGAAATTTGGTATAAGAAAATAAAATATATATATTTTTTCTACATTTGTGTACTTTGGTTTCTGACGTGATGTTGCAAATCCTCATGGTGGTATTTTAAGAAACTATGGGCCTCATTACGACCGTGGCGGTCCGGAAATAACGGTGGCGGTAAACCCGCCGCCACCGTTGTTTCCGGACCGCCTGATCCCGACCCCTGCAGGCGGGAGGTGATGTTCCCGCCAGGTCTGACCTGGCGGGTTTAACACCGCCCGCCTGCAGGCGGACGAGGAAACACCGGCAGCATTACAAGATGCTGCCGGTGTTTCCATGATCCCGATTCCCATTGAGTCCCATAGGACTCAATGGGAATGGGGATTTACACCATTCCGCCTCCGTGATTCCCGGTAAACCGGGGTTGTGATGCCCCGGTAATTCCGGGAATCACGGAGGCGGAATGGTAATACGAGTCCGGCGTTAACCAGGCGGTTTTACCGCCTCGGTTAACGCCGGACTCGTAATGAGGCCCTATGTCATTGGCAAGGGGGCTCTATAGAAAGGTGACGGGACTTTTTCGTAAATTTCTAGAGTGCGCGAGGGGCATGGTCCTGTCCTCTGTTTAAAAAAAAAAAAACCCAGTCCTAATTAAGTTTCAAGGGAAACAGATGGCTGACAAGCCGAGAGCAGGCTGCAGTGAAGGACTGTGGAAGCTAGCGAGGATCCCAAACCCCTCCCATGAATCTAAAAGCGTAAGGAAGAAAGAACCGGTGATGCAGACAGGCTGGGCGTGAAGGATCTGAGGCCACGGCGGTCGAGCGAAACATACATAGATGAAAATCCTGGTGAAGAAAGAGATTGGAGTGCATGGCGGTAAGGTAACGGAAGGGGACGCCTGGATAAGCGACCCACATCAGGAGAGAAAAGGATTAAGGTGGAGAGGGAGTCGTCATTGGGAGCCCTATCATACCTTGAGGATAGCTAAATCAAAAATGGAGATAACTATGAGCTCCTCAATATTAGCACACGTGGCTTCAAAGAGGCACACGTCAAAATGGAAATCATAGCATTGCAGACGGACATCAAATCATCAATAACAGCTCAAAGGAAGGGTGGAGGAAACAGAAGATAGGATTGAAGCACTGGAAGGTCATCAACTGGCTTCAGACCTATTGCGTATGATTTAAAGCATGTCTTATAGATATTGAAACAAGGGGGCAATGGTTCATTAGGGTTGATGACATGGAAAACAGGAAGTGGGAATGAACTATCCGAATCTTCGGGATACCAGAAAAAAAGAGACTCCCAAGAGTATTAAAAACATGGGGGAGGAAATTATAAACATTGTTACCGGAGACACTACTGTGAAAGACATTCTCCTGGATAGGGCATAAAAAGGGGGGAGCAGACTCAATGGCCCTCGATCTGTAATAGCAATATTCAATTACTATCAGGGAAAGGATAATGTAGTGATCAAAGGCAGGAAAGCAGGCACTATCGAATTCCAGGCAGCAAAAATACAGATATACCAAGACCTGGCAGCATTGACATTCAGAAGGAAAATTGAAAATGTAAACCTCTAACAACATGTTTAACAGTACCTGGAGTGCGATATACAGGAGGTTGCCCTTTCTCTCTAACATTTGAATACAAAGGAGGGACATCCCTTCATCGGTGGAGGCAGAGCACGCCTGGGAACTCCTCTTTGGTTGAGGAGAGGAGAAAGAGGACAACGCCAAAAAAGTTCCAAGATCTAAATAAGCCCTGGCACAAGCAACCAGGGGGAACTAAGATGAGAGCTGCAGAGCTCATCGAATATGAGAAGAAACAGGAGAGACGGAGGAGGGGGGAATATTTTTAGAGGATAGTGAGAGGATGGTGTATTAAAGTGTGAAGAGAGTATGAAAGAGGGGTAAAAGGACATGTCGGATGGGGGCTGCAGACCAAAAAGGGGAAAGAGGGCAGTTCCATTGGTGACTCAGTCTATCCTGGGTGTCTTAAACAGAACAAAACATATTTTTTGGTTGAGTTACACAAAAACATGGTATTTCTAAGGATAAATTCACAGTTGAATGGCACTAATAGGCACGTGGTAAGGGAAAGGAGGATGGGGGCGAGAGGTGCGCAAGCATCGCATTCATCAGGCATTACAGAGGAACATCAGGGGACTCCAATTGAATATGAGCATCACTGACACAATGTATGGGCTACATGTAGTCGACAAAGAATGTAAAAGGATTACATTTGCCCCAGAAAATATCTTTTGTTGAAAGGGAAATGAGGAGAAACAACCTCTCATTTTTCTTCTTGCAGGAAATTAAATTTAAACGAGGGGAGGAATGAATGATGACAGATGGAGACTTAGACAAGTCGTACTGGGCCTCAGATACTGTGAAAAAGGGTGGGGTCGGAACAGTATTGGCTAAAGATTTAGATTGGAGGTGATAAAAAGAGGGCTGGAAGGACGACTTCTATTGATTATGAGTAAAATAGAAAGTACAAAGATCACCACAAACTCACTGTATTGCCCCGCAACAAGCTTCAAATTGAATTTTGAGAACAAGCCATGCATATAATCAGGAAGTGGACAGAAGGTGTTTTAGTGCAATGAGGGGATTTGAAACTAGTTCAAGACTGCAACATAGATTGGTACTTGATAAAACCTGAGACACAAATACAGAAGAAAAAAGATGAAAAAAGTTTATAGAGTTTTTAGACAACAACTTCTTAGTAGATGTGTGGAGAGAGTATGACCTAACCAAGAGGGTCTTCACTTTATGCTCAGCCCCTCACTTTACTTCCACCCTGTGATGCTGAAAATGCATCAGAGGGACAGGGCCTCCGTATCCTTGTCCTTCACTGCTTTTTATCATGTGTTCTGTTGCGTTTTCTGCGCAGGAGTTCATGTGGGACTCCTGGCGATGCAGCTCTCTCTTTTGGTTTGGTGTCCAGACCCATGGGATATCCCTATGGCACACATGGGTGGGGGTACAACCCTGTGCCCCTAGTGTATGTTTTTCGGCACCTGTGTGTGGGCCACCGAGCAGGGTATGGGCTGGTGGTAGCTCCATGCTGAATTGACAGGTGCCCTAAGCGTCCTCCATTTTGGGATGCCCAGGCTCTGTCATTGGAATCAGTAGATTCCTGATGGGAACAAGATGGCCCCCGTGGCCTCTTGCCTTCAATCGACTGTTACCTTGGTTTTCCCGAAGTTCCGTGAAGCCCTGACTCTATCCCTTCCCCCTGACTGGCTTTTTGGTGGAAGTCCATATATGGTAGTGTGGGGGAAGTGCTGAACAGACTGGCTGGAGCCGTCCCAATGACCGAATGTTGTGGGTACACCTGTGGGAGGGACCTGGGTGAATGGAGTGTGTGACGAATACGCATTCTGTGTTGTGGATGTCTAGTATCTGTTGTTTGACACAATGACTGAAACAGCCCTGCCCGAAACTGGTATGAATGCAGTGTGTAGCGTTGAATAGCGTGGTACTTGCCCGGATCCACATTCTGTGTATCGAGCGTCTGGATAGAGAAGAATGGCCTGAACTCACTGTGTGCCTGATTGGCTGACTGATTGCCTAAATGCCCTTCTGAGTGATTGGTTGCCTGAGTGTGACCCAGCAGAATGAATGGGAGATCAACAGTATGTCTGGGGGCCTCTCACTGCTAGAATTCGTTCAGAAGCTGGAGTTGAAACTGACATTGAAACTGAAGATTAACCTTGAAGCCCTGCTGGAAGAGAAGGATTGCTGCTGCTCTACTGCGTCGATCTGAAAGCTGTTATGTCTTCAAGAACTGACCCAGAGATGACCTGGGTAGGCGCCCTCTCCCGAGCTATGAGTGACCATCGTGCGCTGCTAACCTTCGCCGAAGCGCCCTGCAAGTCAGCCTACGAAAGACTGCCAGCCGGAGACGGGGACCGCCGATGAGAAACGAAGAGAAGCACCGGACAGCCGTCCACCGTCGTCGACCAGAGTTTGCAGGTTTGCTATAACCGCTGTAGGCCCATTGTACTTAGTTGCCAAGAAGTGGGGACTGCTTGACGCTGTGCCATTGACAACTGGAGCCGCAACGCTCCTTTGCCTAAGACATTTGATTCCTGGACACGCTCGTCCGCACCGCTGACTGCCTTATCCCACCGGAGAAGGCCAGGCCGTCCACGCACCGAGGAGCATCCATCGGTGGGTTTCCTGCCAACCAAAGACCGTAGAGACGCCGGATGACTCAACGCCCTTACTTGGCCACAGTTCTTCACCAACTCTTTGCGGTCCTGAACAATCGACATCGAGGTGCCCCGCACGCCTCTTCCTTGCAGGACGTCTTCGACTCGTCGCCGACAAGCACCGCCAGGACCCAAGCTGCTGCCTCACGGTCGTTAACCCCTTTCTTTGTAGGATCTCGACGATCCATGGCTCCTGCTTTAAAGGGAGCCACTCAAGAAGGATCTATCGACGACCCGTCGTCAAACTCTGTTATTCCAGGTACATTGGGGTGGTAGAAACATTGTAGAAGGAAATAAGACTTATTGAACAATACATGGACTGGGCTTGTAGCATATCTTTACTTTACAGGTTGACCAGGTGAGGGGATCTGCACACAGAGCTGTGTCTAGGTAAACGGGGCCAGTATTCTGCCAATTTTTCTAACCAACTGCTTTCCTCCTATGTCTATTGTTGGTTACCTTTATTCATTGATTTGTGTGACATTTGACCAGAGTACAGTTGATGCACTTTAATGAAATCTGATAATAATTGTGGTACCACTCAGAACTGTATATATTTGCCATTGTAAATTAACTGAGCACAAAGTGAGTTATTGTAATTGTGTAAATAACCTTGAACCTTAATTATATAAAGACTGTGTTTTCACTAATACACTGTGCGGACATTCCTTTGTGGGTGCTTGGTGACTACACTGTACTTAAAAACCAGCCTGCATCACCTCCTGAGAAGCTAGGCCTTGATTGTTCATCCATTGCTACCGTAACAGATAATCTTGGCTGGGGTCCTCTGTACCTCTCCTCTACCATATAGATGCCTATGGTTTAAAGAATCAGTGTATAATCTTGCCACTTACAAAATATCTGCACTTTGCTAAATTGAGGTTTAATTGTGTACTAGATAACTGCATTACAAGCAATGAAATCTATTGCGAATGGTAACTTGACTTGGATGAGCTTAGAAGCTCTCCAGACTGCTTTTGAAGCCAGGGAGTTAGACTTTGTGGATACGTTTACGGCTGAGCTGATAGCTGCCCTGGTGGACTACCAGATTGATTGTGAAGCCGCTGAAGGGGAGGATGTAAACATTGAGGCCTCTGCCCCTGGGGTTACTGTTGAATCTATTTCTGGGAATGCCACCATTCCTGCTGCCTCTGTTCCGACCTCCAGCAAGGTTTCTTTAGGGAATCCCTTGGAACTTGAGATATTACGGATGAATTCGGCCTTTGAGTACCGCAAGTTAGAAATTGAAGCTGAACTTAAGACAGAGGAGTTGGCACAGCAAGTGAAACTCAAGAACAGGAATCTGGAACTCAAAGACAAGGGGCCTCATTACGACCCTGGAGGTAGAGTGATAACGGCACTAGTAGTGCTGCTGGCGCCATTATCACTCTACCGCCACATTACGAGTTCTGCTCACAGGGCCGCTCTGTACACCTGGTCAGAACAGACGTGCAGAGCAGCACCGCTAGCAGAACAGGATGGTAGCAACGGCCCCGTTATTAATGGGACCATTTTAGCATCCTCCCCATTCCCATTGAGCCCTATGGTGGCTCGAATGTGGACGTACCGGGTCCGGGTCCCGCGAATGGGAATTTCCGGACCGCAAAGGTCGGAATGGCCCGGTAATTCCCATTTTTCGGGACTCAGACTCGAGTTTGGGGGTAGCCATGGCAGTAAAAACGGCACGGCTACCTCCAAACTCGTAATAAGGCCCAAGGACACTGAATGTCAGCGAATCTAGCTAGAGAAAGCTAGAGTGGAGACTTCAGCTAAACCAGTTGAGAGTGTCAGGTCCCCAGCCACCAAGTTTTTGAAATATTTGGTTGGTATGTATGTGGAAGGGTCTGATATCCTCCAATGGATTGAAGCATTTGAAATGGCTTGTACAATTCATGATGTGGCTTAGAGAGATTGGGCTAAGTGTTTGTTAAGCAGAGTGCCTCAGACTGGATATGACTGTATTCTGAAACAGATTGTGGAAGAAAGGAGTCAGTATGAGTGAATGAAGTCTGCTTTGATTTCCAAGTTTAGCAAGACACCTACCCAATACCTTAAAATGTTCAGGGATTTTAAGAAAAGAGAGAATGTGTCTTTGGTTGACTGGGTGAGTGCTGCACATATGAACATGATGGGGTGGATTGATGGATACAGGGTGAAAACCTTTGTTGAATTGTGCCACCTTTTGTTTTTTGAGCATTTTTCTGAAGGCTATTCACCAGAGCTGGGTCAGTATGTTGCTGACCAGAACATTTTGGATCCATTTGAGCTGGCCAGGCTGGCTGACAAGTGCGTCTCCCACCGGGTGTCCGTTAATGCCTCCAGTGGGAAGGACAAGGACAAAGAAAAGGGGACCTCTCAGTAAGCTGAGGAGTCCCAAAAGCAATCACAGTCGGCTAAACCAAAACCTTCCTCTCCTAAGACCCGAAAATCTAGTGGGGATAAGTCCTATGTGGGTGGGAATAAGAGTAGTGGTCCACCTGCTGCAAAGCAGGCTCCCAGTGGTTCCAGTACTGTACCCCACACTCCTGGCACTTGTTGGGAATGTGGGGCTCTGGATCACAAGAAGGGTGACCTCTAGTGTAAAGGTAAGGCACTTGGACTCCAGGCTGTCAGCCTGACCTACCCTTACCCCATGTCTGAGGTGGAGGCCACTGTCTTCCTCTCCTCTACGGGGATCACATTTGGTGCTCCTGTAGAGAGTTCCCTAGTGTCCTTTGGGGCCTGGGACCAGTACGCAGAAGTACTGACGACAATCCCACAGAACACCCGTAGGTTTTTGAGAAGTGTCCTCTTGAATGGCCAGCCTTCTACTGGTTTGAGAGACACTGGCACAAGCATGACAGTGGTTGACAGGACGTTGCTCAAGCCAGAGGACTATATAGGTGCTCCTCTGAGAACCACCAGGTTAGCTGGTGGGCCTCCCAAATTATCGCCTGTGGCATAGTCACACTCTTGATTGGAGACAAGACAGCAAAGCTTCCTGTCCTGTTTCAGGACAATGTCCCTGCTAACATTCTGTTAGGAAATGATCTAGTAGAGTTGGGGTTAATCTTGGATGGTCTACCCATGACTGCTGCTGCAGTCACTAGGTCACAGGTGACACAGGGTCTGGCTGTGAGTCAGGTACCAGAGCCAAAGGGGAGGCCTAAGGTAAGAAGACGGAAGAACAAGAAGGCCACCTCTGTGAAGGGAGCTCCTTCTCTTCCTGCTGTTCCTACAGCACCCATTGGGATCCATGCTCCGGACGGGCTGGGTCCAGTGGAAAACCCAAACTCAACTCCTGAGGGAGAAGAGGCAGAAGACCCTCCTGTCGGAGAGGTGCTCAACCCAGAGGACCACCCCGACCTTCAATGCCTGTTGGCTGAAAGGGGACCCTTTGGGCGGACTTCTGTAAGGGACAGAGAGAGTGCCACTCTCTCAAGGGTCTGAGGAAACAGGCCCTGTCCCAGGCAAAAGGAGAAGTGCAGAGGACATTCAGGATCTATTGGGAGGGAGAGCTCCTTGTTAGTGAGCCCACTACACCTGGACCCTTCCTGCTGCAGTTGGCACATGAGGTGCGCTTAGCTGGTCATCTAGGTACTAAGAAGACTAAGCAGCGGCTCTCTGCCCATTTCTACTGGCCCCGGATGGGAGTGGAAGTCAAGTCCCACTGCAGGACCTGCCCAACATGTCAGTTGTCTGGCAAGACTGGATGCAGTGTCATTGCCCCACTGCAGCCACTGCCAGTGGTTGGCACACCGTTGGAGAGGTTGGGCATCGACATTGTCGGTCCCCTTGACCCTCCCACTTCAGTTGGATATCGGTTCATCATGGCCTTGGTTGATCATGCCACCAGGTACCCTGAGGCTATACCCCTTTGGACTGTTGCTGCCAAGGTGGTTGCCAGGGCTCTCCTGGGCATTTTCTCCCATGTTGGATTCCCTAAGGAGGTTTTCTCTGACAGAGGATCCAACTTCATGTCTAGTTACATGAATTCCATGTGGAAATAGTGTGAAAACAAGGAAATCATATGAGGCAGGGTAACCAAAAAGGAAACACACCAAACACAGGTTACAAAGGAACATACAAAGTACTTTATTTTATACTGAATCCAGTTACAAAAGAACAGAACAAAATTCAGATAGCTATCGACCCTCAGTACAACACAGCGAACTCCGGCGTGGTTCGGTGTGCTCAGTGAGTGCAAATATTCATTGAAGCAGTCAGGCTTTTATACATTTCTCCAGCCTGTTGTCCAGCCTTTCTTCAGGTTAACCATTCCAAAAATAAGTTACTGCTCTAGGGTCCCTTGCCAGGTCAAATCTAGTTCATCTTAGGTTTATACATTAACAAGAAGAAATGGTAATAATGTATGCTCTAGGCCTAACATTACAATGCAGGACTTAGTTTATACAATGTAGTTAAGCAGGTGTTCTCATTCAATTATAGATCAGTTTCGGTGATACAGGTAATCCATTGCACACAGGTCAGCAGAAGGACAAGGTCTCAGCTCATGACCCTAACAAGTGGCCTGCAGGCAAGTTATTTATTAGCTGTACAGAGGTCATGACAATCAAGTTCTGTTCTGAATAACATAGGCTACCATTTTAGCTCACATGGTGACTTTATAGAGCAAGAAAACCTAAAATGGCGGCTTGACCCAAAATGACAGTTTACATGGTTTCTAAGGTCAGGACCTTACAATGCGAATTTATTCACATGTAGTTTATAAGCAGCTTGTTAGCAGCTTGGCGTAGGCCAATATACATATATTTATAGCAATAGGAGGCACAATATCATTTCTAGTTTGACAAACCCTCCTTTTGGCCTATGCCAAGTGCTAAGCTACTTCTGATCTCCCTGCAAATAACTCCTTGTGTCATCGTCCATACACCCTGAATAGCTGTCAGAAATATCTATCGCCATTAGATCTTTTACTAAGATCTCTTTCAGTACATACTCCTTAGAGGTTTTATCCGGGGCATACACTTTATGTCCTATTGCACCTATCGCCTGAGCGCAACATCCCCCTAGCATTGAACATATACTTGGTAGACATTGGATACAACAACAAAGAAATAGCAGAATTCCCAAAATAATCAGCAAGAATGAAAGCACTTTCTAATCCCAAGACCGCAAGAAGTCCCAGAACCAAGTGCTAAGATCCCAATTTCCCTCGGGAACATGCACTTCTGAACTAAGAATGTGCAGATTCTGTATTGCCTTAAAAATAGTCAGGGAGCAATCCGGTACGAAAACACAGCAAGCGGACCCCACTAGTTTACATACTCCACCACGTTCAGCCAGAATGACATCTAATGCCATCCGGTTCTGAAGCGCTAACAATCTGATCGCTTTCTGCTCTAAAGTCATATTATAGAGTATATCTGTGGTCCGGTTGATGGTTCTCTCCAGTACTCTCGCTAGTTTCCTGATATCCTCGGAATTCGCTATCTGGCCAAAGAATAGAAGGAATGATTTCGCTACATCTCCTAAAACCTGTGCTGGAGTGTCGCCATTCTCGTGCCGCCGTGGACAAGCCTTCGAAACCTCTACAGTACTTGCTATAAACACCCCAGGTAACAGGATTCCTAGATAACAAGTTCCCTGCCAATCCCTGGGCAACCATGGAAATGCTACATTACCGCAAACAAAATAGATAGGTTCGCCTACATACAAAGGTCTGTCTTCCCCAGTCAAATTTGCAACGTTGGCACAACCTTTAAAATCTCCCATTGACCGGGTGCCATTACTCTGTATGCAGAAAGAAACAGAATCGGGGCTATGGTTAACAGTGTAAGAAGGAGGCACGGCATCCTTATTGCCTATCGGAGCCATTTTAAAGGAAATCAAAGATTGGGAAGGACGAGACAGTCTATCAGCAGGCCTAATAGAAGCAATATTGAGCTTACTCCTATTTGCGAAAAGCGAGCATCCCAAGGGAGTCAGAACACGTTTCTCGAAACTATTCAAATTAGTTCCATCAAAGTTCCCCGAGATACTATCGTTCCATCGGCCAAAGAACAGTGCTCTAAGTGAAGCATAACAAGCAGTTGTCAAAGGTAAAGGGTGAATATACCAACCTAGCCCCTTATCCCCATGTTGCGATAAATGTGAGCAGACCCAACAATTAGTCTTATTAAAAATGGCATGTGTTGCATTCATTATAAGCAACAAGGTATTATTGTGATACTTCTGTCTATGCTGTGAGCCCCTAGGTGACAGAGTATGCAAAGGTACAAAAGCTGTAGGAACAGTGGGTACAATTTCAGTCGGCAGCAAAGACTCTAAAGGATGAGTTTCTTCAAAATACCAAAGGCCTAAGACAGTGACTATTATAAAACCAAATATTATCATAAAAACACAGCAATACGTTTTCGGGGCCCAGGCACATTGTTCATTGTCCGAGTTTGTCACCCCCTTATTTTTAAGTCCAATACGAGCAGCAGCGGTGGCGGTAGCAGGCATTGTAGATTTTCAATTGAAGACCCCAAATGTTCGTTGCTGGTGACACTGCGGTCGGGCGGCTTCTTAGTCCTTCCACAACCCCTAGCCAACAGAATCCCCTTCCTCAACTTTTTGGGCAAAAGCAAGCCCTTGACGATCCTTTCCTTCCTTGAATGCACAGCCGAACCGTGCCGTATGTCTATCAGATGCACAGCAAAACCGTGCCGTATGTCTATATTCGTGGCCGGAAGTTGTATCTTGTTGTGCCTGGTATTGTTTGATCCGAGAACAAGATGTCGTCACTTCCCGTTGGAAGCAACGTATCAGAGGCAAGTGAAGTTGGAACAGCAATTTCCGGGAGCAAAATTTTCGGAGAGTGCAGAGACAAAATGGCAGATTCCCCAATCCTCACGGGCTCAGAAAGATTCTCCGATGCACTCTCAGTGCTACTCACTGCTTTGGGATCATTGGTTGTAGCGTTAGCGAGGGGTTCTGTTTCTTCTGTAACGTTTGGCACTGGGTGAGGAAGTTTCTTGACATGCGTCGCGTGGATCCAATGCTTCCGGCCTGCGACACGCACCGCTGTTTGGGTGACCAGCAGGACCTGGAACGGGCCCGCCACCGAGGTGCAAGGCAGGAAGATCGGTCAAAGGATTTGACCAAAACCCAACTTCCAGGTTGTATACTGTGGCCTGGGCCCTCGTATCGCGCGGGTAAAGCGCCTCGTACCTGGTGATAAATGAAATACAGGTTTTTAGTCAACTGGCTACAATAGTCTGAAAGGAATACATTTTCTACATTCCTCAATGCCCTAGGCTTCGGAAGACCCCAGATATTGGCAGGTCTCCCCATTACCACCTCAAATGGAGAGAGCCCAGTCTTATTTTGAGGGGTTGTACGCATGGCTAGTAACACGATCGGTAAGGCGTCCGGCCATTTTAGTTTGGTGCCGGCACACATCTTAGCGAGCTTGTTTTTTATGATACCATTGTGTCTTTCCACTAATCCGGCGCTCTGAGCATGTCTGGCCGAATGGAATCGTTTGTCAATTTGCATTGCCGTACATATCTGTAGAATTACAGCAGCGATAAAATGCGGACCATTAACCGACCAGATAACTCTCGGCAAACCGAACCGTGGGAAGAATTCCTTTAACATGGTCTTTGCAGTGGTCATGGCTGTAGCGTCTTTAACAGGGAAAGCCTCGACCCACTTACTAAAGGCGCAAATGACCACAAGGACATATTTTAGATTGTTACATCGCTCCATTTCAATAAAGTCAAAGTGAATCACTTCAAACGGGACAGAAGGAGGCCCAAAGCTACCTCTCGGAGTTGCTGTCCCCTTTCCCACATTGTGTTGTAGGCAAATCATGCAATTTTGGACATAATTCTGGGCAATTTTTGAAATCTTATCATTTACCCAGACTTTCTCTAACATTCTCGTGATCTGTTGAGCGCACACATGTGTGGGACCGTGTGCCATGATAACCATCATTACTATATAGGCATTAGGAAGCAACCATTTCCCTTCACCCATGTCCACCCAACACCCATCATCATCAAGTTTCCCCAAGCCCTCAGCCCACCTCTTGGATTCTTCTAATGTGGCATCGGCTTGGATATCCCGTACAGACCCAACACCCTCATCCATTGCATAGGCATCTACAGTCTCCCTTGAAACATACATCTCCGTGAAGAGATCAGAGGCAGTTTGTCTAGCTATTTGATCAGCGAAAGCATTCCCTTTCCCTACATCATCTATAATCTTGCGATGTGCTGCGCACTTAATGATCGCTAACTGACTAGGGAGCGCAAGCGCTGAAAGCAATTGTACTATCAGGGAACCATGTTGGATCTTGGTGCCATGCGAAGTTAAAAACCCTCTCTCTGACCAAAGTTGTGAGCCACCCCAAAGGCATACTGGCTATCAGTATATATGTTTACTGTTAGCCCTTCGGAAAACTCACAAGCTCAAGTCAATTCTATAATCTCTGCGGCCTGCGCAGAGTTATGCGTAATTCTCTTGGTCTCCACAACCATACTCAATGTAGTGACTGCATAAGCAGCTGTGGATGTACATCCAGTAGTTTGAAGCAGGAGCCATCACAATACAGCTCCCCTTGTGGGTTGTCCAAAGGAGTGTCCCTCAAATCAACTCTGCCTTTTGTATCTTGTTCAGTAGTATACAGGCAGTCATGTGACTCTTCGTCACCGCAAACAGTATTTTGCGGGAAAGGTAGGAGTTCAGCCGGATTAAGAACGCAGCACCTCCTAATTTGAATATGGGGAGCAAACAAGATTAATTCATATCTTGCCAGTCGTGCGGAAGTGAGGTGTTGCGTTTGGGTTTTGTTCAATAGAATATCTACAGAGTGAGGCACCATCAGGGTTAAATCATGGCCTAGGACCATTCCCTCACTCTGTTTTACAGACGCAGCAGCAGCAGCGACAGCGCGCAAACATCTTGGCAAAGCGCATGCAACAGCATCAAGGGCGGAAGAGTAGTAACCGCATGGCCTATTCTTTCCTCCATGTTCCTGCGTTAATACAGCCAAAGCACATCCATCACATTCATGCACAAACAACACAAAGGCCTTCTCATAGTTCGGTGTGCCCAAAACTGGCGCCGAACATAATGCAGTCTTGAGCAACTCGAATGAATGTTGATGCTCCGTATTCCATGGCAATGGCGAAGAAATACCCTTCGTCAAGGCCAACATCGGTTTTATCACTAGTGAGAAGTTTGGGATCCATAACCTACAGTAAGAAGCCATACCTATCAAGGCTCTAACTTCCTTTTGTGTATTTGGGACAGACATGCCAGAAATGTGTTTTATTCTTTCAGGTGTCAATCTTCTTCCCTCCTTTGACAGGAGATAGCCTAAATAGGCGACCTCCCGGCAACAATATTGAAACTTTTTTAGCGAAACCTTGTGACCATGCTTAGCTAGATGGATGAGCAACAACACAGTGCCCTCTTTACAAGAGCTCTCAGAGTAAGCGGCTAAAAGCAAATCATCAACATATTGAAGCAACGTACAAGTAGGGGGCAATCCAAGGGTATCAATCTGCTCTTTCAAAGCCCTACTATAAATACTAGGACTGTCAGTATAACCTTGAGGTGCACGAGTAAATGTGAATGAGCGTCCCCCTCAGGTGAACGCGAACAAGTATCTACTATCCTCATGTATAGGAATACTGAAGAAAGCATTCTTTAGGTCCACAACACTGAAGTGAGTAGCCGTAGCTGGAATCATGGTTAATATTGTCGTCACATCAGGCACAATCGGAAATTGCGGAGCAACAACTTTATTAATGGCACATAAATCAATTATAAAAACGAAATGGAATTGCATTATCACCTTTTTTGTACACGGGTAAAATCGGACTATTGCACAAACTTCCTGCAATCTCCTCAATCACCCCACGATGCACAAAATCGGAAACAATGCTCTTCAAAGCTTGCTCGCCTTCAACTGAGATCTTATACTGTGGAATACGGGGCAGCTTAATTCCATGTTTCAAAACTATTTTAACAGGCTCAATCTGCAAAACACCGACATCATTGTCATCAACTGCCCACAAACACTCTGGTACATTACTGAATTCTGGCGGCAAAGGTCTAGTCAAGAATTGTGAAACAGAACATTGCTGTGGTGAAATCGTCAAACGCACTCCAGCAGAAGAACAATGAATTACCGCATTTAATTCCTTCAACATATTCAACCCCAGCAAATTCTCTCCACAATTCGAAGTCAAGAGAAATGGACAGTGGTCCGTAAAGGGACCCAAAGAAATAGGTACCGGTGAAGAAACCGGACAAACAACTGGTGTGCCAGAAAACCCTACAGAAACATTGGTTTGCCCTGACAGTGGAATCTTTGGAACCCGAGAATGATCAATGAAGCACTTCTGTGCTCCAGTGTCTATCAAAAATTGATGTTTCCTATTTCCCACTAGCATTTCAACGTAGGGACCTTTCTGATTAACGGGAATAGGTGTAGATTCCAAACCCTGCTTCGGGCAATCCTAACGAAACAAAATATCATCAAAAGGAAGCTCTTCAGATAGATATGCAGCAGAAGGATGATCAAATATGTTTCTAGTATCCACACTCGAAGTCTGATTATTCTGTGAAAAAGGTTGTTGGGGATCCTGCGAAAACTGGCCTCTACCAGGGCCCCCTAAACCCGGGCGACCTCTGGATCGTCTACCCATATTTCCAAATGTGTTATTCGACCTCTGTCGAAGGACGGGGCATTGTGCACGCCAATGACTCTCCTGGCGACAATAGGCACACTGGTTAATATTCACAGGACCCAAGGGCACATTCCCTTGTGGAACATACTGCCCTCTAATCTGCGAACTACCCCCTCTGGGGCCTCTAACAATTTGCTGTAACAATACTTTAGTCTTCAAATCACCTTTTCTCTTCTCGACTCTATCTTTTTCATTATTGACACGGTTCTCGTAGTACTGAGCCAGGTGCAGTACTTCTGATTGGGATTTCGCCTGCCAAGCGCTCTCAGAAGACATAATTTGTGACTGGATGTCAGGCAGCAATCCACGTACAAATTTGTCCACAAATAATCTTTTCCCAGACTCTGTGCCTAAGTCTTGTCCACTGAAATTCGAGAATACCTGTTCGAACGATTAAAGAACTCGGTAGCACCCTCAGATTTTCCTTGGACACAGGCCGTAAACTTGTCCCAAATAATTCTCTTTTCGGGGATTATAGTTTTCAGTTTTGCAATGATTCTGTCAGGCAAAGTTAGTATCACCTGAGGTGGTCTCTCACCAGCTGGCCTTTTCCCATCAAGCCTAACTATGTTAGCCCATGTATCTCCCAACCCTGGTACATCGTCTATAGTTCTAACTTGTTTCCACAAATCTACAGGCAGGAGTACAGGGAATAGCAAATCAATGTCGCCTAGGGTAAACACTGAGGACTGCAAAACGGACTCTATGGGCCTCATTACAACCTTGGTGCTAAGTGCACCAACTTTACCACCATGGTGTAAACTCTGTTTACACCATGGTGGATGGCGGATTTACCGCCCCATTCCAAGGTGAGTGGGGCGGTAAATCCCCATTTCCCATTTTCCCTTCCCCATTCCCATTTTTTGCCCCATAGGGCATAATGGGAGTGGGGAAGGCGCTAATTACGCCGGCGTAATTAGCACCATGGCAGGTTAGCGCCATGGATTTTAACGCCTGCTACAAGCAGGCGTTAAAATCAGAATCAGGCGTTAAGGGTTAACGGTGACGTTAACCCTTAACGCCTGAGTTGTAATGAGGCCCTATCTCTTTATAGAACCCTGTCAGATTTTTCCTAATGTCAGGAATAGTTTGTCTAATAGTATTCACTTCCTGTCGTGAAAACGGGACGTGAACAAACTGCGATACATAATGTGCAGGAATGTCCACAGCAGGTGTACCTCCTGCAGCATTAGCAGGAATCTCAACCTTTGGGACAAATGTCGGAGGAACCTCTCTCATAGGCAACTGAGATGTAGGCAACTCCGAATGCTTACTAAGCAACAGAGCTAAGTCGAGCGCTAAAGCAGTTGAAGAAGTGTCAAGTGAAAAAGCTCTCTTATAAATGCTCAATAACTCTGTGGGACAACTAACCTTTCTCTTTAAACATTCATCCTGCAGGTACTCTACCATTACCTGTATCACTTTCCTCTGCATTTCTAGCGTATATTGACTGTATGTGTCAAATACCTCAACTGGAGTTATCGATATGTCTGAAATCCATCTAATCGCATCTTTTGTACAAATTCGCGCCTCCTCAGATGTCGATTTACGACACGGAAGAAATCGTTTCTGTACATACATACTTTCTTCTTTGTCATCCTCATTCCGTAACCTTTCCAACTCCTTTTTATACTCAAATATCCTCTCAACATGCTCATGTACCTTCTCCACAGTGTCTCTTGAAAACGCTAAAGTATTCAGGTCCCTCAACCCTTGTGGGAGGTCTGCATTATTTAATTTACCCCACATTACACATAAATGAATCCCTAAATCTTCAATGAAAACATTTTTCTCAGGAGAATTATCCATATTAGAAAGTGTGGCAAGAACATTAGCTCGATCATCTCTCTCCATACAATGCTTAGCCCATGCAAACAAATCCTGTTTCTTTTCTGTAGGAACAGTATTACGAGTAACAATCCTCGACCCCGCACCCTGATCAACTACAAGCGGTACAGAACTACTTGGGAGTGAGGGTGCAGGTAAATTCAATGGAGGTACTATTACTGGTGCAATGGGAAGAGGCAGAGGAGCAGGTGGAGGAACAACAACCGGAGGAATAGGAACAACAGGTGGAGCAGGAAGAGCAGGAATAACAGCAGGAAGAGATACAGCAGGAGGAAGAGGAACATACGGAGGTGGTGCAGAGGCACCAGGCCTTCGTTCATTTAACAATTTGTCGATAAACTCATCAGAAACATGAAGATCTTTAGAAGGATAGATTTTCTGAATACCGAGTGAGAAAGCCCTGTCCATATTCCTAACCGACTCAGACTGTTTGTCCTGATCATATAACAACGCCTTTTCAGCATTTGTTTTATGACGGCGCACATGTTTTTCCCTACTTTTAAGCTGCTGCAACGCTTCTCTTTTCCAATTTTGCAAAACATCAAATGCTGCAGGTCTGGCCTTCTTTTTTAACAAGACTGACTCTAAATATTTAATACGAGGGATCTCAAAACTACCATTGACTGGCCACTGAAGTTCGGAGGCATGTCTGGTTTGTCTGTGCCAAATTTTATTAAATACTACACTTCCAATGCCATGCTTACAGTACATGGTACATGCCGGCGACCCCTCCTGTGGTGCCGGACGGCTAAATTCTAAAGATTGTCTATCGCTGCGGAATAATGCCCTAAAGCAGCTAGACAATTTCCCAGGCATTTCTCAAATACTCAGTGTTACCTGGTCAATAATTGTGTCTGCAGATACAATGCGCCAAATTCAAATTGTCAGGGTTGAATTAAGAGTCGGGTAACGACTCACCTGACCAAACCTAAGGAGGACCGATCGGTTTAAAAAGGACTTACCTAACGAATTTTACCTTGTGTATGGTGATTTCGGCAAATCTGCCCGCCTCAAAAAATTGACCCTCGTCAAGATGCCGTCTCAGACCACACGGCTATCGTCCAGGGAACGGATCGTGCAGCTCTGTTGAGGTGTCGCGTCTCGTTCAGTCGGGCCCGTTATGCCACACCGTCCGATCCCGGTCCGATAGCGTGCGTCAACCTTCAATAATCCGGCATCAATCTTGAGGGTCCCTATTCCGGGCGCCAACTGTGAAAACAAGGAAATAATATGAGGCAGGGTAACCAAAAAGGAAACACATTTTATACTGAATCCAGTTACAAAAGAACAGAACAAAATTCAGATACCTATCGACCCTCAATACAACACAGCGAACTCCGGCGTGGTTCGGTGTGCTCAGTGAGTGCAAATATTCCTTGAAGCAGTCAGGCTTTTATACATTTCTCCAGCCTGTTGTCCAGCCTTTCTTCAGGTTAACCATTCCATAAATAAGTTACTGCTCTAGGGTCCCTTGCCAGGTCAAATCTAGTTCATCTTAGGTTTATACATTAACAAGAAGAAATGGTAATAATGTATGCTCTAGGCCTAACATTACAATGCAGGGCTTAGTTTATACAATGTAGTTAAGCAGGTGTTCTCATTCAATTATAGATCAGTTTCGGTGATACAGGTAATCCATTGCGCACAGGTCAGCAGAAGGACAAGGTCTCAGCTCATGACCCTAACAAGTGGCCTGCAGGCAAGTTATACATTAGCTGTACAGAGGTCATGACAATCAAGTTCTGTTCTGAATAACATAGGCTACCATTTTAGCTCACATGGTGACTTTATAGAGCAAGAAAACCTAAAATGGCGGCTTGACGCAAAATGACAGTTTACATGGTTTCTAAGGTCAGGACCTTGCAATGCAAATTTATTCACATGTAGTTTATAAGCAGCTTGTTAGCAGCTTGGCGTAGGCCAATATACATATATTTATACAATAGGAGGCACGATATAATTTCTAGTTTGACAATAGTGCGCAGTAACCTACAAGTTCTCCACCTCTTACCATCCCCAGACCAACGGTCTCGTCGATAGATTTAATAAAACTCTCACGGGAATGCTAGGCACTTTGGAAGAGCCCCTAAGGAGGAAATGGGATCTCCTCCTGCCATGCCTGCTGTTTGCTTACAGAGAGGTACCTCAAGAGGGTGTTGGTTTCAGCCCCTTTGAGTTACTTTTTGGACATCCCCTGAGGTGGCCCCTTGCCTTGATCAGAGAAGGTTTGGAAGCCACCCCTCCAGGTCCTACCAAGCAAGTGGGTGACTATGTGTTAGGCCTCAGATGGAGGATGACACAGTTGATGAATGAGGCGACAGCGAATCTCAAGGCCAGCCAGGAATTGAATAAGTACTGGCATGACCTTAAAGCCTTGCATGTGGATTGGACTCCAGGCCAGGAGATCCTTGTGATGGAGCCTACCAAGCTTTGAGCTTTGGAAGACAAATGGACTGGACCCTTGAAGATAATCTCCAAGATGGGCGAAGTCAATTATCTGGTTGAGATGGGAGTCTCTGGGGTAGCTCCTCAAGTATTCCACATCAACAGGCTCAAGCCTTTCCATAGGCAGGAAGAGGTCTCATGTCTCTTGCTAGCTTTAGAGCAAAGAAAAGATGAGCCCCTTTCTGATTTGCTGCATAGCAACCCTCAGGATGGCTCAGTGGACGGAGTACATCTCTCTACTGATCTGACGACAGAGCAGCAGAGGGCCTGCAGGGATTTGTTCCGGCAGTATGCCTCTCTGTTATCACTGACACCAGGCCTTACACCATGGTGTTGGCACGAAAATGACATTGGTGACAGTGTGCCTGTCAAAAGTAGATGCTACCGTATGTCAGAGTTAACAACTACATCAGGCTGAGGTCACCAAGATGTTGGATCTGGGTGTCATTGAACCCTCAACCAGTCCCTGGTCCAGTCCTGTGGTCCTTGTCCCCAAGGCAAATTCCCAGGCAGGCACCAAGGATTGGAGGTTCTGTGTGGACTACCGAAGAGTCAATGCCGTCACCAAAACTGACGCGCACCCATTGCCCAGGGCTGATGAGCTTGTGGACACCATAGGTGCTGCCAAATGACCTTACCTCAGGCTATTGGCAAATAGCTCTGACGGACCATGCCAAGGAAAAGACGGCGTTCTCAACACCTGAGGGACTCTACCAGTTTAGGCTCATGCCTTTTGGGTTGAAGAATGCCCCTGCCACCTTCCAGAGATTGGTCAATCAAGTGCTCAGTGTGCTGGAGGCCTTTTGTGTGGCCTACCTAGACGACATTGCCGTCTACAGTTCCACCTGGGAAGAGCATTTGACATATCTGGATAAGGTGTTGCAGGCCTTGAAAAGGGCTAACCTCACTATCAAGGCCGCTAAGGGCCAGATAGCTCAGGGGAAAGTCACGTATCTTGGTCATGAGGTAGGAGGGGGTCAAATCCAACCTCTCCCCAGTAAAGTACAGGATGTACATGACTGGGAGACTCCCACTACTCAAACCCAGGTGAGAGCCTTTTTGGGCCTCACTGGGTATTTTCGCAATATCATCGCGGACTATGGAACGATAGCTCCACCTCTGACAGCTCTGACTTCACCCAAACAACCTAGCAAGGTTAATTGTACTGAAGGCCTTCGATGGCTTGATGGCTTGAAAGAAAGTCTGTGTGGCGCACCTGTGTTGTGTGCGCCTGACTACAGTCAACCCATTATCGTCCAGACGGATGTCTGCGACACCGGAATCAGAGCTGTTTTGTCCTAGTTATATGACAAAGGCAGAGAGCATCCGATCATATTCATCAGAAGACAACTCAAGGGTAGAGAACGTAGGTGGGCTACTGTTGAAAAGGAATGTTTTAGCATAGTTTGGAGCATTAGGTGTTTTGGGCCCTACCTTACGGGCTCTACCTTCAAGGTCCAAACAGATCATAAGCCCCTGAACGGCAAGGGCTAGACTTCACCATAGAGCATAGACCAGGGAAGAGTCACGATAATGCAGATGGCCTTTCCAGAAGGTATGTTGACCGTCTGGATGAGGGTGTCCATCTCGTGGGAGATTAGGCACCCTAACCTCAGTCTGGGGGGGGGCGACTGTGATGCTGGAAATGCATCGGATGGACAGGACCTCCGTATCCTTGTCCTTTACTGCTTTTTATTGTGTGTTCTGTCGCTCTCTCTTTTGGTTTGGTGTACAGACCCATGGGATACCCTTATGGCACCCATGGGTGGGAGTACAACCCTGTGCCCCTAGTGTATGTTTTTGGACACCTCTTTGTGGCCCACAGAGCAAGGTATTGGCTGGTGGCAGCTCTGTGCTGAATTGACAGGTGCCCTGAGTGTCCTCTATTTTGGGGTGCCCAGGCCCTGTCATTGGAATCAGTAGATTCCTGATGGAAACAAGATGGCACCCGTGGTCTCTTGCCTTTCATCAACTGTTACCTTGGTTTTCACAAAGTCCCGGGAAGCCCTGAGTCTGTCCCTTCCCCCTGACCGGATGTTGGGTGGAAGTTCCATATATGGTAGTGTGGGGAAGTGCCGACCAGACTGGCTGGAGCCTTCCCAATGACCGTATGTTGTGGGTACACCTGTGGGTGGAACCTGGGTGAATGGAGTATGTGACGAATACGCATTTGGATGCCTAGTATATGTTGTTTGACACAATAACTGAGACAGCCCTGCCTGAAACTGATATGAATGCAGTATGTAGTGTTGAATGGCATGGTACTTGTCTGAATCCACATTCTGTGTTGTGTGTGTCTGGATGGAGATGAATGGCCTGAATGCACTGTGCGCTTGAACGGCTGATTGACTGCCTGAATGCCTTTCCGAGTGATTGTTTGCCTGAGTGTGACCCAGAAGAATGAATGGGAGATCAACATTATATCTGGGGGCCTCTGACTGCTAGAATTCATTCAGAAGCTGGAGTTGAAACTGACATTGAAACTGAAGCTTAACCTTGAAGCCCTGCTGGAAGAGAAGGATTGCTGCTGCTCCACTTCATCAATCTGAAAGCGGCTGTGTCTTCAAGAACTGATCCAGGGAGGATCTGGGTAGGCGCCCTCTTCGGAGCTATGAGGCACCATTGTGCACTGCTAACCTTTGCCGTAGCGCCCTGGAAGTCAGCCTACGAAAGACTGTCAGCCGGAGATGGGGACCGCCGACGAACAACGAAGTGAAGCACCGGACAGCCGTCCACCGTCGTCGACCAGGGTTTGCACGTTTGCTATAACCGCTGGAGGCCCGTCGAAGTTAGTTGCCCAGAAGCCAGGACTGCCTGGCGCTGTGCCATCGACGACTGGAGCCTTAACGCTCCTTTGCCTAAGACATTTGATTCCCAGATGCGCTCGTCCGCACTGCCGATCGCCTTATCCCGCCGAAAAAAGGTCAGGCCGTCGACGCACCGAGGAGCATCCGCCAGTTGGCTTCCCGCCACCCAAAGACCATAGAGACACTGGACGACTCAACGCCCTTGCTGGGCTACAGTTCTTCACCAACTTTTTGTGGTCCTGGATTATCAACATCGAGGTGCCCTGCACGCTTCTTCCTTGCAGGACATCTTCGACTCGCCGTCGACGAGCACTGCCAGGACCCAAGCTGCTGCCTCACTGGCGTTGTTCCTCCACTTTCTTCGTAGGATCTCGATGATCCATGGCTCCCGCTTTAAAGGGAGCCGCTCAAGAAGGATCCATCAACAAACCATTGCCGAACTCTGCTATTTCAGGTCCATTGGGGTGGTAGAAACATTGTAGAAGGAAATAAGACTTATTGAACAATATATGGACTGGGCTTGAAGCATATCTTTACTTTACAGGTTGCCCTGTAAAACACCTAACACCTAAATACCTAGACACACCTCCACACAGAGGTGTGTCTAGGTAAACGGGGCCAGTATTCTGCCAATTGTTCTAACCAACTGCTCTCCTCCTATGTCTATTGTTGGTTACCTTTATTAATTGATTTGTGTGACATTTGATCGGAGTACAGTTGATGCACTTTAATGAAATCTGATAATAATTCTGGTACCACTCAGAACTGTATATATTTGTCATTGTAGATTAATGGAGCACAAAGTGAGTTATTGTGATTGTGTAAATAACCTTGAACCTTATTTATATAAAGACTGTGTTTTCATTAATACAGTGTGCGGACATTCCTTTGTGGGTGCTTGGGGACTGCACCATACTTAAGAACCAACCTGCATCAACTCCTGAGAAGCTAGGCCTTGATTGCTCCTCCATTGCTACCGTAATAGAGAATCTTGGCTGAGGTCCTCTGTGCCTCTCCTCTACCATATAGAGAGCAGAAGTACAGATACCCCCTCCAGTCTTTACACACCCGAATAGAGCACATTCTGGTAGATGTGGTTGAATGGTACCAGGCTTACGACAGTGAAATTAGGACAGTGGGATGGACTGATCATGATCTAGTGCTTGTGACAACATACATTGGACTGGAGACACAGGCTGATAACTGGTCGTATTGTAATGACAAAACCCTAAAGCATAGACCTTTCAGGAAATGCAGGAGGAAAGAAATGGAAATGGAATGTGAACAGTGACTCGTGCTCAGGGTATAATATTATTGAAAGATTGAGTAATAGTACAAATCAATATACAATTAACAATTTGTTCTATTGTAATACTGGCTTTATTCCATGTTGTGTACAGCCGGGAATTATGTCATTCTGTAAATAATTGGTTAAAGAGGCTTACTCCCAATACTTGTTAATTTCACTCTTTGATAACCTTTCTAATTTAATACATTTCTGCTTCAAAGTTTCTACTGTAGTGTAGCTACACTTTAAAGGGCCGGAGGTACTTCCTCTAGGAGCAAACAAGGCGGCTCTATCTTCATCTCGATTACACATGTAGTCAGCCATCGTTTTCAGTGGATTTCAGCAAGCACAGATAATAATGATTGTTAAACAGGTAATTGATTGAAGTGGGTTCGATATAAATACTGTGCGCCAGTGACCACTTTGAATTCAAGAATTGTTGCATGATATTGGACCAGCAGCGATCACACTAATCCCACAAACCCACCCACTTGGGTTTGGGAATTGTAGAAAAGTAGCTTAAGAGTGTTGCATATTTGTCAGATATTTCAAGTTTTGATACTCCAGATGTCAAGGAGAAGGTAATCACGATTATGTTAGTGAAAAAAGGATTTAATCGTTTGCTGGAAACCCAATCAATGGAGATTCAAGGCAGTGCACCACAGGAAGAGGAGGAATTTTGGAAGCAAAGGGGGTGGTTTTTCTCCCCGACTTCAGCATTATGGCAACAGGATAGCACTGGAAAGCGGTTGATGCCAGTAGCATTATTAAAAGTAACGCTTGAATAGCTGCACTACCCTTTGCATGTAACTAGGGAAAGTCTTGCTGCAACGATTGCGGAAGACTTGTTTATTCCAAATTTGTTAGATCATGTTGCATTTTATGTAGTGAACGGCATCGTATGTCAAACTTTTACCACTAGGCATACACTGCGAACAATCAGAGGAGTAATTCCCTGACCAAATGGTCCTTTTCACCATTTACATATTGACTATGTGATATGCTGCGGGGGTGTAATGGATATAGGTATCTGAGAGTGGTGGTGTGTCCCTTCTCTAGGTGGATCGAGGTAGGTCTGTGTACACACCCTGATGCTACTTGTGCAGCAAAGTTTCTAGTATGTGAAGTCTTTCCTAGATGGGCAGTGTGTGAAGTACTGGGATCCAGTAATGAGCCACATTTTGTTAATGAAATATTTGAACAGATTGGACTATTATTGAATGTATATGTGAGAGACTTAACAGCCTCCTTAAAGAAAGGTTTGCCAAGCTTAAGCTTATGTTGAAAAGGGGATGGCTATATTTCCTGCCTGTAACCTTGTATTCTCTGGCTATTGAAAAGACTACTCGGAGACTGTAAGTAGGGTATTCTGTTTCAAGTAAAACCAGTGAATTTTATTAACTTTAAACGTTAACTTTTCTTTCTCTATAGAAAAAAGGATACGTCTTGAATTTTCACTCGGCTGCCTTGAGAAGAAAGTAACTTCAGGTAAGTCTCTCAGGTATTGTTGAATACTAAAGTTCTTTTCTCATAGTCCAAACTATCTCAAGACTTCTTATATTCGGACTCCTCCGGACTGCCCCTCCTCTAACCTCTTCTTTTTATTGTCTTTGGGTTCTCAGCTGGTTTCCCTCAGCAATTTTTTATATCTTTGACTCTGTTGTTCTTTTTGCAGTGTATAAGACTTCCCACTCAATATTAGTACTTTCTTATTTCTATCTTGAATCACTTCTCTTCTTTGTGAAGTCTAATTTGACTTCCCCTTCATCTTCTCAGGCTTATATTCACTTGGCCCACCTCTTTAATGTATATCCTTTCACTTGCTTCGGAGATTCACACGCCCCTTATTCAAATGTCAATGTTCTGGGGAAAATGAACAAGCCCTTTGCTAATATTGCTCTGCTTCGCCGGTTAGATTACAGCACATTCAGTGCCTCTTGTCAACATATAGGTCTTTCGCCCTTTTCCCCCTTTCGTATGAAACTCTTTTCATACCTTTACACAGCTGCTCCCTGTGCGTTGGTTCCGTCGTCGAAATCCCTCTGCCTCCGTCTGTTTTCGGATGACCGTTGAGTCTCTCTGCCCCCTCTCTTCAGCTGACTTCTTCACCCGGCGATGCCGAGACGGGTTCGCGTCGAGTCTCTCCGCCGCCTCTTCTCAGCTGATCGCTTCACCTGACGACGCCGAGACTGGTTCGCGTTGAGGCTTCCCCGCCGACCGATCCCCGGGACTTGGGAATTTACATGGGCATTTCAGCTGCCTCCGTACCTTCGTCGGACGTTGTACTCCTCTTGTCGGATCAGCGTCTCCTGTCCTCCCTCACACAGGGCTGGCCGTCTCACAATCTTCGCCACCAATAACGATAACAAAGCGCAACGGCGCTTCGCCTTCTTCAATACTCAAATATAATAAAATAACCTTGTTTTCGTTATGCCACAGCCGGGCTTCTTAATACGCCCATTCATAACCGTCACCTTCCAGTTCAGACTCTCCCGTCTCCTAGCCACCAGAAACGACAGAAGAGAAAAACACAACACTTGAGCTTTGTCGGTGATTGGTCACAAAAGCTGTCACTCCACCCACCCGGGTTGACATGGATTTTCTTAACCCCTTGTTGCACTGTTTAGCCTACTCCAGCTAGTTTCACCAGAGCAGGTGCCTGATAGGTGTTTTGTGCCGTTCTGAATGGATTCCTCACACTGCCGTTAGCTTTATATGCCCTAAGGAATCATCCTGGTTCGGACCACCACCTTACACCCCATGAACTAGTGACATGGAGGCAAATGAGAACGTCTCTGACTCCTCCATCGAGGAATAGAAGTGATGCCTAGAGTACAGCAAAAATGTTAGGAAATAAGTTACGTGATTACTTGACATGTAAGCCCTCTAGCATCTCTCTCAATTCAAATAAACCCAAGCGTCAGGGGGGTCGGTCTCAGAACACAGATGAAAACTATTCAGCAATCAAATCAAGTGAACTATTATCAGCACCTAGGCTATTTGTTTGCAACACCGTGCTAATTAAAAACGTCACTAGGAAGTGCTGTTAACAGTTGTCAAGGGGATCTGTGGTCTAAAGAAAAATTTATCAGGTTTTCTCATAGTTTTTCCCATTAAGCAAGCTAGAAATGTCAGTAGAATCCTCACCCCATAAAGAAAAACGTTTGGCTCTACTGTTACGCCTCACAGAGCCACTTGCCCTGTGAATGCCAATATAAATTTGCCCGCATTCATATAATGTATTCCAGGAGTGGAACACACTATCCCTTCATCAGTAAAAGAAATCATAATGTTGAGTTTTGTCATCAAATCTCTTCTCAAAATGTTAACTGGTGTCTGCTAAGAATGCAACAATGGAACAGACATATCACACTCTCCTATAGAGACTGGTAATTCATCAGTAGAAGGAACTCGACTCGTAGCTCCAGAGAACCCTTGAGCATTCATGGCAATTCCTGACATTGCATATTTCCCTCTCGTATGCGTATACATGAATGAGTAGGCCCAGTGTCTGCTAGAAAAGAAAATGATTGTCTCCCATCGTCACATCAACCCTTCATACCTGTTGGGGTCTGGTGTCACTGATAGTACTGAACACATCAAGTCGCTCTGTGAGCTGTCCTATTGGGGATACATGCATACCCCTGTACCTGTGAAAGGATTGCCTCGCACCACAGTGACACCCCCTATTCTTGGTGTCAACAATTGACCTGTGTTCGCATACTGATGTGTTTGCATGGGGTTGTACTGTGACAGCCCTTGCAGTGAATTAATTTGCACTTCCTGTGGTTGTTGTGGCTGTTGCATTTGCAGCGCCTGTGTTTGGTACACTGTCTGATCTTGGGGAAAACCCTTGACTAGCTTGTGAGCTATATGCTGGAGAATAAGCTGTCCCCCCTCTAGAAAATTGGCCATTCTGTACATTCCCTTGGCTCCCACATATGCGTGCAATGTGTCCTGTCATCCCACAAGTCCAACACACAGGGGGAGCACGTCTGACTAGTCCCCCGTGGTTAAATCCTTCTTGCGCATTTCGTTTCCCATTCTGTGCATTCTGAGACCCAACTTGATTGTTTTGGAATCCATCCCTTCCTCTATACCCCATACCTCTGCCTTGTGGCATGAACCCATTTCCTCCTTGATCCATCTGGCACTGATTATTTGCCTGCAATGTACCCAATGCTTGCTGTATTCCTAACCCTTCTCCGCTTGTCAATACCGCCCCTTCTAGGGCATATTTTGACAATTTCTTCTGAACTAATATAGCTTCCTCAAGTTTCCTAGCCTCATCCTTCTTATTTTTCTCCTGTAACAGCTGACAGTGATGCACTATTTATTTATTTATTTAATTGATATACATATAACCACATGGTTTTGTATATAGAATATAAAACTTTATGACACATTACAAAATGAAACAACACAACAGTTAAAATTCCATCCCAATACATTTACATTCTTATGACATCAATTTCCCTTTAAAATCAAAACAGTTCACAAGTATGCAGTTTATCAGATAAAAACTCCATCAGATAATTGGTTTAAAATTTCAATAGTTTTCCAGTAAAATTTAACTAAAAAGAATATTACATTTATATCATGACCTTCCATGAAGGAATTCCCTAACAACGATAAACCCTGACTGTTAAAAGAATTATCATAAGATTTTAAAAAACTTTCTCTCATGTCAGTTTGACTTTCACATCTAGCAGGTGTTTAAGAGTTTCTAATTTTTGCTCACCACAGAGACAGCACCACCTTCCTTTTCTCTGTATTCTAATTCTTAATTGGACATGGATATGCTACAATATAAACTGGTGTAACAATACGTGGTATTCTGTATTGCAAATAATAACCGCTGTTGCTTAAGGTGGCAAGATGGACAACATTAACCACATAGTCAATGTCCATACAAGTGTTTTTCATCCAATGTATAAATGGTAGCAGTGGCCGTCCTGAACTGTAATCCTATTTTTCTCTCCACATTTTATGCATAGACATGATTTTACCCACTGTGCCCAATTTCAAACAATTATCTATGCATTGGAGAGCAGAGACAAAATTCACTGCTATAGTGTCATTATCTAGAAGAGACAGATTATCATAACACATGGTGGTCCTAAGAATAAAATCGTTTACGATTCCATGTAAATCAAATTCTAGTAAAATGTTCTCCACAGGAATGCATTGAGGTAGGCGCAATAGTTTGTGCAGTATACTAGCTTCAAACGTTCTTAGCTCAGTTAAAAAATTATGTCCCCAAATCTCCACCGCATATAGGACAGATGTTACCCTTGCAGTATACAAAAGCAACACAGTTTTTACAGAGAAGCTTAAATTGCGTCTAATAAAGGCTCTAATTGTATTGACTATTTTTAGACACTTGATTTTTGTTCTCTGCCAATGGTACCGCCATCTCAATTTATCATCCACATGGATACCTTGATATTTGTATGCGTTAACTTGTTTCGACTAAGTTACCATCAACATTCCATGCATATTTTCTTTCCCCATTACCTCGTTTGCCAAAAAACATTATTTTACTTGTATCCACGTTAACAGTTAGGCAAATATTTTTTGCATATTAATTTAAGGCATTAAGGGAATTCTGTAGTCCATGAGGGGTGTGATCTAACAACAATACGTCATCAGCATAAGCTAACCAATGTATTGCAATTATTCGATTTTTGCAGGACAAATTACTTTGGTCCCAAGGTCTTCATAAAGGACGGCCAAAAAATAATTAAAAAGAGTTGCCGCAACTATACAGCCCTGTTTGGGTGGTGATATATTTTGACATTCCCCTCCCCATCAAGTCGGACACATATGGAGGTATCGGATTAGAGCAACATCAGTATGTGTCCAACTTGAATGTAAGCAAGGGGGTCTTCATCTTCTTTCATCTTACGTGTCATGATTGCACCCATGTCTGATGTGTCGGGATACTGTACCCTGAGAGCCCTCCAGACATCTGGTCTGCAATTATTGAACGGCGTCCCATCGTGCACTGTGTTCTGTGCTGTTACACTTGAATAGCCTGCCCACTTCCATATATCATCAGCTCTTTCCCAAGAAAGAGCCGTCTATGTTGAATGATTTAAAGGAGTCAGATAGATTGTTAACTGTGAAGGCGGTTTTGCGACCCAATGAGGAGTAGTTCTTTTTTTTTCATCATTAAGGCACAATCCATGTTGAGCCATCCAGGCCTGGGTGGTTTGATAGATTGTATTGAGTGATTCAGAGTCAGTGTCATAGGAACCTGAGATGGGTAGGAGGATTTGGGTTTCATCTGCATAGTGTAGGTGACACCGGGATTGTTATGACGGTCAAATAGTGGATCAGTAGCAATGTTGTAGAGTGTGGGTGAGACGCATGAGCCGTGGGGTACACCGCATGTGACCAGGGCTGGTGCCGCTGCAGATAGCATTGAGAAGACTCTCATGGTTCTATCCGTGAGGAAGGGCTGGATCCACTGGATAGCTTTTGGTGAAAAGTGGGCAGCTGATGGGAGGTGATTACAAAGTATATTGTTATTGACTAGGTCAAATGCTGCTGAGACGTCTAGTAGGAGGAGGAGCGCTAGGTTGCTGTTATCTTTCAACTCGTTCATTTGTATTTTTAGGTCAAGTAATGCGGTTTCAGTTGCATGTCTAAGACGGAAGCTAGATTGTTGTAGGCCACGAAGATTGTTAGTTTCTAGGTTGTTAGTTTTGAATCTGGAGATACACTGCTCTGTTCAGGATTTTGAGTAGTAAGGAACCAAGCATCTTTGAGGTTGGTTGGGACTATGCCACTTTCAAAATAAGCATTGATTAATCTTGTGATGAATAGTGACAGTTTGGAAGTGCAGTCTTTAATAGGAGAAGCTGAGCAGACATCACCCTGACATCTTGCAGGTTTTCGGCTGGATATGACTTTTTCTATTACCATGTTGGAGAAAGGTGTGAATTTGAAGAGCGCACTCGTTTTGGGACTGACGGCCTAGGAGTCTGTCGATATTGGGAATGTTTAAGGTTGATTGTTTTTGTTTCTATTTTTGCTTGGAGACAGGCTATGTTGTCCAGGAGGGCTTTTTGTATGCCGGTGCACCAACTCTCGTCGTTGAGGCAGACTTCTAGTGGTTGCACTGGCGACTCAAGTTCTCTCAATATGGTGGAGAGTTCCTCGGTCCCTGATTTAGCATTGGTGATTTTTTCATGCTACGTGGCATTTTTCTTTGAAGGATTGCCTGTTTGTAATTTTTTGAGGTTTCTCTGAAGGTTGCTTTGTTCTGTTCAGCAGAACATTATTTCCAGTTGGACTCAGTGGTTCTATTTGTGCTGCGCAAAGTTTTCAGGTTGGGTGTGTACCAGGTGTTGAGGTCGGCTAGAGGTTTAGCTTTGCGCATGGCTAGAGGGGCTACTTTTATCAATAGCTGTTTGGACAGTTTGGTTGTATAGGTCAACCATATCTGAAGAGTCATTGATTAATGGTTATGATTAACAGTGATGGTGTGTAGCAGGGAGAGGATATTATTTACTGTGATGTTGCCTGAGTTTCTAGATAGTGCAGCTGGTGCCATAGCAGTGGTCAAGGCTGTCTTTACGTTCTAAGCAATATTAAATAAGATGATGTGATGGTCCGACTATGGGCAGTGGGATTTGGAAGTTATGTTTGTGTTGCAATTGAGGTCTACTAGCCAATCGAGTGTGCAAGCTTTAATGTATGTGGGGTCGTGAATCTGGTGTGAGTAACCTAATGCCATGATGGTGTTGGAAAGAACCAAGGTATGGTTGTCCTTGGAGTCATTGAAGCCCAAGTTAAGGTCTCCCAATAGTAGGGTCTGGGAGCTAGGGTTGGTATTAGTAGAGAGAACATGTGCTACCTCATCCTCAAATGAGGAGATTGGGCTAGGAGGTCTGTAGATAAGGTGAAAGTTCAGCGTAGTTGTAGGGGATAGTGTCATTTTGATGGATATTAATTCGCCTACAAGGAAAGCTTGATTAGGTATTTCCCTGATGTTGAGAGTGTTCTAGGCAATAATTGCTAATCCCCCTCTTTGGTTGTAGGTCTATGGGTCCTGTAGATGGTATAATTTTCAGGGACAGCGAGCCAAATAGCTGGTCCTGCTGCAGCATGGAGCCAGGTTTCAGTAATGGCCAAGAAGTCCAGACCATTGGTTGTAATCAGGTCTGCGATTTCAAGGGCGTGTGCTAGAAGTGACCTCGCATTGATGAGGGCACACTGTATTATAGTTACTTTCGGGTTGATGTTATAGGTTAAGGTGTGATTGCTGTCAGCGTTTTGCAGTAGAATCAATGTTAGAGGTTTGCTGAGGGGTCACCATGGAAGGGTGTCTAGCGGGTGTTGTGGTGGCTTTAGTCAGAGGATGTGTAGCCTTGGAACTGCTTGTGTGGCTTTTAGATATCTCGATAGTGTAGAGGAGCAGCTGAAAGCCTCTTCAGGAAGTCCCACCCCCACACTTCCTATATGCTGGAAACCAGAAATTGCGCCATGCAGGACACCAGTGATTCTGTAAATTCCACTAAGAGTCTTTGAGCAAAGGTATCCATTGAAAAAGCCCTATATGATGTATCCCCGTAGAGATGACGATCTCTTGGAGGAGATCCCTGAAGGAATATGAAGATGAGAGAAAGAGAAGTTGGTGAAGTCGCAAGAAGCAAGCGTGACACACTTAGAAGAGTGGCTAAAGAAGAAGATGTATAGACTTTATGGAATCTGATGACGAAATAAAGAATTGAGTAAACTTTCATATGCAGAATGAAGATTGCACGTGCAAGAGCACTGCAGAAAATGCAAGCTGTTTAATAACTTTACAGATGCAACAACGCAAGCAGACTAAGTAATCTTAAAGGCTAGCTATACATAGTGAATAGACTGCAGGCAGTGCCACCATTATATTGAAGCTGGACTTCGGTGTCACATATTTAGTAGGCTCAGACCCACGGAGAAAGAGGGATCGGAAAGCTGTGTTGCAGCAACATGAAGCGAAGAGCATGGTAAGGCCTGGAAGAGCTGTCTGGCCTGGTGTCAAAGGATGGAGCGGCCAAGAACTGGTTATCTATCCTTGAAGAACAGTAACCATGAGACAATGAATCATCTCGTGTTAAGGTACAAAGAAGGAACACCATGTTTGTTAATTAAAGACAATTAAATGCTGTAAAACAGGCTGAAATATGATCTCCTGTCACGTGGGCCATGGATGAAAATAAAAGGTGGACATGCTGCTCTAGACCTGAGATAGCGTGTGCTTGCACTTCCTTTTATTCTAAGGAGCAAGGATACTTTGCAAGGCCAAGTTCAAAGACAATCTGAATGGGAGAAGGCATGAGCGATGAGAGATGTTGGGGTAATCGGGTGGGGAGACATGGTCAAAGTCCACCCACTGACACCTGGGGTACTAGCATACATGCTGCTAGTGAAACGAATGTTCCAGAAGGGTAAAAGTGAGCCAACCAATTATAGAGGACCATATAACAAAGGGCCTTATATTTTGAGAACCAATGATATACCGTGTATCTAATAACTGATGAAGATGACTTGCACTAGGGGTGGGTATAAGTTGTCCACCTGACAGTAGAGACCCAATCACAATCCGTCCCTATATAGAAAGTATACTTAGATGTTTCCCTTGAGCGTATCACAACACCTCGTAGGTTTCTCTTATTTGCCACGTAGTCTGATGTTAGTTTTTAGTATATGTGTTTTTATGCAACATGTTCGAGTGAACGTCCATTGATGCCCATTGTAACTCCCTGTTTTAGACAATTGATAATAAAACAGTTGGATGAGACTTTTTGCCAACTTCCTGAGTGAGTCTTATTATTTGGTGTACAAGTTATTCTGCATCCCATCCATGCATGACATGTTACTGATTTAAGCACCCCTGGGTTCACTTGGTAGCAATGTCGGATGGTTGATAAAGACCCATCAACCTGTTAAAGCTCCAGTATTTCGGATGATCGGACATCCTCCACCCTCTAGCCAGAAGATCGCTGGTTTCCTGTGGAGAGGAGCCAGATAGAAATCTTGCAAGAAAATCGAGACGGTGGGCAGGGTCCCTCTTTGACGAAATCCCTACCTGGTTTCCACAGGCGCTTTGCAGAAGGAAGGCAAAAGTGGTTGATTGAGGAGGAGACGATACCAAAGGCCTCGAGCCAAACAAGTGAATGGTGAGTAGACTGAGAGGTGTGGCAAACTAAGGGGACAGGGTTGTGATAATTAAAAAAATAATGAAAGTAACAGGAAATAGTGTGTAAAGAGATAGAGAGAGATAGCGCCCAAGAGTCCTAACCCAAGGGGGTTAGAAGAGGTTGTCCTACACCCCAGCGAGGTTCTCTAGGCTACTTATGGACAGGTCCATATAAGAAGATGAGATAAACTCTGTCATCAGATTATAAAGTAGGGGCGAGAGGAATAAGGGTCATCACCATGGTTTTTATGTGAAGAGTCGACTGGTTTGTCTTTTTATGTGTTTGTGTTGAAATAATGTGTCGAAGAGCAACACAAATAGTTGTGACGAAATTGAGATGAAGTCGAGAAGTTATACTAGCTATCTAGGAAAGTGGTTGGTACCAATCCAGAGGTAGACAGAGAAAACTGAAGAAATAGAGGTTTTGGGCGTTGATTGATGGAGCACACTCATGTCTATGGTAAGTATACAGTCAATTGAGACTCGTCACAATGGGAGATATCACTCCTCTGATGCATTTATGTAAGACATTACCAAAGCACATGCCTAAGCTCAAACAGCATAGTGTGGAATGGGTAAAAGGCATGGCAGATAAGATGTTCATTCCATGGCTGCAAGGGGGATCATTGTCAAAAGTGGCATTGCAACACATGACCACATACATGCACGCTGCGTACACGGGAAAGAGGTTAGAGAAAAGGTTATCTATTTTAGAGCTTTAGAACATGTATCTGGAAGAGAGGGCACATCAGCCACCTGAAGAGTGGATGCTTAACCAATGTAAGGAGGAAGGTGTTGAGCCCTCAGCTCCCCTTACCTCGCCTGAAATAAAAGGTGATAGTACAGAGAAATAGGATTGTATCCTTTAACAGAACTGAAAGCGGCGACGGGCTATACTAACCCGATACACGAACTGCCCGCTTATAACAGTGACGATAGTCCAGAGGAGAGTAAGAGAAAAGAGGAGATCTTTAAGATCATACAAAACAGGGAAGAGAAAAATTTGCGTTCAAATGTATCGACAGAGTTGGAACGAGAGATTAAGAGATGGGAAGGGGAAAAGCATGAAGCTGACGAGGTAACGCTCGTACAGAACGCATGGATGGGAGGACAGATATTACTCAAGCTAGATGGGAAAAGCATTGAGGAAGTAAGGCAAAAAGAAGACCAGGACGAACAGGATAGGAAAGAAAGGGAACGCGAAAAAGATTAAAGGAAGATGAGTGTAAAAGAAAGAGCAGACAGCGACGAGAACAGGTGTATCAGGAGGAGCAACAAAAGAAAGAAGAAAGGGCAGAGGAGCAGAGAAAGCATGACAACAGGAAGGTAGCAATAGAGGAACGGAATGGACAAGAAAGGAAGAGACAAGAGGAGGAAGCACATAAATTAAGGGACACAAGAATACAGAGGCGAAAAGAAGAGCAAGAAAGGAGGAGAGCAGGGGTAAGGACAGAAGAGGTAGGACAAGAAGAGGAGAGAGTTAGACGGGAAGCGAGAAAGCAAAGAGAAGTAGATGAAGAATTAGAATGCAAGAGGAAACAGCAGCAGCTTGATATTAACCGCATTCAAAAGGAGCTAATGGAGCCAAATCCTACAATACGATGGGACAGAATAGAAGAGTTCCTCCCTTTAAAGGGAGCAACATCAGGACCATCTAGAGTGGCCCTAGAAGAGATCTTTGATATAGGTAGTATCAGAGATAGGATCGATAAGGCCTATCAAGAGTTAAAGGTAGGTAGCAAATCGGAAAGCAGAGGGAAGGAAGATCGATCCCTTGTCTTCCAATCACGAAGCAAAGAGGAAAATCCATTCAGTCTTGAGCATAGAGCCAGAGGGAAGCCTGCAGGCAGATAGGGAAGTAAGATGGTCTGATTTAGAGCAACCTAAGGATAGAACGCGAGATACCATAGCATATTCAGAGCGTCCCAGAGGACGCTCGTATAGTGAGAAGGGAGAATCGCCACCATATGTGAGCAGGTTAAGATCATTACCAGGGAGGAGACGGTCAGGCAGCATTGTCCCTGCCATGGATAGGCAGGCAATGAGAGCCAATTGTGGGACAGGGCTTGTGCAGATTCCCTTATTGGAGAAAGGGGGAGCAAGACCGCAGTATATTCCATGGCCACAGATGGATAAGGATAATTTAAGATGTAAGCTTCTGAGTTTGACATTGGGTGTGGAAAATGGATTAATGAACTGGAAAAAATAACAGGAGGAAACACGCTAGCCATATGAGACATCAAGGATCATATTGAACACCCATTGGCTTCGAATCCAGGAGCCAATCCTCTTCAAATCACTCTCCATGATTTACAAATGTGTACTCCTGTTCTTCAATACCCATACGGGAAAGGGCATTGGCCTTCACATTTTTTGACTCCAGGTCAAAACGTAATCACGTAGTCATATTCGGCGAAGAATAGGGCTCAACGTAGCGGTCATGAAGATTGTGCTTTAGCAGTTTTTAGATACTGGAGATTTCGGTGATCTGTTATGACAGTAATGGTGTGTCTTGCACCCAGAAGGTAATGGCGCCATGCCTTAAAGGCTGACTTGATGGCTAGGAGCTCTTTATCTCTGAGGGCGTAATTGAGCTCAGGGGGTGTAAATTTACATGACCAGAAGGCAACCGGGTGTAATTGACCCATTTCAGGGTCCTTTTGCGAGAGGACGGCTCCCATGGCCATGCTTGATGCGTCCGTTTCCACCATGTATGGGAGGTCTGGGCGAGGATGGCATAGAATTGGGGCCGAAGTGAATCAAGCCTTAAGTTTCTGGAAAGCTCTTTCTGCTTCCTCTGTCCATTGAAATTTTTTATTGCTCTTTTTTAGTAACGATGTGATGGGATGTACTATTTGTGATAATCCCGGGATGAACCAGTGGTAGAAGTTTGCAAAACCTAACATGCTCTGGACTCCCTTGAACGAGTTTGGTGATGGCCAGTTTAGGATCGCATCTACCTTGTGTACATCCATACGGATACCATTCAGACTGAGAATGAAACCAAGAAACTCAACCTTGGAAACATGGAATGAACACTTTTCAAGCTTGGCATAGAGCTGATGCTGGCGGAGTTTTGCCAGTACGGATCGAACTTGTTTGACGTGGTCTTGTTTTGATGCAGAGTACACTAGGATGTCGTCAATGTATACTAGAGCACAGACATCAATTAATTTCCTTAAAACATTGTTCATGAAATATTGAAATGCAGCTGGCGCGTTGCAAAGGCCAAAGGGCGTTACTTGATATTCGTACAGACCATACTTGGTACAAAAGGCAGTTTTCCATTTGTCTCCCTTTTTAACTCGGACAAGGTGATATGCTCCTCTTAGACCTAGTTTTGTGTAGATTTGGGCGTCTTTGACTTGATCAAGCAGTTCAGGAATCAACGGCAGGGGATAACGGTATTTGACGGCACTCTGGTTCAGTCCGCGATAGTCGATGCACGTTCTTAGGTCCCCTTCCTTCTTTGGTGCGAAGAACAGGGGACTGGCTGCCGGGGACTTTGAGGGACGGCTAAACCCATTTGCCAGGTATTGGTCAAGATAGTACTTCAGGTGCTGGTTTTCTGGTTCTGTGAGTGCGTAGATTCGTCCACAAGGGGTCTGGGCACCAGGTATCAGGTCAATGCGGCAATCGTATGGTCTGTGTGGAGGTAGGGTATTAGCTTGTTCCTTCTGAAATACGTCTTGAAAATCCTGGTACTCTCTTGGTAGGGTCCCGGCCGCCACTGTTCCCAGCGTAGAGGTTCTGGGGTTGATTGATTGTTTCTCTTGGCGATAACACGTTTGAGCACAGGTCTCGGAGAAGGCCAGCTCCTTTGCTCGCCAATCTTTTCGAGGATTATGAGCTACCAACCAGGACATCCCTAAGATCAGTCGGAACTGAGGTGCCTTAATGAGGTCGAAAGCGATGGATTCTTGATGCCCATCCTGGCACAGAAGGGTTAACGTTGCAGTGCATTAGGATACTGGACCGGAGGCTATTTCTGTGCCATCGACAGTGGTTACAGTGTCTGTGGTTAACTGTGGACATAAAGGAAGTCCCATCTTTGCTGCAAGATCTTGGTCTATGTAATTCCCAACAGCTCCACTGTCTATGTACGCTCTTGCTGCGTGCATCCGCGATGGTTGTTGGTGATTGATCAGGATCACAGGTAGTGCAAAATGGGAGGTCTGTAGTTCACTTTCTTCGCTCGACAAGTGGACCCCTATACTTGCCGGGCTGGGCAGTTTTCCGACTCCTTGGTGGGGTATTCCTTGTCCGTAGCTCCTACTATCCTTCTTGGTGGCTTCACTGGGCACTCCTTGAGAAAGTGATCCGATTTTCCACAGTACAAACATAATTGCTGTTGCCTCCTCTTATCTCTTTCTGCCTTAGTGAAGGGGGATCTGACGCCTCCAATCTGCATTGGCTCCCCTGAGCCTTCTATTGATCGAGAAACATTGTCCCTTGAAAGCACATAAATAGGGCGAGAGTTGGGTCTGGTTCGATCTGCTCTTCGGTCTTGCAATCTTTGATCTAGCTGAACCACACGGTTAATATATTCTGCACAGTCTTGAGGGGGGTCCACTACTTGTGCGAGGACATCCTTTAGCTCTCCCCTCATACCCCTATGAAATAACATGGTTCTCTTCTCTGCAGGCCATTCAGCTTCAACCACAAGTCTATTGAATGTGGCGATATATGTCAATAGGTCTTGGTTCCCTTGACGAAGGGATAGAAGTTCGTTGTCTAGAGCCTGTCCATGAGTACGACGGGTGAAACGTTTTTCCATTTCCTGTTGAAAACCCCTGAAATCGTGTAACAGAGGATGGTCTTGAGTCACAAATGGTACTGACCAGTCTGCAGCACTTCCGCTCAAATAAGATAGCACAAATGCGACCCGTGATTGGTCATTTGGAAAGTCCCCGGGCCTGCAAACGAAGTGCAGACAGCACTGGTTCATAAAAGTGCCATATTTCTTAGGATCCCCAGTGAATCACTCCGGTGGCGCCAAGGGAACTGCCCCAGGAAGGGTTATCTGAACAGGGCTGGCTGATGGTACTGGTGTTGTAGGCATGTTTCCCGGCAATGGTGCATGTCCCGCTTGCGACTGGAGAAGTTGTCGGCTTAGGTCATCAGTTCGTTCTTTAGCAACTATCAACTCTCTCCTCAGGGTGTTGGCCTCCTGCCGAGCTGCGTGCACTTCGGAGTGTAAATGCCCTAACATTTCAGCTAACTGGTCGGTTTCTGCCGTTTCCATGACGCCCAGGTGGATTTTTGGTATGAGGCTTTGTGTTCTGTAACGCTCACCTGATATCCACGGGGATGCCACTCAGCCAGTCTGGATTCCGACCGCTTCGAACCCTTCCCTGGACTTTGCTCAACCAAGCACTGGGCCTGAAACACAGGATTACCAGAGGTCAATTCCCTATTGGTCTTGCTTGTCTGGCCCCCTTTCTTCCATGGGTCCCAACCTTCCCCCGGTTCTCTCCTCACATTGTTTGTTGATGTGGGGTGCTCTGCGTCCTGCCTTCGGTGCAGGGGTGCATTGGGTGATGCCGTGCTAGTTGCTTCACTGGCACGGGCCCGGCGGACGGGGCTTGCTGCGACTTCAGCCCGACCGGTAAGTGGAATGAGCCTTATGAACGTTCTGATGGCTCTAGTCCCTTTAATACTGTATCTTTCTTTCCTTAGGTGGTGAAGGTCTTGAGGATGGTGACGCGCTGCTGAGGTAAGTGAGAGTGCGGAGCGTGATGCTTATTGGCTTCCTTCGCACTAACCAATGTTTGCCTTTTCCGTGTCCTTTTAGGTGCCGCAGTAACCCAGCATGGAAGCAAGCTGAGGAGATGAGCGGCGGTGAGTAAGCGTGATGTGCGGCGCCTCTTAAATGTTTTTGCGCTAACCTGATGTGTCTTTTCCCCTTTTTCAGATCGGCGGGATGCTCCGGAGCAGAAGTTGTCTGATCGACGGGAATTCAAGTAAGGATGCAACTCTCTTTGCAAATTCGAGAGAGCTAAATATTCCTGAATGCTTACTAACGTCTTTTCTTCTATTCTTCTCCCCTTTTCGTAGGGTGTGGCGTGCCGAGATGGAGATGACTCTGCCGTAGGAATCCACAAGACTGGGAAGAGCCGGGCAGAAGTTGGATGCTCTTCAAAGGTGAGTATTGGTAACAATGTTCTTGTTCTTGCAGGTGCGCTGGCGCTGAAGAAAGAGGTGGGCCTCTTTAGGCGATCGGAGCACGGTGAGTGTCACGCTGCAGGTGCAGAGAAACGCAAAGCATGTTTCTCAGGCCGGGCATGGTTTAAATAGTCTGCAGGTATCCCAGGTATCCCTGAGCTGAGCCACACCCGAATGACTAGACTGCTCATCCAGTTCAAGGAACTGAATAACATAGAGGCCTCCATTGGCCCATAATACATTGCAAGTCCAATCCTAAGTGGATCTCAGAACTGTGTGTGAGCTTGGTGCCAAAGGCGCCAAGTCTGAGTCCAAGTAGGTCTCTGGGGAGATGGACAGGCCCTTGGGGGCCGATTAGGTGATCGTGACCTGGCTCCAGCCTGTTATGCCAGGGGGCTGGGGGCAGGAATCGTGACAGCTATGCTACCCCCATTCCCCTAGATACTTGGTCCCCTACATCCCTGCCAAACCCAATTGTGTGATTGATGGGTTCTTATCGATCGGCTCGTAAATTTGGCACCATCACATGATATGCACCCTCCTGTTCCAGACGTGGTCAAAGAACCTTGGTGAGACCAACGCTGCTTCTGATAATACAATAGGCTTCATCATTAATCCAGATGCCATGGCGCACATGAGGTGCACCCCTTGACCTTGTGCTAAATTTACTGGTATCACCTCTGCTCCTGCTGTCCCGAACCACAAGACGTTCTAAACATGTCTCTCTTGTTATCTCCTCCCCACCTAAGGTGCCCTGGGATGACGTGGCTGAATTTCGAAGATTAGTTTGCTTAAGTTGCATGTCTAGGTGCAATACATATGAGGTGTCCAAGTCGCGGTTAGGGCAGTTGTGTTCTAAATCTTTGGCTCATTGGCATCGCATAGCCTCATGCCCTATTCTCATGAGTTTATCCAATCAACTAGCATTCTGTTCCCGTCACATTCAGGCCCTGCAGCTGAATACAATTAGTGCTTATCTGCGCACCATGGGTGCCTCTGATATGACCTCAGCTTCTCTCCTGGGGACGGGAAAGAGGATTTGTCTTTGGAGCTGGACTAACAGTGCTGCAGCTCCACACCTGTGTTCTCCTTTGTTCATTGTGTACTGGGCCTGAACTTCTGAAATGGCGTAAATTCTGTCAAGTTAACACACCAACCTAACTGTTACCACACTATCTTGATGACACCATCTTCCACTTGTGCAGTAGGGACCCCAGCTGGCCCATAGTAATGGGGGTTTCCAAACTGCACTTTAAGATGAGTAGCAGCACCCTTGAGATAGATGGGGATGCAGATTAATACTTTTGCATCAAATCAAAAACTCAACAGTTTGGCAAAGGGAGTCCGTTTAATGACAAGTACATAAAATCGGGAGTTCATGAATATCAGCAATCGTTCGATCTTTCTTCTTGCTTCAACTCCAATTAATTTCAGAAAAAACATAACTTTTATACCAAAAACTCATCATCACTGACGTGTAACTCTTAAAATTTAGCATGCAATTTGATTGGTTCTAGGAGGGTAACTTTAATATAGGTACTATATCTGTATATGGTAACGGGAAGAGGGGATTGGATAGACAATGTCAGGTGGAGCATCTAAGCCCTTGCTTCAAAATGACTACTGTAAACGTCACTAAGAGTACGACATCTCATTGGTTCTACTAACTATAGGACCCTAGATTACATGGTCCACTATGATCACATTTTTCCACTTGCGCTTAGCAGCGTGCCAAATAGCTGGCCAGGTGCAGGGAGTTGGTCTGCACCCCAGCTTCCCTCCAATTATAGTTACAATCAATCATCACTTCAGTGGTCATGTGTCAATTTGTGGTTGGCCTCGAGTCTGCTTCTTGGTCTGGGAAAGTTTAAGGCGTCTGGGCATGGCAAGAGTCCATGCGTAGGCGTGAAAGTCTCATCCCTTCTGCTTGCTTGGTCACGTAATTCAGACACCGTGAAATCGGTCTTTCCTTGATGCAATTTCATATATTTGATTTAATTCTGCCAGTCGTCTGCCATCTGTGGCTTATCTTGACATTTCTGATCAGGATACTCTGTTCTTCTCTCTACTGTTGGCCTATTTCAGCCAATATGACCTTGGCTTCTTGACATGGTTACCCTCGTCTGAGCTTCTCTCTGTCTTTAATTCTCAATTTGCTTGCTGCAAAACTCTCCTCTTGAGACCTTAAGTGACCTTTGGTTGATTCCGCTCTTGTGTGTAGTGGAAGTATACTTATATAAAGTGCTCTCTTGCGGTAGATATGTACATATGGCGCTTGCTGCAATCTATCTTACTACTAAGCATAAGAAAGCCTTACGATTTTCTGTGCCTCTTGCAGGTACTTTGCATAAGTGCAAGTTTAAACCAACTGAATATCTTCATTGTGTTTATGGCATATGTTTCTGACATTTTGACATCAATTGTTTAACTTTAGGTTTAGGATGTCACTTGTCCATTGTGTTTCATCTCGTTTGTCATCCTTCTCAGGTCATTATATCTTCTATATGAGAGTCAGTGCAGTTTCTTATGATGTCATCATTCGTCCTCCTTCAGCATCTTCTTGGCTTCTTCAGGTATTGCATTCTGACAATTGTCATTCTGTCGCACTTGTCAATATGGTTTTCTCAATGGGTACCTTACTTTCTAGGTTTTCTTTGATGTCGGTACTTCAATAGGTGCTGTTCTCTGCTGGTTTATTTGTTCATCATACGTCACATATTTCTGTGTGAATGTTCCTGGTAATTCAAAATGAGTGGCAGGAGTGTGAATCGTGCTTGGAACCTCCTCTTCACTCCCCCCTCTGGGCGAGTCATCGACCACTTTCACTTCTTCTTTTGTATGCACTTTTATTTCATCCTCTGGATCCAAACATAGAGGTCTGAAGAAATGTCTCTTTGGGGTCCATATTTTTATGACTCCCTTCAAGCTTCCTGCTGTTCTTACGTGCTTATCTTTCTTCCATATCATAGGTTGACATTGTCCACTTGGACTGCAATAGATCCTTCTTCCCACATAATTTCTGTGTTTCCTTCTGGTGCATAAATGCTGGCTTTCACAAAGTCTTTTATTTCTTCATCAGCCAGGTCCTTAAGTTTCCATCCTGGCTCGACATCAATCATGATCTTCATCTCTATGGCCTTTTTTGCAGTGTTCTGGCACTGAGTTATTATTATCTTGATAACACAGAATCCAAGCAATATCATCACCAGCAGGGCACCTAGGAATTTGAATGCATCTGCCATCCATTGCGGAATCCATGAAAATAGCGATCCAAACCAACTTTCATCATCAACTTCGTCAACTTCATCAATCAACTGGTTCTATAGTTTTGTCAGCATACCTATGGCTTCTGTCAAGGTTTCATTTTCGTCATCGTGAGATGGCATACATGTGCAGCATGATTCTCCGATTTTTGCACAAACACCTCCATCCATAGCTGTGATCATGTCAAAGACATATCTGTTCTGGAAGTCATTAGTTGAATCGCCATTAACTCTTCCTTGATTGCATTGAATCCTTTTATGGCCGTGTTGCTGGTCTGCAGTAACTCCCATCTGGTTATCTGCAACCATTTAGTATTTGCTCCAACCTGAACTCTTGGCATCAGAATTATCATGAACACTGATGAGGTTGGGCTGAACAACCTGTGTTCGTACGGGATTGCATGAAAGCTTCTTCTGATTTTGCAGAAAAGCAATTCTCTCTCTTCATTCTGCTCATCAGTTCCACAGATCTCATCTTCCTCAGGTGAGCATCTGCTTTTGGAAAACTGTCAATATTCAAATCACTTTTTGGAATCACCAACGCTGGAACATGGACATTCACCAGTGTGCATATACCTCCCCAATTCTTCAGCAATCTGATATATGCTTTGAATCCACATGTCCAATAATGATCCATGATCATTGCAGTACCATGTACCATTCCTGGAGCGTCGAATACTCGTCCACAGTTCTGATTTTCTCCCATTTTTCTTGTAGAATTATTCCTGAAGCAGAATTCTGGACTCTCCAATGGGACTATACGCAAGGTTCCTCCTCTGTCTTTGACCCATGTCAATAGTTTAGCAAGTCTTGGCCATAATGGCTTGCATCCATTTTGTACTATGTCAATGGTAGCTTGTTTAACGCCCAATCACACCCATGCTATGCAGATCACTACACCTTTATCCCATTCGTCTGGTGAAAGCACTGTTCCCCAAATTTGCATTTGACTTCTGTTCTTCCAACTCCAAACTTCTTCTGGAGTTTTCCCTTGAATGTTCAATCTTTGGTTTGCCTCTCTTCTGATCTCTGCTCCTTTACTCCAGGATTCTCATATCTGATCGCAATGTTCTTTGTTTTTCCATTGTTTCTTGTCTTTATGTCCTGGACATAATCGTCTTCATTTGGATCAGTTGCTTCAGTTGCCCATTTGAGTGAAGTATCACTTCCCATGAACTGGCCTCTGGTCTTGCACATTGCTATGTGTGACAGACAGTATGCTGTCTGTACATCTATTTCGACAGCTACGAAGATCTTTGACTTCCACATGCTGTAAAATAGGAGTGTACAAACAAAGAATTCTTCCTCAGAATTTCGTCTTCCAACTTCTTTCATATGTTGGTACCAGATGTTCTTTCCCAAGTGTGCTGCGCTGTCCAGGTAGTCGTTTAGTTCGTTATTATCTTCATGTGTTCTTCTCCTGATTCTTAAGGTTTTCCTGTAGTTTGCTATCATCACATCCTTAATCGCATCCATATAGCTTCTTCTTGCTGGAGGATTCTCAGGCATCTCCATCCATGGTCCAGGCATTTTCATCTGTACCATTTGAGTAGGTGAAAGTCTGGTAATTATTTCCTTGTCCTCTTGTCTTTTCCTGGCTCTGGTTATGAACGGCCAAATTGATTCTGCTATCATCTCTGCTCATGATAGTTTTGCAGGACTTGTACTTGTTCTTTTCATTGGATCAGACTTGCTTGTCAATGCTGTCTCCGTTTGTTTATTCTCTGTAATATATATGTTTTCCGAACAGTGATATAAATGACTGAATGGTTACCTCAAGAACTCACCGATAGTTTTCTTCCTTTCCTTGCTTCCTCTTTGCCCAGGGAATGTGTCCAACAGGGGGGTGAATGCGAAGGCCTCCCAAAGTCCCTTCCTCTGCCTCTTAGTCAAGATTCGAGGAGGGGAAAGGCCTCAGGGAAACCCTCTGGGGGAGAAAACCCTTTGTCGGCGGCTGCTGGAGTGATGTCGTCTAGACGGCGAAGATTCAGGAAACCGCAGGTTGAGAGCCGTCTAATGGAAAAGGCAGAAGAGGAAGATGAGTAAGGGGAAGGTAAGTATGAGACAGGGAATTCACAGTAGAGAGCAAGGAATACCTGTAAAAGGGAGTGGTTTGACCTATCAGGCTGGAAGGGAAGTCCTCCAGTAAGAACCTGATGTGTATAGTAAATGGTTAGCTCAGAACTGAGTTCAGAATAAAAAGAAGAATAGTTTAGGAATATTACCTGATGGGATCAAAAACGGGGACGTATAAGGAAGTACGGCAAAAACAAGCACCGAGAGGGTGGGTTGGACCACAGGAATCAAGGCTCCTAAATATTGTAAACGGTTAGAAAGAGTTGATTTGAATACCCTATCGGGATCCCTGATTATTCTATCCTATGTACCGAACACTAGGGGGTGAAACTCCTTGGCGGACTGCTCTGCGGTTTTCGGATCGTAGCTGGTGAGTAAGAGCGGGGGCCCCGAGTCCCCTGCTTTGGGAAGGAGCTGGGAGAGAGAGTCGAGTCTGAATGAGGGAAATAAGTAGGACAGGATTAGAAGGAAGGAATATAGCACACAGAAAGGTTTAGTAACAAACTTCCTAGAAACAAACTCACGTAGCGTTGTCAATGAAGAGTAGCAACGCGTCCGTGTGTTGCTGATAGGAACAGATGAACTGGATCTCGAGCAGGAGCGTGGTCCTTCCTCGGCGCTGGTTTGTTCAACGTCTAGACCCACACCATCTGAGTAAGAGCGGGGGCCCCGAGTCCCCTGCTTTGGGAAGGAGCTGGGAGAGAGAGTCGAGTCTGAATGAGGGAAATAAGTAGGACAGGATTAGAAGGAAGGAATAAAGCACACAGAAAGGTTTAGTAACAAACTTCCTAGAAACAAACTCACGTAGCGTTGTCAATGAAGAGAAGCAACGCGTCCGTGTGTTGCTGATAGGAACAGATGAACTGGATTCGAGCAGGAGCGTGGTCCTTCCTCGGCGCTGGTTTGTTCAACGTCTAGACCCACACCATCTGTAGCGGCGGCCATCTTGATAGTAAAAATGGCCGAAATCCTCCTATGGGACCAATGATGCCACAGTGACCACGGTCTCCGAAGAGGCGTGACATTCTCCAACTCTTTTTGTCTCTCAAAAAGTTCAGTTTTCTCCATTTGTCCTTTGGCTTCTATTGGTGTGGAACGTCTCATCATTGGTTGTCCAAACTTCTCCCCTTCTTTGAACTGTGGTTCTGTAGTTGACACTAGACCAAGTATATATGCACTCATTGTTTATGTGTGTGTGTTTTTCATTAACACCCTCTCATGCTTGCTCTGCCGACCCTGTCTCCGGCTGTTCAATTTGTTTTTTACTACAAGTGTGCGTGTATCATTGCTCATCACATCCATTTCAAGTTCACTCATTCCGCTACTAAATCTTCTAGGTACTGGAATGACTATGTAAGGTCTGGGCACCTGCGTGGGTTTCATGCTTACATCATTAGGTGGGTGCACTGTAATCGGAACACTTTGTGCACCAATAACAAATGCAGTTCGAATCGTCAGTGACAGTAAGACAACGATGAATACAATGCATAGGTACATAATTCCTCTTTAGGTTAACTTGCAACACTTTTTCCGGGCCAATACGAGTCTCTCTCCTCCTGAGAGAGGACTAGATTACTATTTTGGTTGCCCATCTCGATCATCTAAGGAAAGAAAAAGAACTCTTTAATACATTCTAGGTAATGTTATTATATCCGGGTTCTGCTGTTTCTGCTTGTAGGTTGCGGCTACTGGAACAAATGATATACTAATTCTTGACTATGGAAACAGTTCTCTTTTCCATGTATGAAAATGTCAGGTAAGGTAATAAGTGCATCAAGTCTCTCAGTTTGCGTGTTCAAAATAAACAGGCTCCCAGTCAATGCCTCTTATCTGTTTCACTGCAGAAGACATGTCTTTTTGTGGTCAGCATGAACAGGAGTGAAGCTCTCTGGCAACACTTCTCGATCTGGCCCTCGGCAGAAAGTTTACACTCTTCTGTGATTTTGATGAGCTTGAAGAACAACCTGAATTATGATTCCGTTCAGGATTATACTCAAATGTTCTGTGTTTGCTGGATCCCGAAGAAATTTCAAGACATCAGTGTTTCTCCCGACAAGATCTGGACAGTTTTCAATTAAACGAAAGAATAGTATGCTGACAAGCCTATTCGCTCTTTCTTCAGCTGGGGACATTTGTCTTGACCTCGCTGAACTCTGGAAGCAAAAGGAACTGCTCGCCAATCACGATGAGCAGCCTCCTCATTGTATTTTCGTTTTAGGGGTCTTGAAGAAATTCTGTAATGTTCGTGAGCCTTCCCACTAGCGACGGATACGCTCTCAGTACTAACTCGAAGTAGATCAAACAATCTTTAGTGATGTCACTACTGTGTGACACAATATGTCCTGGAGGGTAGCTCAGTGGCAATGTGCTCGCCTTGGAAACAAGACGACACTAAGCAACAAAGGTTCGATCCCAGGGTCCGTGCTTAGAAACTTCTGGTTAATTGGTTAATAATTGCGTTATAAATACGCAACTAAGACAAACAAATAATAATAATTCCTGTAACAGCGCCTCAATGCCCCCGGGGCTGTGTGAGCGCTTTAAAAATAAATAAATAAGTGAGTTCAAATAAGGCTTCTGTGCTGAAAGAGTCAGGATCCTGTATTTTCTTCCAATGTATGTGTCCTCGATGAAAATTTGGCATATCTTTTCGTATGAAGGCTTCAGTGGGCCTCAGTCCAAAGTTCAAAGTCACCAGACTATGTTGTGGCTTATATGTGCAATTTTCTTCTTCACCCTGCAACTAGGATGCACAGAGTGTCTGTGTTTATGTCCTTATCCCCGTATTTTGCTCAGAGAAAATGTCCAAAATTAAGCCACAACTTTGCACAAAAGTTTTTTGCCTTTGCCTTGTTGGTCATGCGTCCTTCTTCCTCGTCATGGATCTCATCTGCACGTGCTGTGGTTCTTCCCCGTTGTCTGTACTCTCCACACATTGGGGTGAGGGCAGTGGGTCTTCTTCGATGTATGGTTTGATGTCACCCAGAAAGATCCAAGCTCTTCTTCCCTGTAACTTGACTGCAGAGGGAGTGATGTCCTCCACTCTGAAGGGACCGTTGAACCTTGGCTCGTCCCACTTTTTTCTTGTGTGGTTTCTCACCAGGACCGTGCCCCCAGGGAACAGTTGTAGAACACGTAAACCATGAACTTAGTCTATTGAAGTATCTCCTTCTGTGCTCTGTGCTGCCCTTCACCCTTTTCGTCGCTGCTGCAGCTGTCCTGAAATTACAGTAAGACAAGATGTCATGCAATTCAAGTAATTTTGCATTTATGATCCTAATACTTCCCCTGTTGGCTGAGCATCACATCTACCTCTACCTTGGGGTGTTAGTGGCATGTGCATCCTTCTGCCTGTCACTATTTCATGTCACGTGAGATGGTGGTCAGCACCAGGCTGGTTTCTGAGCGCATACAGTGCCAGTGAAAGGCAGTGTCGCCATCCCTTCTTTAGAGTAAGCTTCAACTTGGCTTTCCTTTCCTTTAACAAGCCGTTGAGCTTCTCGCATATCCCATTACCTTGAGGATGATACGCCGAAGAAAACATGTGCTTAATACCAAGCATCAAGCTGACTGTTCAAACACGTTAACAAAGTGAGGTCCATTGTATGACCTCACATATTCCCCATCTGGGAAATACCTCTCTCACCAGAAATTTGGCCGCACAGGTAGAGTTTGGGTGTGTACATGGACCTGCTTCTACCCATCAAGAGAATGGACACACCACAACAATTAGGTACCTGTACCCATTACATACTTGAATCATATCTATATAATCAACATGCAAGTGCTGAAAAGGTCCATTGGGCCTTGAGATGCCTCCTCTAATTACTCATAGTGTATGTTCAGCTGTGAACTGTTGACAGATTATACAGTTCATCATAACAAATGCAACGTGCTCTGCCAAGTTCTGTATAAACCAGTCTTCAGCAATCGTCGCTGCTAGATTCTCTCTTGTCATGTGCGCTGGATTGTGTAACTGTTCCAGTGCTATTTTCAATAAGGCTATAGGCATCACTGGTTTACCAGTGCTGTCTTGTCACAGCAAGCTCCCGGAGGGGTTTAAAGAACACCCTCGCCGCTTCCAGAGGTTCTTTTCTTCCTGTGGTGCCTCCCCCTGGAGCTCAATTAATTGGGTTTTCTCCATATTACTATAACCTTCAGGCTCACTTCGTGCAACAATCATTCTCTCATGCACATCAGTTATTCCCACATTCATTATTATTATTTCGTCTTTGGTTGACACACGCTTGGCTTCCGTGTCTGCTGCTTGATTTCCTCATGAGATAAAATCTGTCCATTTCGTGTGGGAGGTGCATTTTACGACCACTATGCCCACTGGGAGTTGTAGTGCCTTAATCAGCCTGTCAAATAAAGCTGCGTGCTGCATAGGTGTGCCATCCGCTCGGAGGTAGCCCCTCCTTTTCCAGTACGTTAGGCCTGCATGCACTGCTGATGTCACATAGGCAGAGTCACTGTACACTGTCACCTCCTGGTCTGCGTGATTCTCGAGTGTGAGTATCAATGCCAATAATTCTGCAGCCTGTGCTAAATAATGAGATGGTAATCGTGCACTAATGAGTACTCGAAATTCTCCATTTGCCTTGTGCTTCATCACATCGGTGCCTGTATATCTCTGCCCATCATTTTGATTGATTTTCGAAGAACCACCAATGAAGACGATTTCTCCTTCTGCCAATGTATTTTCTTTCACTCTGGTAATCTCATCATAACATTCTTCATAGTTCACATAGTCATGGATTGACTCTCCTGCAGTGACTGGCTCTGCTATAAACACAGCCGGGTTCACTATCTTACATCAAATTATCTTAATCGATGGATTTGATATTATCACTTCATAATCAGAAGCTCTCTGAGATGTCAATGTGCCTTTCGGTTTCTCTAGGATGGCAAATGGTGCGTGCTCGACGAACAACATCATTGAGCATCCCATCACAATGGTTGTAGTCTTCTCTATGGCGAATGCTGCAGCGCTAAACTTTGTCCGCAAAGGAAGTGACCTCTCATCACTGGGTCCAAATTCCCACTTTAGTATGCCATGGGTTTATACAACGTGGTTCTCTGTGTGAGGACTGCTGTCATAACACTGTGTGTTAAAACCGGTAGAATTCCTCTGCATAATTGGGAATCCCTAAAACTGGTGCCGTGCAAATGGCCTTTTTTTAGTTCGATAAACCCTTCTTTCATGGCTTCGGTCCATTCCATTTTTTCTTTCGTCCCCTGTGCTTTCATTAGGGCTTGTAACATGGGTTTAGTATAAGAGCTGTAGTCAAAGACCCATGCCTTGACATAATTGCATAATCCTAGAAAACTCTGCATTTGTTTTATCGTGTTTGGCTTGGCTGTGTTTAATATGGCTTCAGCCCTTTCAGGGGTAACCCTTTTCCCCTCAAGTGAGATCAGCTGGCCTATGTACAGCACTTCTTGTTGACAGTATTGTAACTTTTCTTTGTCAACTGTATATCCTTTCTCAGCCAATACAGTCAATAGCTGAATAGAATCGTGTCTGCATGTTTCTTCTGTCGTGCTGCAAATTAATATGTCACCCACATATTGCAAGACAACATTCTCTAATGCAATATTGCTTAAGTCCATCTGCAGGACTCTGTTGAAAATAGACGGAGACTCGCAGTACCCCTCAGGTAACCTTGTACTTTTCAGACGCATTTGTCTGAACGTGAATGACGTCAAATCTTGTGGGTCTTTGTGCAATGGGATTGAGAAAACTTTTCAAATCAATCACTGTGAAATATTTTGCCTCACTGGGTATATTCATGCTGAGTGAATGGAATTCCTCCATAACCAGTGTTATTTCTCATTCCAGAATTCAGAACCTGTCCAGTACTTGTTGTCTGTAACAGTTCCATCAGTGACTGTTGAGACTGTCCTTGCAGAAAGTTTGTCATATTCTGAGGTTGCAAGCTTTGCTGTGCTACCGGTGCTTGCTGTTGCACCGTGTGATTTTGTGCAACTCCATTTCCACTGTGCTGGAAAAATACAGGTAGATTTACCATCCCTACTATTGTTCCTTGGTCATTTTGCACCATGCCTTGGCTTCGGCATGTATGTGCTAGATGCCCGGTCATCCCACACGTCCAACATATTGGCGTTGGTCTGATTATTTGCCCGTTTGACATATCCTGATTGCTGTTTTGCATGTTTTGAAAAGCTCCCTGATTACTCTGAAAATATCACTGATTACTTTGGAAACCTCTTCCTCGAAAGCCTCTCCCCCTTCGTTAAAACCCATTATTGCCTTGATCACTCTGCCCTTGGTCATTGACCTGCTGCATGTTTGATCCGTCTGTGCTAGTTATCATTGCCCCTTCAATGGCATATATTTTGTACAATTTCCTCTACACTAATTTTGCCTCTTCAGCTTTTCGTGCAGCCTCTTTTTTGTGATTTTTCTCTTGCAGCAGCCTGCAATAGTGAGCTATGGTCAACTGTATTTCAGACCACCGTTTGGCCTCAATTCCTACCAATTTCTTGAGTTTCTTCTGCACCTGATCTGGCATCCCTTGGCATAATATATGGTAAAACACAGGTATGAACTTCCCCCAAGATTTGCGAGTTTCCAGCACCCATGCGTCTTATGTAAAGCAATGGATCCTCTATCTCCTTAATTTTACGTGCAATTGTTAAACGGAGCTCCATCATGCACGGGATTAACTGTAGTTACGCCAGAGTAACCTGCATGTGTCCACACATCGTCAGCTCTATCACCAAGTATGGCGATTAAAAGAGCCTTAATATCCCTGATAGCTAACGTGTTCCCTCCCGTCATCTTTTCTAGCTCATGTATCCATTTTCCGGCTCCCGATGCCAACATTGGAAGCTTATTTTTCAAATGTTCTCGATCCATGTGTGGCCAGGGTATATACTGTGGCCTTGTTCCTCCTTTTTTGAGTAACGGGAATTGTAACACATGGCACTCCTTTTCCTCTCTCATCATTTTTCTATCCACTGTAGGGGAAATATTCTCATATAGCCGTTTACCTGGCAATGTCCTTAGTCTATTCACATATGGTGGTGGAGACACCCCCCTCTGACCATAAAATACTCCTTCGTGTTGGTCTGATTGTGTGGCTGATTCTGATGCCTTAGGTGCAGACTCACTAGAATCTGACCATCTTATTCCCTAGACAAGTGTTTTTCGCATCTTCTCTCATCTTCTTTTTCCTCATATTCCTCTCTTTCTGCGTCCGATATTGTTTGTGCCCAATTCGTGCAACTCTTCTCATCTTCCTCATTCCTGTTTAGGGTCAACCTATCTAGGGGCAGTTCTCTATTTCTGCTACTTCGGGGGGCGTCCTCAGTGTCATACAACTGAGTGCTCTCCAGACGCTCGTCTTCTCCTCTAGCTTGGGGTACCTGTTCTAGCCCCATTTAATCATATACTGTATCGATCGTCTCTCCGATGCTTCTGGTGTCGAAGTCATCTTCCATATTTTCCCTAGACGTGCCTGGTACTAAATCGTATTCAGGAAAGGATTCTTCTGTATCTTCCCAGTATACTACTGGATCAGGTTTTTTAGCCTCCCTTTCCAGATATTCAAGATCCCGTGCTATCTGTCTTCGCTTGCTTTCTATGTTGTCATCAAACTCTCTGCACTTCCTCGCTTCCTCTCTGACCCTATCTTCTTCCTTTTTTCCTCGCATCTCTTTGTTCATTTGCCCTTTGTATTTCCTCATTCCTTCGTCTTTTTATTCTCTTCTCCTGTATCTTTTGTTCTTCTTCGTCTATTCTCCTTTGTTCCTGTCTGTCCTGATCATTGCTGTTCTTTGCTTATGATCGCGTTTTCTTTCTTGCCCCTCACGATATAACTGCTCTCGTTTTTGCCTATCTTTTTTCTTAGTTCCTTCGTTTCTCAATCATTTTTCCTTTTCCTTCTCTTTCCTTTTTGAATCGTCTGACTCTCCATTTTGTCTCACATCCTCAATGACTTTACCATCGAATTTCAATAAAATCTGACCTCCCATCCATTTGTTCTGTGTGAATGCCATCTCATCAGTTCTGTCCTCCTCTCCTTTCCATCTCTTTCCCTCTCTACTCGTATCTAGAGATGTACTTGCTTGTGCTTGGTCTCTTTTTTTCTTTCTCGCGCCTCTCCTTGTCCCTCTGGACTATGGAGGTGATATCTCTGTTTCTGTCTTTCTCTGGGCTTCCGTCACTACTTTGCATAGGTGACTCATATGACGGGTTGCTATATCCCTTGGCTGCTTTAAGCTCCCTCAATGGGTATAATCCTTCGTCTTTACTGGCTTCGCTTCTTGTTTCAGACAGGGCGGGTGGTGCAGTAGGCGTTTCACCCCCTCTGTGCATATGTTAAGTATCCAATCTAACGGTGGCTCCTCCTCCTTTTCCTCTTGGTACATCTTCCAAAGGTCTAAACTAGGTGGGTATTTATCTAACCTTTTGCCAGTAAACATGGCGTGCAAATATGTCGTCATGGGTTGCAGGACCGTTTTAGATAGCGATCCGCCTTGAGGCCATGGCATAAACATTTTGTGGGCAGTTCGTTTAACCAATTCTGCACTGTACTTCTTCAGCTTAGGTGCATGTTTTGGCAACTGTTTGCATAAGTGTACTAACGGTGTAATGTCTTCCATGCTTACATCTGTTTATCTTCTCCTCATATAACACTTTGTTGTGCTTTATGTTTCTCAAACAAAATCAACAATGTGAGCGAGCACCAATCATTGCAAGCTCCAAACCCGTTTTTTCCCAAAAAATGTTACTTTTACCTTTTCAAACAACAACTATCAATTCATGTCATACAACATTTTATTCATTCAATCGCACAAATTTCATGCTATTTCCCCCAAAAATGTGCTTACCTCGTGACATCAGAAAAAAGAAAAAAGAAAAAACACAAGACAGACACGACAGACTAGACAGGCTCCGCCCGGCTACATAAATCGCATACCATCTGCTTCCTCAGATGCATTTCTGCCCCTATTATTATTCCGAAATGGAATGTAAACCAATTTCTTTCAGATCGCCTTTTTAATCGATTCTGGTCTACTATGTCATCCTATTAATTCAGGACTTTAAATGCAGGCTTCTTCTAGTGCTATATTAAAACCTAGGCATCTGGCTGTTTCCTCCTTTCTCTATCTCTCTCTATCCTCTCGGGTATCCTCCCGGTATCTCTCTAGTCTCTCGCGTATTCTCCCAGTATCTCTCTCTACTCTCGGGTATCCTCCCGGTATCTCTCTCTATTGCTCTGCCACCCTCGAGTCAATATTTTCCCCTTATATATATATATTATACTCTTACTCTATCATTATTTTTTGTCCCACCTCCCTCCGTTACCTTCCCTTACTTGTTCTAAGGCATGCAACTTTTTGGCAAAGCATTTAGTCTTTTTTCACTCACAGTTCGCATTTTATTTGTTACCGCCTCTCCTTGCCATTCGTCTGATTAGCTGCTCGTATAAGTGGGAAGGGGTTTATGGGGAAAATCAAAGGTTCCTTCAGACCGACCCTGCAGGGTTTTCACTTTAGACCAACCACTATCTACGGGGAGCCTCTCATTCTACTCAACCAGATGGCAAAGGACTTGTGATATTGCTGAGGACTCAGAGATACTTATGTCGATGGCCAATGGGTGTATTATCTAATTGATTCTAATTGAACCATCAATCTCTGCTACCAAGTGTACAGTAGGGACCCCAGCCGGCCCATAGGACTGGGGATTTCCAAACAACACTTTAAGATGAGTAGCAGCACCCTTGAGATGAATGGGGATGCATATTTATACTCTCACATAAAATCAATAAGCACAACTCAATAGTTTGGCAAAGGGAGTCCGTTTAATGACAAGTACAAAAAATGGGGCGTTCATGAATATCAGCAATTGTTCAATCTTCCTTCTCGCTTCAACTCCAATTAATTTCATAAAAACATAACATTTATGCCAAAAACTCGACATCACTGATGTTTAACTCTTAAAACTTAGCATGCAACTTGATTGGTTTTAGGAAGGTAACTTTAATATAGTGACTATGTCTGTATATGGTAATGGGGAGAGATGAGTGGATAGACAATGTCAGGTGGGGCATCAAAGCCCTTCCTTCAAAATGACTACTGTAAATGTCACTAAATGTACAACGTATAATGTCTCATTTGTTCTACTAACTATAGGACCCTAGATTACATGGTCCACTATGATTGGGTTGGCATCAACCCCACTCACACTTTTCCACTTGCGCCTAGCAGCGTGCAGAATAGCTGGCCAGGCGCAGGGAGTTTGTCTGCACCCCAGCTTCCCTCCAATTATAGTTACAGTCAATCATCACTTCAGTGGTCGGGTGTCAATTATTTCTTTGTGGCTGGCACGAGTCTGCTTCTTGGCCTGGGAAAGTTTAAGGCATCTGGGCATGACAAATGTCCATGCATAGGTGTGAAAGTTGAAAGTTCTGCTTGCTCGGTCACGTGATTCAGACACCGTGAAATCAATCTTTCCCTCATGTAATTTTGTGTATTTGATTTAATTCTGCCAGTTGTCTGCCATCTGTGGCTTATCTTGACCTATCTGAACAGGATACTCTGTTCTTTTTCTCATTAATTGTATCTACTTTTGGCCTATTTCAGCCGATATGACCTTGGATTCTTGACATGGTTACCCTCATCTGCGCTTCTCTCTGTCTTTAATTCTCGATTTGTTTGCTGCAAAACTCTCCTCTTGAGACCTTTAGTAACCTTTGGTTGATTCTGCTCTTGTGCGTGGTGGAAGTATACATATATAAAGTGCTCTCTTACGGTAGATATGTTACATATGGCGCTTACCGTAATCTATCTTACTACTAAGCATAAGCAAGCCTTACTTTTTTCTGTGCTTCTTGCGGTTACTTTGCATATGTACACATTTAAACTAACTGAATATCTTCATTGTGTTTATGGCATATGTTTCTGACATTTTGACATCAATTGTTTCACTTTAGGCTTAGTATGCCACTTGTCTATGGTGTTTCGTCTCGTTTAACATCATTCTCAGGTCGTTATATCTTCTATATGTGAGTCAGTCCGGGATCTTATGATGTCATCATTCATCCTCTTTCAGCATCTTCTTGGCTTCTTCAGGTATTGCATTCTGACAATCGTCATTCTGTCTCACTTGTCAATATGGTTTCTCAATGGTTACCTTACTGTCCAGGTTTTCTTGGGTGTCAGTACTTCAATAGGTGCTGTTATTCTGAAAGGTACTGGACAGAGCTCCACTGCGGCTCTCTGCTGGTTTATTTGCTCATCATACGTCACATATTTCAGTGTGAACATTTCTAGTACTTCAAAATGAGTGGCAGGAGTGTGAATCATGCTTGGCACCTCCTTTTCACGCTTGTTTCCATCCTAACAGCACATCACGCTATCCTAGGTCGCTACAATACATCAACTAAAGACTTGGCTTATTATATTGCCCTATCTGAGACCCCTGCAACCCCAACATTAATACATTTGTTGCTTTTTCTGTATTGCAATATGTGGGTATCTAAATGTATCAGATGTAACTAAAACAATGTATACAATGTCTGCGGCACACCCTTCACTCTGCTCCCACGTGGTTGCCCTCTGATAGGTTTTCTTCAACGTGAACTTTTTGCCTGGCTGGGACACTGTATGTGCATCCCAACAATGCCCCGAGCATGAGGCAGGGCTGGCAAAGATGTGTGAGGGTTCATGGGTTGTCCATTTCAACATGATGTTTGGAGTTCCCCTTGACTTGAGCTGGGAATAACTATCTGCAGCATTAGAGATGTCTTTAGGTTATAATGGAGACATATAGCAATGCAGCGAGTGGGTTAATAGCTGCAGATTTTCAAGGTACAGGCAGCCAGCAGGGAGAATGAAACACTGATGAAGATCTGTTACGGTATTTTTTACAGCAAGGTGCTAATATAGTCGAAACAGCTGTAAAAAGGCAACAAGGTGATCAGCGCAGCTGGATACTACAAAGTCTGAGTGCAGTGACGACCTGCAGGGCCCAGCACACATAGCCTCTTACATGTGCACTGCAAACTGCACTTTTAATGTCCTGAATTAAAGAAGTATGTTGCGTTGCCATAAGACTGCCAACATGGGGGTAACTACTTGGAGTGGAGGGCGTTCTTAAGGCTTGAGGACCATTTCAAATGAAAAAGTTGAAAGTCCTGGTGTCATCCCTGACTGGAGGTCTCTTCTCATATACCAATACCTCTCTTACTCGGATCAAAACGTGTTACCCGATATAACCACGTTGAGATCATTATTAACCTCCTCTCACCCAATTAGAGTGGGCAGAGTGCAGTCAATACCTCCTGATATTGACTGCATTCTGAACATTCTGTCTTCGAAAACACACAGGAAACAAAAATGCAATTTCCAGGCAAGAGTTTTTTCAACGAGAGACTTCCACTCTCGGAGGAGCTTTTGTTCACGGCAACATCCGATTTAACACAAAACAAAAAACAAATCTAAAGCAGTGGAACATTCCAGAACTTTCGTATAGCGCAATCTGTACGTCTCCCTTATTCCTAATGCATGCTCACGTTGACCCCTCTCGATAATAACCAAGTCTGCAATGCAAATGCTTAACTTATGAAGGGAAACTTCTTTAAAATCTACAACATAAAACACATTTAGTTTAAACAGTTTGTCTATTTACTTTACTCACTATTAAAGTAACGTTTTTACTACACCACAACTCCACCCCATGCATTGCTTTTAGCAGTGTGTGCTAATAGCCTTCCAGACCTCCAGGCCTAGTGAGATCAGCCTGGAGAGTGTTCTATTCTTTCCGCATAGGAAGCGACCTCTCCAAAATACCCCGCCTTCCTTTGGTCTCTGATGGGGGCCTTCTGTCATGTCAGCGCGTTGGGACCAGTGGTGCAGTTCATAGGGACAGCGCTAGCATGAAGCACGGGGGCTTTGGCACCACCATGGCACGTGGCAGTGCCTGGCGCGGCTGTGAACTGGAGAGCGCCTGGACCAGCATGGTGCTCGGTGGCATGAAGACTAGCATGGCACTGGGGGGATGTGGACCCTTTATGATGGCCTACGGTCATGGTGCTCTAATTTGGGGAGAGATGTGGATAGTTCTTCCATTCTTCTGAGGTATGGCCTAGTATGCCGTAGTGCTGTTCTTGTGTCAGTCGAGGGAGACATCTTTTAAGTTTGTGCAACACAAAACACAGTTTTTAGTTTTGTGTTTGAAGCCATCTCAGTGTCTAAGGAGGGATCCAAAACCAGGGGTGGACTGGTATCCAAAAGAGGCGCTGGAAATAATGTTCAAAGTGCTCCAATGTAATACATTTTCAGAAAGCCCCACCCTTTTCCTTTGAGAATATTTGGAAATAAAATGGGTTATCACACAAAAGAGGCTCCGGGTGCAGAGGCCTACTGCGAAATCTCTGGAGTACCCTATAGGCCAGTCCACCCATGTCCAAAACCATAAGAAGTACCCAATATAAAATACTGAGTCAATTTTAGGGTATGGACCCATTCATTGCGGTCAGAAGTAAGGGTTCGAGGGCGTTCGGCAGACCTTCTAACACCTACACTTCAAACAGTGTTAACTATTGCTTAGGACGGGTGGCATGGATGACATGATGAGCATTGTCCCTGTAATCAAGGGTGTTGCTAGGTCTGGAAAAGACCAGGGGCTACTCTAATGTCGGAACTGTCGGGACTGGGGGCTAGCTACACTTTTGGTTGTTGCCCTTGAGATTCTATCCGGGGCTACAACCAAAAGACCAGGGGCTATAGCCCCCTTAGCCACCCCCTAGCAACGCCTCTGCCTGTAATTAAAGTGATAAAAGTGCCAAGATGCCACCATGTCCAGGAACTGATTAACTGTGCGATCCCATCACTGAAAGAGGGCTGAGGTGGTGGGACGCGGGCGATAGACAGGGGAGGCTAGCGGGGGGCAGAGGGTGGCGGGGGACAAAGGACATATTTCTCAGCTTTCCTCAATAAATATACATTTCCATTACAGGAGATTCCATTAATGCATTATTAACACCTGGAAAATAACCAAAGAAAGGGGGACCGTTTCCTTTTTTAAAATTTTTTTGAAAACTATTTAATTCAGTTTACCATCTTAAAAACATACATAAAAATATATTTCAGTGAAAACATCCTAACTTTAAGAGTCACAAAACATTTTGAACGGATGATCATTCTTCCCCTCCCCCCTTAAAGAGAGAGAACAACACGAAAACAAAAAAACAACGCAAAGAAAACCACCCCTGACCCCTACACCACCCTCAAAAGAAAACTATTTGATTTAATTATTATAAATGTAAAATATGTACTTATCTTAACCTCCTTCATATCTTCTCTTGCTTTGCCAAGTTAATCCAGTTCTAATCTCAGGAAACCACCCCATATCTTATCAAACAGAACGTTTCCTCTAATGTTGCAAGCATAGCATAAAAGGTGCATCCCTTTTAAACCCACAAATCTGTACTTGCACATGTTCTGAAGAGTACAATCCTACAAGCATATTCACAAGTAGCCTGACCGGATGCGCTAGTGGTCTAGTGCTAAGTCTCTCAACCTTGGTCCGAAACGGACTTCTGCAATAATAGCAGACTGAAAAAATGAAAGCACTTGAAGGTTGGAAATGGATTCTCATGACTGGGGGAATTATTTTTCCCGGATCCCGGCAAATCCGGCCCAATGACCAGCGCTACCTTGGTGTAATTCTGTTCTACATTGATCAAAATGAGCTGGAGTCCCTAGTTCATCACTTATACCTGGCCTATAAGCGACCACAGTTATTACACCCTCTCCCTTCATTGTGACACCCAAACCCCCATTATATAAGCCCAGTCTACCCCAGGGACTCTCTAACCAACAGGTCTCCTGTAACATTGCCTACGGAAATGCTAGACTGCGTGCACGATTACCTAAACTGTTTGAAACACCAGCTAAACATACAGCCAGCCTAGACCACCAAAGAAAGAGTTCACCTCACAAATTAACCACAAAGACAAAAAAGACGCCCGCTAATTCCATAGTCTAGACTAATTCAAAAAGACCTAAACTCAACATTGCCATTCATGCAAATGGAGACACTTCCAGCACCACTCCACCACATGCACTAGAAACCTCTACACCTGACCTCAAAGGAGCATTATTAAATGCAAGATCACTAGTCGCAGATGCAACTGAGATAGCCGACAATATCCTAGCAGAAAACTATGACTTCCTGGCTATCACGGAATCCTGGCTACATGATGCAACAGGCCCCGCCCTTACTCTTGCAGTCCCTGATGATTACACTATCCTGAGAGCGGATAGACATGATTCACGAGGAGGAGGCATAGCAATGATTGCCAAAACTAATCTCTCCATGAGATTAGCCCCTTCGCCTAATATGAAATCCTGTGAATTCCTATCACTCAAAATACCCACTGCTAACTCCCAAACTCTGAATATTCATCTCATCTATAGACCCCCCGGCCCGATTGGTACCTTCATCGAAGATATCTCTACTATCCTGTCAGACAAGCTAAAAAACACTTCTCAAACCTTATTGTTTGGAGACTTCAATCTGGGATTTAACGACAGTAAAGATCTACAGGCCTCCTCTGTAGCCAATATACTGACAGAACTTGGCTTCACCCAGAAAGTTAACCTGCCTACCCACGACAAAGGGCGAATCGTTGATTGGATTTTGGACTACAATTGAAACACATCAATCACTACCATCTCCCCTCAAATATGGACCGACCATTACCTTCTGACATTCACATTGGAAACAAAAAGGCCTATCGCGCAGTCAACACCTCCTGCCCCCCCCCGACACTAACCAGAAACAAAAAAAGATTACACTGGACAAACTACTTCCCCACATCCTACCTAATCTCAATTTCCCTACCTGACAATATGGACCCAAACCTATTAGTTGATGAATGCAACAAAGCCATGACCAGCGCCCTTCACGATATTGCCCCACTTAAACTAAGGAATAGTAAACCTAAACGTCACCTTCACACATGGTTCACCCCACATTTGAAAAGTTTAAGGTTAGACAAAAGAAAATGTGAAACTGCATGGAGAATACTACCATCTGAAGAAAATAGAACAAAGCTAATTAATATTTCAAGCCAATATAACAGACATCCTTTTGGCAAAACAGGAGACCTACAACAATAGAACCTTGCAAGTTAACTCTAGCATGAAAGAACTTTTTACAATTCTAAAAGAATTAGAAACACCTATCCGAGCACAAGAAAATTGCACTAAAGATAAAACATGGTGCACTGACATTCAGATCACCCTAACCAATAAAGTCTCCAACCTTCAAAATAAGATTGCTCAAAAGAAAGCCTCACTAACACCCTTGACTGTGCCCAATACAATTCAGCTGCCACCTTGTAAACAAGAGACTCGCTTCAGCTTCCCTAAAGTCTCTATTATCGAGGTTGAGAGAGTCATACTTGCACTCAAACCGTCCAATTGCAAGGGCGACCAATGCCCAGCACAACTAATCAAGGATGGCGCCAGAGATCTTGCACCTTTTATCTCTACACTTATTAACGCATCATTTGCATCAGGTACCATGCCAAGCCACCTGAAAGAATCTTGGGTACTCCCTCTCCTCAAGAAGCAAACCCTAGACCTGACCATACCAACAAATTACAGGCCTATCACCACTGTGCCTTTCCTTCTAAAAATCTTAGATAAGGTAGCATACATCCAAATTCTGAACTTCCTGGAATCCAACCTTTTATTGGGAACCCGCCAATCCGGTTTCCGGCCTCAACATGGCACGGAAACAGCACTAATTGACCTCAAGGCCCAAATAGATGAACTTAGAGACAATGGAAAACTAGCACTACTCCTCCTTCTCAACCTCTCGGCTGCATTTGACCTGGTAGACCACAAGGTCTTATGTAGCCACTTGGACTCAGCAGCCCATTTTTCCAAGGAGGCTATAGTATGGATACAGTCCATCCTTAGCAATAGGACTATGAGGGTCTTCTCCCCATCTGCAGCAGCGGACCCTATCCCCATCACCTGCGGTGTGCCCCAGGGGTCATGTGTCTCTCCGACCCTTTATAATGTATTGTATTTATTAGTCTTATATAGCGCTTTATACCAAGCGCCGTACAGTTAGAACAACAGGGTACATTTCACATAACAAAAACCGTAACAACAGAAGCAAATTACAATCATGAATCAGTCATCAAAAACAATATGTAGAGCAATTATTCAGAGGGGCAAGGGGAGAGGGCTAGGAGGAAGAGGGAGGGGAGGTAGGAGGAGGAGGGAAAGGAGGGGGTGAGGAGAGGATGGGGAGGGGGAAAGTGCGGGGAGAGGTTAACGGGGGAAGAGGGGAAATGGGTAGGAGGGGGAAGTGAGAGGAGGGAGGTGTCTTGGCGGGGAATGGAGAAGGGGAGATTTGAGGGACATGCGGAAAGAGGAAAAAGTAGGAGTAGAGCGGATATAAAGGGGTCAAGGAGTTCCAGTGGAGGGGGGCCAGGAGTTGGAAGGAGCAGAAACGGGAGGAGGCACAGGGGGAGGGAGGAACAGTGAGGAGGAAGTGGTCAGCGGAGCGAAGGGGACGAGAGGGAGCATAGAAAGAGAGAAGGGAAGAGAGATAAGGGGGAGCAAGATCGCAGTGAGATTTGAAGACCAGGCAGAGGAAGTGAAATTTAAGTTGAGAATGAAAGGGGAGCCAGCCAATGGAGACTAGGGAAGCAGAGATGGAGTCACGGGGGGAGAGGAGACAGAGGGTACGGATGGCAGAGTGATAAATAGATTTGAGGGGGGCAAGATGTGAAGTGGGAAGACCAAAAGGTAAGGAGGAGCAGTAAAAGAGGCGAGAAAACACAAGGGAGGAGATTAAGAGTTTAGTGGCATGAAAAGTAAGGAAGGGGCAAACTTTGCAAATATTGTAGAGGTGGTAGCGACGCATAGCATCCCTTGGCTAATTTTAGCGTTTTTTTCAATGTTTATGTGTTCATCATATTGTGCAGTGCTGTAACTAACCATTGTGGTTGGCTGCATGATCCTTTAGTGACTAGATTGCCCTTTGTTGCTTTATTTTTTGGCCCTTTTGCCTTCAGATCTGAATAGGCGATTGTGGTTTCCCTTATCGAGTGACTTTCTTCGCTCGCACGGGAAACCCCTTTTTGGGATCAATCTAGTAGCATCTAGGTCTACTGTGATTTATTTCTTTGACTTTTTCACTTACAGCCAACAGTGAAACTAGCACTCAGTCACTTTATACGATGCACTTTATGATTGATACATTAATGTTGTCACTTTGCGTATTTTTTGTACAGAACTTCAGATGATTTAATACTTATTTTAACGAGTACAAATTCTAAATAAATACAGTATTTTTAACGATTGTTTCATTCTTAGTGGATTGATCTGTGTTGTGACCCTTGGGGGTCCTCCCCTGTTTTGGTGGCCTTTTAGTGGCCTGTTTGAGTATCTTCAATTCATTCCGCTGGCTGGTTTTTCATTTATATTGAGGTTGTAGCGACAGGCATGAGAGGTGAGTGAGATATGGTGGGAAAAAGTGAGAGAAGAGTCAAAGTGAAAGCCTAGGTTACGAGCAAGGGGGGAGAAAGTAAGAGTAGAGGGAGGAAAATTAATGAAAGGGGGAGGAGAAGAAGGGGGAAGGGTGCTGGAAGGAAAGAAAACTACTTCAGTTTTGTCAGAGTTAAGGGAAAGAAAGCGAGAAGCCATCCAGTTTTTAATAGCAGTGAGACAGGAGGAAAGTTTAAGGTGAAGGTCAGGAGAGAAGGAAGGGAAGGAAGGAAAGAGCTGCGTGTCATCCGCATACAAAATGGTGAGAGATGCCAAAAGAGGAGATCACAGGGGCAAGTAGGGAGGTGAAGAGTGAGAATAGGAAAGGACCAAGCACAGAGCCTTGGGGAACTCCGTATTCAAGAGGGTGGGAGGGAGAGGAGCGGCCTCCCCAGGAAACAGTAAAAGAGCGGGAGGGGAGGTAAGAGGAAAGCCAGTTGAGTACAGAGCCTTTGAAACCAAAGGAGGAGAGAGTGTTGAGAAGAAGGGGATGATCAACGGTGTCGAAGGAAGCCGAGAGATGAAGAGGAATAAGGACAGAGGATTGCTTACAGTGTCGGGCAGAGAGGAGGGAGTTAAGGATGTAAGTGAGGGCAGTTTCAGGAGAGTGTTTGGGCGAAATCCAGATTGAGAGGGGGGAAGAAGAGAGAGATTAGTGACAAAGGATGAGAGCTGCGAGTAGGCAAGGCGCTCAAGAAGTTTAGAGAGGAAAGGGAGAAGTGAGATAGGGCGGAATTTCGAGGTGAGCAGGGGATCAGCGTGAGGTTTCTTCAGTATCGGAATGATAGTGGCATGCTTGAAAGCAGAGGGGAAGGAGGCAGAAGAAAGGCTTATATTGAAGAAGGAGGTTAGGTAGGGAATAAGTAGAGGGAAGATCTTAGGAATAAGAAGGGAGGGGACAGGGTCAGATGGGGCAGACGAGGGATGGGCTTTGGAGAGGAGAATAGAAACGTCAGAGGGGGAGACTGGGGAGAATTCAGTCATGCAAGTAGAGGGTGATGAGGGAGAAGAGGGAGTGGGGGAGAGTGAGGAGGAATTGATTTTTTGTCGAAGGGCTAGAATGTTTGAGGAGAAGAAGTTTGCGAAGTCAGAGGGAGAGAGGGTGGAGGAGGTTGAGGGATCATGGGTTGGGGAGAGAGAAGACGAGAGAGAGTTTGGAAGATACGATGGGGGTGGGAAGCTTGGGAATGAAGAAGGTTTGAGTAGTAGGAGTGTTTTGCTGAGGTGAGACAGGAGACATAGAGGGAGTGACAAGAGAAGTAGGAGGATTGGTTGGAAAGTGATGGAGATTTGAGCCAGAGTCTCTCGAGACGTTGGAGGAGACGTCGCATGGAGAGGAGTTGAGGGGAGAGCCAAGGTTGAGAGGGTTTCCGGGTTGGACGGAAGAAGGAAATGGGGTGGAGGAGATCAAGAGAGGAGGAGATAGAAGAGGAAAGAGCAGAAAGTGCATCATTTGCTGAAAGAGAGGGAGGGATCAAATTTACGAAGGTCACGACGTGAGTAAATAGAAGGGGAAGGTTTTGGGGAGGAAGGAAGAGGGAGGGGGGTAAGAGAGAAGTAGAGTAAAGCATGATCAGAGAGGTGGAGAGGAAGTGTAGAGACAGAGGAAGAGGGGTAGGAAGAGTTAAAGATAAGGTCAAGAGTGGAGCCAGAGGAGTGAGTAGTAGAGGAAGGAAGATTTATGTATTCACTAAGCCCCTTTTTGATGATCTGGACCATCTGGGTATCGCCTACACAAACTATGCAGACGATACTCAGATCCTCCTACCACTTACTGGAGATTATGGAAAGGATTTAGGCTTGGAGAATGAAATCTACAGCATCGTTCAGGCATTGATGGTCACCCATCGACTTTGCCTGAACGATGATAAAACAGAGCTCATCATCCTGGGCACTTCTGCCTACTTGACCAAATTAAGCCCGGACTGCTCATCCTTTATTATCGATGTAAACCTCTTTAAAGTGGCCAAAGAGGTGAAAACTCCAGGTTTTTACTTAGATGCCACCTTAATATTTACTAAACAGGTAAATTCCCTGGCATCCTCCACTGCATACACATGCAAATTAATCAGAGCCGGCAAACAATTTCTTCCAACAGCTGCCTAATTCTCGCCAGAGCTCTCATACTGTCCAGACTGGACTATTGTAACGCCCTCTACATTGGTGCTAACAAACACATCATTAGAAAAAATACAGGTACTCCAGAACCACGCCCTGAGAGCTGCACTAAGCATAACAATGACAGAACGCAACTAGGAGACAACACAAATGGTTATCCACACATGATAAAATTCACCTAAAAACAGCAGCTCTCATCCACAAATGTCTAAACAACAAAGCACCTCGCTATTTGACAGAAGAGATTACTAGAAACAGATCTAATAGACCCATAAGATCAGCCAACTCTAACTGTCTCCTTGTACCGCGATTTAAACTCTCCACTATCGGTGACACCAGTTTCCCAGTTAAGTCAGCGCACTGTGGAACTCCCTGCCACCTCCACTGAGAGTGGACCAAACATTTACCAAATTTAGACAGAATTTGACCAACTGGTTCAAAGAGAATGACAAGTAAATACTCCTGCCTAGCGACACATTCGCCTACAATCTTGTATTATAATGACATTAACCTGCACTCTACATCTCTCCGAGTTACGTGCCCATTTGCCTGTATTGTCCTCTGCCTGTATATTTGTACCTTAGACCTTCACATTCTACTTGTACTTTCTTGATGTCTGTATATCTCTGCATATGTATATTCTTTATATTTGCTATGTACTTATTCGTATATGTAACCAAGCTGAATGTATTCTTATCTTTTGCGCCCTGACACCCTTTGGTCTGGTGCGTACTACAAATAAATAAACAAACAAACAAACTCCTGCCTGGCCTATAAGTGACCTAGGCCTCACTGGAGTCTCTAGTTCCTCACTTATGCCTGGCCTATAAGCGACCTAGGCATCACTGGACTCCTTAGTTCATCACTTATGCCTGGCCTATAAGCGACCTAGGCCTCACTGGAGTCCCTAGTTCCTCACTTATGCCTGGCCTATAAGCGACCTGGGCATCACTGGAGTCCCTAGTATCACTTATGCCTGGCCTATAAGCGACCTGGGCATCACTGGAGTCCCTAGTATCACTTATGCTTGGCCTATAAGTGACCTAGGCCTCACTGGAGTCCCTAGTTCCTCACTTATGCCTGGCCTATAAGCGACCTAGGCATCACTGGACTCCCTAGTTCATCACTTATGCCTGGCCTATAAGCGACCTAGGCCTCACTGGAATCCCTAGTTCCTCACTTATGCCTGGCCTATAAGCGACCTAGGCCTCACGTGAGTCCCTAGTTCCTCACTTATGCCTGGCCTATAAGCGACCTAGGCCTCACTGGAGTCCCTAGTTCCTCACTTATGCCTGGCCTATAAGCGACCTAGGCATCACTGGACTCCCTAGTTCATCACTTATGCCTGGCCTATAAGCGACCTAGGCCTCACTGGAGACCCTAGTTCCTCACTTATGCCTGGCCTATAAGCGACCTGGGCATCACTGGAGTCCCTAGTATCACTTATGCCTGGCCTATAAGCGACCTGGGCATCACTGGAGTCCCTAGTTCATCACTTATGCCTGGCATATAAGTGACCTAGGCATCACTGAAGATGTTATTTCCCATTGGACAGGCATTGCATGGTCTCCAGTTTTACAACAGAAGGCAGTATTGATGCAGGCTTCAAATTGGCGGGATCCTTCTGGTTATGGGTGGCTTGCTTCAGCACTGCCTATTTCTAGGGTTTCACGACGGTACGAGAGTGGGATGTGGAGTGCAGAAGCTGCGTGCTTACGCGCTAAACGCTATGGCTTTCAATGTCTTTAGGGGGCGTGGGTCATTGGAGCATTCAGCGTGTTTTCTTAAGGAAAGGACCTTATCCGCCTTTTCCTGAGTTAGACGCAGCAAGGAATTTCGTATTGTATTAATGAAGGGGCTGACTTACCCTGCCATGGGTGACGTTTTTTTGCCACTCTGAAAGTGACGCACATGCCTTTACCACGCCCAGAAAAAGAAATCCATGTGTAGCCCGAATAGTATTAAGGACTAGCCCAACACTAGCCCAATCACATACTTCTGCAATGACATACATTTTCTGGTGGTGTGTGTTCTGGTAGGCAATGTGTTCTGCCTAATAAGCCCAGACACAGAGGTGAGGGAATCATAACACAAGGACACTCATACCAACATGCCCCGTTACATTCGGGAGATACTAGTCCAGCCTTGTTTTTAACTTTGCATTCTGGGATTTGTAGTCCTTAGTTTATGAGGGGGTTGGGAAGGCTGACTACAAATCCCAGAATGCAAAGTTAAATCCAGTACTGGAGTTCTATCTCCCGAATGGAATGGGGAATAATGCATGTATAGAAACATGTGTGTATAGGCGTGCTATAAATAAAATATATCATATCATAAGAGATCTCTGTATGGGAAGCTCTTATGTGATGTCCTCACCTCCATGACTGTCTTGAAATCTCTGTGAAATGCACTGTGTGCAATCAGTAATGTTCTTTCACCGTGAAACCTTTAGCACTGATTGCATGCCGTGTGTTCTGACAAAGTGCCTAATATGCAGATGAGAAAATCACATGATAAAAGAAGAGCTTCCTGTTGTGAGCGCTGTCTTCTTCTTGCTGATAGATTTTATCCTTCAGCTGTGATTTTTGGATACAGAGGCTTGAGCCTCATTACTCCATCTTCGCGGGTTGAGTATGTAGTCGTGGGTTAGTATTCTTCTTGGTCTGTGTGGTCTAGTCACAGTAGGGCTGGTTTCACAGGGTCTTCGCAGTGATGGGCCGCAGGTAGCGGTCGAAGGGGTTTGCAGTGGTGGCAGTGAGTCTTCTGATCAGAGGGTTCGGGTTCTGATCCAGTCCTTGGCAGAAGTTCTTACTCAGCTTCGCTAGATGTTCGTCCAACATCTCGATGTCCATGTCTCTGTGAAGGTCTGCTATCCTTGTGAAGATTGGAGCTCCAGATGATATCCGCAGGGCCTTGTTCTGGACTATTTGAAGACTCTTCCGGTGTCGCTCATGGCAGGTCATCCATGCTAGAGAGGCAACTTCCTGTAGCTCACTTAGGTGTGATTTTAACCCTCTAAGAAATGTAAGCACTTGATCACACACTTTCCAAGCTTTCGTTAGTACAAATTTGGAAGGTTTGAATTGTAAAGCCTGCAATAAATATGTTTTACTTTACTTGTAAACCCATATAAAAAAAATGGTAAACTACAAGAATATCACTAACTTTATTTTTCACAACCCGAAAGTAAATTTGCTCGTTGTCGTAAAGCAAACCTCCCAGCCTCCCCCATGTGCAAGGTAAGCCCATTAAAATGAACATTAACTGGTGCGTCAGTACCAGTGCTTTGTTTTTCATTTCCATCTCTACAGAGAGGATACGAAATAACATTTCCCTGGCATTTCCATTGCCGTTCAAATTAGCCCAAAAACGGCCTAGCCGCACACTCCCATCATTTCCTGCTCAATTGGATTTTGAGTAGCCCAATTGTTCGGGGAAACAGCCCTATCTGGCAACCATGACCGTGCCGCACTTGAAACCAGAAAAGAACCACACACTGTGAGGTGCGGGCAGGGAATAGGCGGGTGCTGGGGTGCGTAGAGAGGTGGAGGCGGGTAGGGGGCGTTAAGGGGGCGTGGTGCTGGAGCAGTGCGTAAGAGGAGGAAACAGAGCCGTGTCAGGAGAAAGAGGTAAGTGATAGGCAGTTAAAGGGGGCAGGACCGGGCAGCCAGGGAAGTGCTCCAATGTATTTGCTGCAGGGAAAGACAGTAAAGGCAATTGGAATAAAGACATGTCACCCAGGAGGAAGCAGGGTGAGAGCACGTTAATTAGTTGATTTTATTTCAGTCTGCAATTTTTGAATTTTATCGGAGAAGTATACATCTTCTGCAGAAGATTGGTTTGCCGGTTGGTCAGAGGAGGAACAAAGCTCATTTAATGCATAGAAGAGCGCCTTAGAGGTATTAAAGGGTGATACGATTAGTTTAGAATAATATTCCTTTATTGCAATTGGGAGGACATTTTGTATGCCCTGAAATTGCTTTTGTCTACAATATCATACTTTGTACACTAATCATACAAGCATTGAGATCACGAAAATGTAGAATCCGGAAATGTGTATTTCGCTATAATTTTTATTTCTATTTCTATTTCTGCATAAGTGTTAGGCGCCAAAGCCCTTGGGCATCCAGGTGCCACACTAAAACATAGACAACATAAGCCAAGGACGAAAAAACAAGAAACCCGCCTAAGTGAACAGTCTAGCTTTCGAGCTTTTCCTAAACATAAGATCGTTTTTTCTTTTTGTAAATGCTCAGGGAGATCATTCCAAGCCTTAGCGACCAGTATAGGAAATGAGCCCCCATCACCCCTGTTTCTCCTGAAGCGGGGGGTGATAAGACCATGTGCATCGGAGGACCAAAGATTGCAAGCTGGTTTATAGATCTCCAATTTCACCTTCAGATAGTGCGGGGCAGTTCCAAACAGACACTTGTGACCAAGAGTAAGTATCTTAAACTGCACCCTGACTGCAACGGGGAGCCAATGAAGATCCCTACGGGCCCTGGATACCGGTTCTCTCCGTGCAATACTACAAACTGCGAGTACAGCATCATCCTGAAGCTTTTGGAGTGTACCCAGACATTCCTTGCTTTCTCCGGCAAGGAACGAGTTACAATAGTCAAGTTGGGGTGTGGAAATAGAAAAATTGATATGAGGCCGGGAAGCCCAAAGGAAACACACCAACACAGGTTACAAAGAACATACAAAGCGCTTTATTCAAAAGATACAACAATTACCAAAAGTCAATTGACAAACGGATAGCTATTCGGCCCTCAGACTAACAGAACGAACTATCAACGGTAGTTCGCCGTGTTAGTGTGAGAGACCGTACATTGGGATACTCAGGTTTTTATACTTTTTATCCAGCTCTGGCCAACCCCCTCGCGGGTTAACCATTCTTAGAACCAGGCCTAGAGTTCGTTGCCAGGTCGATCCCATAATGTATGCATTTTGATCAGTTCCGCTGATACAGTTGTTCATTTACACATAGGTCAGGGATAGGACAAGGTCTCAGTTGGCGACCCCAACAAGTGGCCTGCAGGCATATTACTTATTCATGTGTGCAGAGGTCACAACGGCCAGAATCCTACTCGAAATGTCATTCGGCCTCCATTTTGATGTTCAGGGTGACTTCCACACTACAAGAGAACCTAAAATGGCGGCTAAATCCAAGATGGCGATTTACACAATACATTAAGGTCAAGACCTTGCCGCGGAATCTATTTACACAATGTTTTTAGACAACTTGGCGTAGGCCAACACACATTCAAACAATGCGATAGGAGGTATAATATTGTTTCGATTCCGACAGACCCTCCTTTTGGCCTATGCCAAGTGCTAAACATTATTCCTAATACTTTTGAAAATAACTCCATGTGCTATCATCGATAGATTCCGCATCTTTGTTTGTTATGTCTATAGCCATAAGGTCGTTCATAAAAACCTCTTGTAACATGAATTCTTTAGATGCTGTATCTGGGGCATATATTTTATGCCCTATTGTGCTCACTGCTTGGGCACAACATCCCCCTAACATTCCACATATACTTGGGAGGCATTGAAAACAGCAACAAAGGAATAAAAAGATCCCCAAAATAACCAGAATAACGGAAAGCACCTTCCAACCCCACGATCGCAAAGAATCCCAGAACCAAGTACTAAGGTTCCAGTCTCCTACAGGGATATGGACTTCAGAACTGAGAGTATGCAAGTTCTGAATTGCTTTAAAAATTGTTGGTGAGGAGTCTGGTACGAAAACACAACAAGCAGACCCTACTAATTTGCATACTCCACCTCGTTCCGCCAAAATGACATCTAATGCCATCCGATTTTGAAGTGCTACCAATCTTATTGCTTTTTGCTCTAAGGTCATATTGTAGAGTATGTCCGTGGTCCGGTTGATCGTTCTCTCCAGTACCCTGGCTAATCCCCTAATGTTCTCTGAGTTTGTTATTTGTCCCCAAAAGGGCACAACTGATTTTGCTATGTCTCCCAATACTTGCCCAGGGTTATCTCTGTTGTCATCTCGCCGTGGGCGAGCCTTAGAAACCTCCAATGTACTAGCTACAAATACCCCGGGTAACAATATTCCTAAATAACAAGTTCCCTGCCAATCCTTGGGCAACCAGGGAAATGCTAGACTACCACAAACAAAATAAACAGGCCCCCCTACATACAGAGGCCTGTTTTCCCCAGTCAAATTTACAACGTTTTTACAAGCTTCAAAATCTTCCATTGGCCTAGTGCCATTTCTCTGTACACAGAAGGGAACTGAGTCAGGACTATGATTTATAGAATAAGAAGGAGGTACAGCGTCCTTATTGCCTATCGGAGCCATTTTAAAGGAAATCAGAGTTTGAAAAGGAAGAGATAGTTTGTCAGACGGCCTAATAGAAGCGACGTTAGGTTTACTTCTATTTGCAAAAAGCGAGCATCCCAGGGGAGTCAATTCACGTTTCTCGAAATCATTCAGATTAGTTCCATCAAAGTTCCCTGAGATGCTATCATTCCATCGGCCAAAGAATAGTGCTCTAAGAGAGGCATAGCAAGCAGTCGTTAAAGGTAGAGGATGTATATACCATCCCAGTCCCTTGTTCCCATGTTGCGGTAAATGAGTACAAATCCAACAATTACTCTTATTAAAAATGGCATGAGTAGCATTCATTACTATCATCAGAGTGTTATTATGATACTTTTGTCTATGTTGGGAGTCTCTAGGGGTCAGAGTGTGAAGGTGTACAGAAGGAGTCAAAACAGTTGGTACGATCTCGGTCGGTAATAAAGGTTTCAAAGGATAGATTTCTTCAAAATACCAAAGTCCTACAACAGCAGTTGCAAAAATAACAATAATCATTATCAAAAACACAACAGTACGTTTTCGGGGCCCAGGCACATTGTTCATTGTTCGATTTGGTCACCCCCTTATTTACAAGTCCAGTACGGGGAGCAGCGGTGAAGGTGGCAGGCATCGTAGTTTCTCAATTGACGGCCCCAATGTTCGTTGCTGGCGACACTACGGTCGCGTGATTTCTTAGTCCTTCCAAACCCTAGCCAGCAGAATCCCTTTTTGTTCAACAAAACTTTCTCATAACAAGATAATTTCCAATCACTTCCTTTTTCCAGATGCATGAAACTTGTGCCGTAGTTCTATTTCCTTGGTCGAAGGTTGTACCTGATGGTACCCAAAATTGTCTGGTCCGGAAACAAAGTATCTTCACTTCCTGAGGGAAGCGACGTGTCGGTGGCGACGGAAGTCGCAGAGCTCGAAACAGTGTTTTCCGGAAGTGATTTTTCAAAAGAGTGCAGAGACGAAATGGACTATTCCCCAAGCTCCTCAGGCTCAGAGAACTTCTCCGACGCACTCACAGCGCTGTTTGCTACTCCAAGATCAGAGACTGTAGCATCAGCGAGGGGTTCTGCTTCTTCTGTAACGTGTGGCGTCGGGTGAGGAAGTTTCTTGACGTGCGTCGCGTGAATCCAGTTCTTCTTTCCAGCCACCCGCACTGCTGTCCTGGTGACCAACAACACCTGATGGGGTCCCCGCCAGCGAGGCGCGAGACAGGAAGACCTCTCGTAGGCCTTCACGAGGACCCAACTTCCAGGCTGTATATCGTGTCCTGGGCCCGTGAACCGTACAGGTAAAGCAGAATGCACCTGGTGATAAATGAAATACAGGTTTTTAGTTGACTGGTTACAGTAGTCTACAAGCAATACATTTTCCACCTCCCTCAGGGCTTTAGGTTTCGGGAGACCCCAAATGTTAGCAGGTCTCCCCATTACTACTTCGAATGGAGAAAGCCCAGTTCTAGTCTGAGGTGTGGTACGCATAGCTAATAACACAATAGGCAAAGCATCTGGCCATATTAGTTTGGTATCAGCACATGTTTTTGCAAGTTTATTCTTTAAAATACCGTTGTGTCTTTCCACCAACCCAGCACTTTGAGGATGCCTAGCTGAATGAAATCGTTTCTCAATACATAGGGCTGCACATATTTGCAAAATTACTGCTGCGATAAAGTGAGGACCATTATCCGACCAGATTATCCTCGGGAGCCCAAATCGAGGAAAGAATTCTTTTACCATAATCTTTGCAGTGGTCATGGCGGTAGCATCTTTGACGGGGAAAGCCTCGACCCATTTACTGAAGGCACAAATAATGACAAGAACATATTTTAGATTATTACATCGTTCCATCTCAATAAAATCAAAGTGGATGACCTCAAAGGGAACAGAAGGGGGCCCAAAGCTTCCCCTTGGAGTCACTGTCCCCTTACCCACATTGTGCTGTAGGCAGATCATACAGTTCTGGACGTGCCTTTTTGCAGTTTCCAGAATCTTGTCATTTACCCAAACCTGTTCTAACATTTTCGTGATCTGCTGGGCACACACATGCGTAGGTTCGTGTGCCATCATAACCATTGCCAATACATAAGAATCAGGAAGCAACCATTTCCCTTCGGATGTATCCACCCAACACCCTTCGTCATCCAGTTTCCCCATTCCTTCAGCCCACTTTTTAGATTCCTCTATCGTGGCATCAGTTTGAATATCTCGCACAGACCCAATACCTTCATCCATTATGCAAGCATCTCTCATTTCCCTCGAGGCATACATGTCCGTGCTAAGGTCTGTGGCCGTTTGTCTGGCTATCAAATCCGCAAAAGCGTTCCCTTTGCCCACATCATCTATGACCTTGCGATGTGCTGCACATTTCATGATCGCTAACTGTTTAGGGAGTGAGAGTGCCGAAAGTAATTGCACTATCAAGGGGCCATGCTGGATCTTGGTCCCATGTGAGGTCAGGAACCCTCTTTCTGACCAAAGCTTCCCAAAGTTGTGAGCCACCCCAAATGCGTACTGACTATCAGTATATATATTTACTCTTCGCCCTTGGGAAAGTTCACAAGCTCGGGTAAATGCTATAATCTCTGCGGCCTGCGCGGAGTTATGCGAAATTCTCTTAGTTTCGACAACTTTGCTCAATGTAGTAACTGCATAAGCAGCTGTAGATGTACCATTCGAAGGTTTGAAGCAGGAGCCATCACAAAACAGCTCCACTTCTGCATTGTCCAAAGGAGTATCTATGAGATCTATCCTGCCCTTCGTTTCTTGTTCAGTGGTATACAGGCAGTCGTGTAATTCTTTGTCACCGCAAACAGTGTTTTGCGGGAAAGGTAAGAGTTCAGCCGGATTAAGAACACAACACCTCTTAATTTGAATATGAGGGGAAAAAAGAATTAGTTCATACCTTGTTAACCGTGCAGAGGTGAGGTGTTGCGTTTGGGTTTTGTTCAATAGAATATCAACAGAGTGAGGTACCATCAAAATCAAATCATGGCCTAGGACCATTCCCTCACTCTGTTTTACAGACGCGGCAGCAGCAGCGACAGCGCGCAAACATCTTGGCAAAGCGCATGCGACAGGATCAAGGGCGGAGGAGTAGTAGCCGCACGGCCTATTCTTCCCTCCGTGTTCCTGTGTTAACACAGCCAAAGCACATCCATCACGTTCATGCACAAACAACACAAAGGCCTTGTCATAATTTGGAGTACCCAGAACCGGTGCCGAACATAGCGCGGTTTTGAGAAGCTCAAATGATCGTTAATGTTCCGATTCCCATGGCAGTGGCAGAGAAATGCCCTTCTTCGTCAAAGCCAACATCGGTTTTATCACTAGTGCGAAATTCGGGATCCACAACCTACAGTAAGAAGCCATACCTATCAGGGCTCTGACTTCCTTCTGTGTATTTGGAACAGACATGCCAGAAATGTGTTTTATTCTTTCAGGTGTCAGTCTTCTTCCCTCCTTTGACAGGAGGTAGCCTAGATAGGCAACCTCCTGACAACAATATTGAAATTTTTTAAGCAAAGCTTTGTGACCATTTTTAGCTAGATGAACAAGCAACAGTACAGTGCCTTCTTTACAGGCACTCTCAGAGTCTGCAGCCAAAAGCAAATCGTCAACATATTGAAGCAGCGTGCAAGTAGGTGGCAATTCAAGGGTGTCGAGCTGCTCTTTCAAGGCTCTACTATAAATACTGGGACTTTCAGTATACCCTTGAGGTGCCCTTGTAAATGTAAATGAGTGTCCCCCCAAGGTGAACGCAAACAGATATCTGCTTTCTTTATGTATAGGGATACTAAAGAAAGCATTTTTTAAATCCACAACGCTGAAGTGCGTAGCCGTAGCAGGGATCATTGTTAATATCGTCGTCACATCAGGCACAATTGGAAATTGTGGGGCGACCACTCGGTTAATAGCACGAAGATCAATTATAAACCGGTATGGAATTGCATTGTCGCCTTTCTTATATACGGGTAAGATCGGACTGTTACACAAACTACCTGTAATCTCCTCGATCACCCCACGATGTACAAAATCGGAGACAATGCATTTCAAAGCATGTTTGCCTTCGACTGATATTTTATACTGCGGGATGCGTGGCAGTTTCACCCCATGTTTCAGAACTATTTTAACGGGCTCAATCTGTAACACTCCAACATCATTGTCGTCCACCGCCCATAAACATTCCGGGACAATGCTGAACTCGGGAGGTAAAGGTCGAATCCAGAACTGAGAATTAGGAAGTTGCTGTGGTGAAACCGTTAGCCATACTCCATCCGAAGAACAATGAATTACTGTGTTCAATTTCTTTAACAAATTCAACCCCAGCAAATTCTCTCCACAGTTCGAAGTGAGAAGAAAAGGACAATGGTCCGTGAAGGGACCCAAAGAAACGGATACCGGTGCAGAAACCGGACAGACAGTTGGTACACCAGAAAACCCTATGGAAACATTTGTTTGCCCTGACAGTGGGATGTTTGGAACCCGAGAATGATCAATGGAGCACTTTTGTGCTCCAGTGTCAATCAAAAACTGGTGTTTCCTATTCCCTACTAATAATTCAACGTAGGGGCCTTTCTGATTAACGGGAATAGGTGAAGGTTCCAAACCCTGCTTCGGCAATCCTAATGAAATAGAGCCTCATCAGAAGGAAGCTCTTCAGAAAGGTAGGCAGCAGAAGGGTGATCAAATATGTTCCTCGAGTCCATACTCGAGGTCTGATTTTCCCGTGAAAAAGGTTGCTGTGGATCTTGTAAGAGCTGACCTCTATCAGGCCCCCCTGCTCCAGGGCGTCCCCTAGGTCGTCTACCCATACCCCCAAACGCACTGCTTGACCTTTGGCGAAGGACAGGGCACTGTGCTCGCCAATGACCTTCCTGGCGGCAATAAGCACATTGATTAATATTCACAGGACTCAAAGGAGCATTTCCTTTTGGGACGTACTGACCTCTAGTCTGCATCGTGCCTCCTCTGGGGTTTCTAACAATTTGCTGTAATAATACTTTGGTTTTCAAATCTCCCTTTCTCTTTTCAATTTTTTCCTTCTCATTATTAACACGGTTCTCATAATACTGAGCCATGTGCAAAACCTCAGATTGAGATTTTGCCTGCCAAGCGCTCTCAGAGGACATAATTTGTGACTGGATGTCAGGTAACAATCCACGTACAAATTTGTCCACGAACAACCTCTTCCCCGACTCTGTACCTAAATCCTGTCCACTGAAGTCATAAAATACCTACTCGAATCTATTAAAAAATTCGGTGGCGCCTTCAGTTTTCCCTTGGACACAGGCCGTAAGCTTGTCCCAAACAATCCTTTTCTCTGGAATTATAGTTTTTAGTTTTGCAACAATTCTATCAGGCAAAGTAAGTATTACCTGTGGTGGTTTCTCACCAGCTGGCCTTTCTCCATCAATTCTAATCATATTAGCCCACGTATCTCCCAACCCCGGCACATCGTCCATTGTCCGAACCCGTTTCCATACATCTACGGGTAGGAGTACAGGGAATAACAAGTCAATGTCACTCAAGGTGAACACAGAGGACTGTAAAACGGACTCTATTTCTTTGTAAAACCCCGTCGGGTTTTTCCTGATATCGGGGACTGATTGTCTAATTGTGTTCACTTCCTGTCGTGAAAACGGGACGTGAACAAATTGCGATACATAATGTGCAGGGATATCCACAGCGGGGGCACCAGTCCCAGCGTTGGCGGGGATCTCAACTTTTGGGACAAAGGTCGGAGGAACCTCTCTCATAGGCAACTGAGATATAGGTACCGCCGGCCGCTTACTAAGCAATAGAGCCAGGTCGAGCGCTAAGGCAGCTGTAGAAGTGTCGGGCGAAAAACCCCTTTTACAAATCCCCAATAATTCTATGGGGCAACTAACCCTCTTCCTTACACATTCCTCTTGCAGGTGCTGTACCATCACCTGAATTACCTTTCTTTGCATTTCTACTGTATACTGACTATACGTGTCATACACTTCGTCTGGCGGTATCGATGAATCCGAGATCCATCGAACCGCATCTTTGGTACAAATTCGTACTTCCTCAGGTGCCGATCTACGGCACGGAAGGAACCGTGTCTGTACATATATTCTATCATCTTCGTCGTCCTCATCTCGCGATTTTTCAAAATCTTTCCTAAACTCAAACAATTTTTCAACATGTCCATATACCTTCTGCTCCGTGTCCCTTGAAAGTGCCAAAGCATTCAAATCTCTCGCCCCTTGTGGAAGATCCGAATTTTGTAATCTACCCCACATCACACACAAATGAGTCCCCAAACCTTCGATAAAAACATTTTTCTCGGGAAAACTATTCAAATTAGATAACGTGGAAAAAACATTAACTTGATCACCTTTCGTCATGCAATGCTTAGCGCATGCAAACAATTCCTGTTTCTTATCTGCAGAAACAGTACTACGAGTCACAATCTTTGATCCTGCACCTAGATCGACTTCAGTTAATACGGGGCAACTCGGGAGCGGAGGTATAGGTAAATTTAATAAAGGTGCAACTATCGGTGCAGAGGGAAGGGGCGGTGCGATAGGCGGAGGAACAACAACCAAAGGACTGGGAACAATAGGTTGTATAGGGGGAACAGGAATAACAACAGGGGCAACAGCAGGAATGGGCAGAGCGCCCAAAATAGGAGCATACGGAGGTGGCGCTGAAGCATCAGGCCTGCGTTAATTTAATAACTTCTCAATAAATTCCTCAGAAACATAGAAATCTTTAGAGGGGTAAATTTTCTGGATCCCGAGTGAAAAGGCTCTATCCATATTTTTAACTGATTCTGACCGCTTTTCTTTATCATATAATAATGCTTTTTCAGCGTTTGTTTTATGACGACGTGCATGTTTATCCCTACTTTTAAGCTGCTGTAATGCTTCTTTCTTCCAATTCTGTAACACATCAAAGGCTGCTGGTCTAGCATTTTTCTTTAACAAGATCTATTCTAAGTATTCAATATGGGGGATCTCAAAACTACCGTTGATTGGCCACTGAAATTCAGAGGCATGTCTGGTCTGTCTGTGCCAAATATCATTAAATACTATACTTCCAATGCCATACTTACAGTACATAGTACACGCCGGCGACCCCTCCTGTGGTGCGGGGCGGCTAAATTCCAAGAAGTGTCGATCGCTGCGGAACAGAGCCCTAAAGCAGCTAAACAATTTCCCAGGCATTTCACGAAAAATTGGTGTTACCTGGTTCAATAATTGTGCCTGCAGATACAATACGCCAAATTCAAATTGTCAGGGTTAAATTAAGAGCCGGGTCACGACTGCACCTGACCAAACCTAAGGAGGACCGTACGGTTTACCAAAGAACTTACCTAACAAATTTTACCTTGTGTTTGGTGGTTTTGGCAAATCTGCCCGCCTCAAAATTGGACCCTCGTCAGGATGCCGTGTCAGACCACACAACTATCGTCCAAGGATCGGATCGTGCAGCGCTGCCGAGGTATCGTTTCTCGATCGGTCGGGCCCACAGAATCACATCGTCCGATCCCGGTTCGATAGTCTGCGTCAACCTTCAATGATCCGGCATCAATCTTGAGAGTCCCTATTCGGGCGCCAACTGTGGAAACAGAAAAATTGATATGAGGCCGGGAAGCCCAAAGGAAACACACCAACACAGGTTACAAAGAACATACAAAGCGCTTTATTCAAAATATACAACAATTACCAAAAGTCAATTGACAAACGGATAGCTATTCGGCCCTCAGAGTAACAGAATGAACTATCAACGGTAGTTCGCCGTGTTAGTGTGAGAGACCGTACATTGGGATACTCAGGTTTTTATACTTTTTATCCAGCTCTGGCCAACCCCCTCGCGGGTTTACCATTCTTAGAACCAGGCCTAGAGTTCGTTGCCAGGTCGATCCCATAATGTATGCATTTTGATCAGTTCCGCTAATACAGTTGTTCATTTACACATAGGTCAGGGGTAGGACAAGGTCTCAGTTCGCGACCCCAACAAGTGGCCTGCAGGCATATTACTTATTCATGTGTGCGGAGGTCACAACGGCCAGAATCCCACTCGAAATGTCATTCGGCCTCCATTTTGATGTTCAGGGTGACTTCCACACTACAAGAGAACCTAAAATGGCGGCTTAATCCAAGATGGCGATTTACACAATACATTAAGGTCAAGACCTTGCAGCGGAATCTATTTACACAATGTTTTTAGACAACTTGGCGTAGGCCAACACACATTCAAACAATGCGATAGGAGGTATAATATTGTTTCGATTCCGACAGGGGTAGCACAATGGCTCAGACCAACTTCTTACGATTTTTCTGGATTACCAGAGGGCAAATCTATCTCAAGACCCTCAGGTGATAGTTGGAATTCTCAACTATATAATTTACATGTGCGTCCGCATTGAGTGATGTCTTCATAAAAATACCTAGGGTTTTGATTTTCTCAACCACTGGAATACAACCTCCATCTATGCAGAAGCTCTTATAATCTGAGCTGAGTCTGTTTCGGACATATTTGGATCCGTAGACCATGAGTTCAGTTTTGGTAGCATTTAAACATAGTCAATTTGTGATCATCCAAGCATTTATTTGTTTATTTATTTATTCATTTATTTATTTATTTATTTATCCATTTATAGCAGCGCACAAAGCCCTCAGGCATCTAGGCCCTAGTTACATTTGGTTCAGGTCAAAACTGGTTGGTTACAGACAATTTGGGTAAATCAGCAGCACAAGGCTATCAGGCAACTCTGGTAAGTTGCGGGCACATTAGGTTACGTATATAGCACAGAGGCTATGAGTTGAATCCGGTAGTTGCAGGCACATTAGGTTACATATATAGCACAGAGGCTATCCGGCTAATAGGGTATATTACAGGTAAGTTCAGATGCATGTACAGTGTAAGGCTGCAGGTCGAATGCAGCATATTCCAGTCAAATAACGATTATAGATAGAGCACATGGCTGCGAGTCAAGACCAGGATGTTGCAAGTAAGATCAGTTGTATATACAGCACACAGCAGGGGGTCACATGTGAAATATTAAAGCCAAATACCAATTCCATGGGCATCATACAGCAGCAGATCAATCCGGAATGTTACTGCTAAGTTTCAGTGTAAAAACAGAGTAGTCATAGTAGCAGGAGTCGCAGTAGATATGAGAGCGTGTGAAGTAGCAGCCGCAAGCAGGTAAGGCAACAGAGAGTAGTCGTAAGCAAAGTTCAGAGACACGATGCTGGGGCTCAGGTTATCTAAAGCCGTGGGCAGCAGGATGTGATCAAGGCGGGGAGGGCCACAAGCCATGGGTCATGGCAGTGAGCTGAAGAGAGGCGAAAGGTACAAGGGGGTAAGAGTCGACAGGGGAGGCAAAATGGGAAGAAAGAGACCTTGAAAGCGACACTGCAGAACAACGGTCACAGCCGATGTGCATGCTGGAGTCATCAGGTAGGGCTTACCTTGCAAACCCGAAGTATGGTACAACGCAGATGGAGGAGGCTGTATATCAACCGGCGGAGACCGGCAGAGACATCTAGCAGAGGCCTTTTGTGTAGGCCTTCTAGGGATGCCGGCTTTGCCTCCCGGCTGGTCCGGGCTAGTGAAGATAAGCAGGCAGTTGTCCAATAGGTGGAAGTGTCTCTGGGCCATCCAGCAGACTGACCAGCCTACCCAGGAGTCTTGCTCTGTAACCGCCGACAGGTTGTGTTGTATTACGAGTCCTTGTCACTCTCACACGATTCGTACACTTGGCATTCCCAGGTCTGAAGTGAGTAGTGTACATTTGGCGGAAATACACACGGCCGCTCCGTTGCCTTGCTGTGGTAACAAACTGTGCGGGTTCACTGCGTTTGGGACATCCTCAACTCAACTTCTGCTGCTGCGGAATCTACACGACGCTGAGACGTCCCCTGCTCGTATCCGAACCTGCCCGCACTGAAGCTGACGCGGAGAAGCCTGGGTCTGCCTGCATCGGGGACCGGTGAGTAGCATCGCTAGGAACTGGTCGCCCTCCTGCAGTAGCCCATCGCTTTTCCCCGCTGTGTCTAACAGCACGCCTTTCCGTACTCGCTCTCTGCTTCTGCCCCCAGTGGAGGCTGTGCTTGAGTCGCGGAGCTCTGTTCATCTTCATTTGTTCATCGAACTAAACTGCCTGATTCCCTCAAAGAGACTCCCCTTTTGCCCGTTGGCACCAGCGTGTGCAGGTACTTTTGAGCACCAGGCTCCACTCTTCGTAGGGCTTGGACTTCCTTTTAGTTAGGTGCCTATGAAGGCGGACTGGGTCTAATTATTATTCGCACTGCCTGTTTTCCTCCCCATCTAGGTGGTCTACACATTTCGTGCGTCTAACTCGTTAGACTCGTCTGTATTTGTATATATATTGATTTGCTTTGGTATGTGTTGGTTTACTTGAGTTTTATTGTGATTTCTCGCTATGGTCAATGTTACAAAGGCCTTGTAATAAATGTGTATATATTTTTAATATAATACCTGCTTGCAGTGATTTGTAAGTGTCCTTGCTTTGTGTGCTCATTGCGGGCTTTCAGTCACCCTCACCCCTCTTGAGACCTAGTCTTGACCGCCGCGATCGCTACCCTGATTGGTCTGGCTTGTCCAGAGGTTACCCTCTTCCAAGAAACTAGGCTGGCCTTCTGAACCTCTGCCCCTCCAGGACAGAGTTCAGAAATCCGTCTTAACAGTACATATACTAATATCGGATAGCCGGGTTTCGGTGAGGTGTTGCAAATCCAATTTCTCATCCTGTATAGAATCATGCATAGACTATTTGTTTTTATGGCTATTCTGGCGTTTGTCAGCATGTCACGCGATGGGACAAAATACCCAGATTTCCCAATAGCCCAGATTTCAATGAGGAAAAATGATTGGCTGCTTGGGGCAGGTGGGGTAACCATTGCCTCCATTTGCAGACAGGACTGTACTCCCAAACACAATAAGTTTAATGAACTAGGTGCTCTCACACAGTCAGCTGAGCAAGATTATTCATGTAGGGAAAAAGGGGGTACATGTTGTCAGGGGTGGAGTGGGTACCAAATTTGCCCCTGGAAATGTGTTATTAAGTGGCCCCATATTACACTGTGTGAGCAAGCCCAACCCCTCTAAGAAGGGTCTGTAGGGTGAGTCCACGTGAAAATGTGGAAAATAAAGGTCCAAATAGCAACTTTTAAACAACGTTGCCCCAACCTGGGGATTAAAAAGTAGTTAAATATAATTAAAAGCTGACGTTAGGTATTTGTTAAGCACAAGGGATAATATTATGAAAGCTTTATATCAAATTCTTTACTTCAAACGGATGTGCAGAGATGGAAGGAATGAGAAAGGGTGACAGGGAGAGAGGGTAAGAGGAACCGAAAAACAAGGGTACCCACCAGAAAAGAGGCCTATGGTACACAGGCCCACTTGGAAATATCCAGATTTGCCTTCAGGACATCCACCACTGCAGGCTGTAACCCCGACTTGCAGAAGCCTTGGGCTACAGGGACGCACAGCCAGGGTTGCCGCCCTGCAGCTCATTGGGCCAGACCTGCAGAGTATGAACTCCAGCACGTGTGGGATTCTGCAGGGTAGAAAGAGACGAATGAACGGCACTTTGTAGTGTAGGCCTTTCGGTCTCGAGGCTTAGCTTTGGGAAATGTTCCTGGACGCAGCTGCAGAGGTGGTGGTGGGTTGGGGTGATCGCATGGGAGTCGAGATTGTAAGTGTACAGAGGAAAGAACACTGTCCCATGGCTGGTGGAGGACAAGACTGGAACCTCAGCCACTGTGGAACCAGACGCAATCTGGTGTACAGCGGGTTAAAGAAGAGATGCTGTAAATTAAAATGTTCAAAATAAAGTCTGATTTTTTTATAGTTATTTCATGCATGGAATATGATTTTTGACGAGAACATGAGCAGTACTGTGGAGGAGCACTCTGCTATACCCAGCACTAAAAAATTGTTTGATTAAAAATACTTCCTGCCTATAATTTACAAAAAAAGTAGGGTCGTGTTACTGATTTCCTTGCAACGCTGTCCCACTCCAGGCCTCAATGGCTGGATCCATGTTGGGTTTTCAGGATACCTCTCATTATCTAGAATGGCTGGCAGCGGAGTAGCAGCTTAACTCAACTGCTCTGGACCTCTCCCTGAAGATATTTATATAGATATTGTTATGAGTTCCAAGAAAAAGATTGGGGAAGCTGAAAACCCGGCCTCAAAGAAACCCAAACAGGTTCCTGAGATGGATGATACCCCAAGCCTTTCAGATGTCTACAAAACTATTCTTCAGGTGGCCCAGGATGTTAGTGATATTAAAGTCACTATGGCTGAACTTAATTTGAAAACTGGTCAGCTGGATGGCAGGGTCACTGAACTGGAAACATATTCTTCAACTATGAGCTCTGAGATTGCAGGCAGCTTCAAGGCTTACAATAATTTACGGTCTGACTTGAAGAAAGAAAAGGAATAACGTCTGGATTTGGAGTTGAGGATCAGGGCAAGAAACATCAGATTGGTTGGTGTGGAGGACTCTGCTGGGGATGATGAAGACCTGCCTTCCTTGGTTTTCCAAGTTTTTAAAAACAGTTTTCATTGCAATACAATCAAGCTGGATGACATTGATAACATCTTTAGGATTGGTAAACACCTGGGGGACAAAGCAAGACATATTTTGGTTTCTTTCTTGAATCTCAGGTCTAAGGAACGCTTGATGAAAGCTGCCAGATTGGTTGGGAATGCTTCATTCAAAGGTAAAGCTGTTTTTGTTTATCCTGACTTTCCTAAGGAAATCTTGCTTCTGAGGAGATCATTTCGGGGGGCTAAAGAACTGGCCAGACAGATTACACTGAAAGCCTTTCTTAATAAGAATAATGTCTTTACAATTGGCTTTCCTGACGGTGACAAAAGCACATCTGATTTGGAGTTAGCACTTGATTGGTTGGAATCATATAAGAGGGGCCTTCCTGTACCTTCTCATACCATGGAATGAGTTGGGTCCTGATTGTCCCCCACCCTCATCACCCCAGTTTATCTTTTGGATTTTCATGTTTTTTCACTCTGATTGCTGTACTTTGGACCTTTAAAATGGCGCCGCTTCATGGTGGCAGTTAACCTTCAAGCATTTTAAATGAGGCATTGGAACTTCTTTTTTTGCTATGTGCCTTTCATTTTATCAATACGCTTTGTGACTTACTTAGGTTCTTTTAATACGATCCATGTTCCATGCTGCTTCGGTCTCGTTTGAATAAAGGACCTTTTCTATGTGATGCACGCACAACGCACAACGCCTCAGTCAGCTGACCTTGCCCTCTGCGTAGTCGAATGAGAACTTCTATGGAATTGCGTTTGGATAATACGAACGGAGCTGGTGGAGGCAGGAACACAACTGACTGTCGGAGTTGTATGGTGATTGTGTGCAGGACGGCGCCGTCACCGGAGTGACGTCGGCACTGTGAGGTATGGTGTTTCGCTGCATAATGAGATCCCGTTGTCACTGGCAGGGTCTCTCTGGCAGCAGCGTCTTCATGGACATCTGCCTTTGGAATGCTGCCTCTGTGTCACGAAATATCATTGCTACTGCAAGATAATTCCTACTGTTGCTGGGAGGCTGCTCATGACACCAGTCTGATGTCTCGGTTGCTGCTTGCACAGGTGCTCCCCCACCAAGTCCATATTGGAGTCGGCGGGTGGTGTGGGTGCTTCTCCGGGCGCTACTATTTGTGGAAAGTGCACAGTGTGGACTGAGACGAACTGTGGAAATAGAATCAAGTTCGCTGCCGGCTCCCAGCACACAGAACTCGTGGGGATTATTATTCTAGTGCTGATGTCCTTTTTTTGGAACGAGCGTTTACCATGATACCTTTATGATATTGTTTATTTATAAGATGTGCAAACAGTGCGTGTCTGCTGTTGCTGAATGGTATATTCTTGACAGGCAATGGTAGCTTTCTAAGACTAGCGAGCGGCGGCCTTGTGCTACAGATGAGAGATTTTCTTAGGCGTGTAGATTTGCTGTGCGGGACATCTTATACATAACGATGGCAGAGTGGGTTTCTGGCTCTTTTTCTGCACGCCTATTGGTTCTGCATAAAGGGGGATTGGCACTGTTTAACTTTATTCTTTACAGGTTGGGGTGGGGTGCTTTATTTTTAGTAGCGGTCCAGTAGCCATCCTTACATTCAGCAATTCAGTTGTGATTTACTTTTACCTATTGTTCTTTCAGATGTGGCCCTTGAGCTCATCATATGTTCTACTGGTTCTAAGGGGGGCTGAGGGCAGGGGGATTTTGGGGTTCTTGAGTAAAGTCTTTCTATTTCTAGGTTTGGCTTAGGCACTTTTCTAGTTTTTTTTGGGTGATGGATAACTTCTTGACGCCTTTTTGATAATTTCTAAGGTACCTGGGGAGAGGTCCTGGGGATGGTTCTGAATGTTGTTTCAATTGTTTTTTGAGCTGAATAGACTTCGCAGTCTTCTTTCTTCTTTTATTTTTTATTCTTTGTTTTACTTTTATTTCGGTTTTAGTGTGTGTTTTTCATTTGGTTTATTTTGTTCCGTTTTAGCTGTTAATGATGTAGATCTTAATGGTGTCATGATGGCTACATGCACCAGTGGGACTGGGAATGACCTCTGCATTGTCTCCTGGAATGTGAATGGGATAAACAATTTACTTAAGAAAAAGAAAGTGTTTCAAATGTTACAGGACATGCATGCTGACATCTGCTTCTTAAAGGAGACTCATATTTTGGCGGATGAAATTTCTAAGTTGGAAAAGGAGTGGGTTGGTTCTGCTTATGGCTCTTCCTTTTCATCAAGGTCAAGGGGCGTGGCTATTTTGTTTCGTAAGAAATTACCTGTTAAGATTTTGAGAGAATGTGCAGATAAGGATGGTAGGATGATTGCCTTGTTGGTTGAGTTTCAGAAGGAGTTGTTGACTATCTGCAATGTGTATGCTCCTACAGTGGACGATGGCTCCTTTTTTAGAATGGTGGCACAGACCCTTTTAGATTTGAATAACCCTAACATTCTACTTGGTGGGGATTTTAGTACGGTAGTTGATCCTAAGCTGGATAGAAGTCAGGTCAGGCGTGTGCTGCGTTGTGATTATCATCATCAGGCGCTTAGATCACTCTTGGAGGAACACAATTTGAAAGATACGTGACGTCTGGAGAACCTGGACAAACGTCAATACAGTTTCTTTTCTAATGCACATGGTGTGTTTTCTAGGCTGGACATGATTTTTACTGGTGGGAATGTGTCGGAAAGTATTGTCTCTAGTGGTATTGGTAATATTTTATTGAGTGATCATGTAAAGAAGTTTCTCATGGAAGATGAACACCTCTATCTTATTGGATGATGATATTTTGGAGCGGATTGTTTCGGAAGCAAACTATTTTGTTATGGAGAATCGCTCAGAAGAGGTTAGTGTGGCAAACACGTGGGAAGCCTTTAAATGATGTATGCGTGGTGTTTGTTTAGGACTGTCTAGTGGCAAATGGAAAAAGGAAGAGAGTAAGAGGCGTGATCGTGATCTTCGTATTGGTGAGATCTCTCGGGATCTGATGCGTGATCCAACAGACTCAGTCAAATTGGCAACTTTAAAAAAACTAAAAAAGAAATGGAAGACTTTTTGTCACTGAGGGCAGAGCGTGGCTTGTTCTATTGTAAGTGTACATATTTCGAAAAGAGAGAATGTTGTGACAGATGGTTGGCATACCGGTTGAAGAAAAGGATTTCAGAGTCGGCAATTGCTTCTATGGTTGACTGGGAGGGTCGATTTACATTTGATCCCAATAAAATTAACTCAATTTTTCGTGACTTCTACGAGAAGCTGTATAGCAATGAGGCGGGTATAAGTGGTAGGGGTGAAGACTTCTTTGGTAATTTGGATTTGCCTAGGATCAGGATACGGAACGTGCTCTTCTTGGTGATATGATAACGGTTGATGAGATCAAAAGTGCGAATTCAGGGCTGAATGTGGGTAAATCCCCGGGCCCAGACAGCCTCCCTTGTGAGTTTTACAGGATCCTCCCGAACTCGGCCTTAGAGCTCTTGAGAGATATGTTTGTCTTTAGCAAACTGGATGGGACGTTGCCTAAAAGTACTAACCATGCATCTATTTCGGTCTTTTTGAAAAAGGGTAAGGACTGTAATCATCCGGCTAGTTATTGTCCAATCAGCCTTATCAATACCGATAATAAGATTCTTGCCAAGGTTCTTGCTATGCGCCTGGTACAGTTCTTGCCTGATTTGATTGCTGAGGAACAATCTGGATTCATGAAAAATCGGCGTACGTCCAGTAATATCAGGAGGTTGTTACTTACCATGGAAATGGCGGATAGGATGGGATGTGATGCAGCTGTCCTTTCCCTTGATGTGGAGAAAGGTTGCTCTTCTGTATGCCAGACCGACGGCCAACGTTAAGACTAGGTAGTTTCGGAACCTTTTTGTTTGGAGCGCGGCACACGTCAAGGTTGTCCTTTTTCTCCTCCGTTGTTCATTTTAGCGATTGAGCCTCTTGCAATTAGCATCAAAAATGAACCAAATTTGCAAAGTGTTGGTTGTTGGGGTGTTGTGCAGAAGGCTTGGCTTTATACGGACAACCTCCTGTTGGTGCTGAAGGATTTGCAGGTGTCCTTGCCCAGTCTGATGCGGATTTTGTCTGATTTTCATGATTGCTCAGGCTACAAAATTAACCGTTTGAAGTCAGAAGTGTTGCCTCTGTCAAATAGATGTGACAAGACTTTGGTTACGGGGCTGGGGTTTACTTGGTGTGATGTACACTTGCGTTATTTGGGCATATGGTTGACGTATCCTCTTTCCAGGATGGTTGAAGAGAACATGAGTGTGGTTATTCAAGATTGTAAGTTGGATTTGGAAAGATGGTCCTTGCTTAATCTTTCCCTATGGGGTAAAGTTAATGCCCTAAAGATGAATACAACACCCAGGATTAACTTTGTATCTAGCATGCTTCCATTGAAAATTAAGAGTTGTTATTGGAATGATTTGGACCGTCTTGTTCAGGAATTTTTATGGGACAAAAAACCTCCTAGGCTTAGTCTATGGAAATTGCAGCTTCCAGTCCATTTGGGTGGTTTAGGGGTACCACATTTTCAGGCCTATCATTTGGCCTTTTCTGCTCATTCTTTTGTTCCATTTTTGACAGGTGCATTGGACAGCTGGGCGGTGGCAGAATCGAGTGCCTATGTGCCCCTGGGCCCGGAAGCCTTGTTGACCACTAATACAAAGGTTCCTGGTGGTAGTTTGTTGGCAACATCTTTTTTGCACCATTCATGGATTGTAGTCTTGTCAATGCTTGGTCGTGATGCATTTAAGTGCAGGTGTGCCTCTATATGGCTGAATCCTAGGATTAGGGATAATTCAAGGACAGTTTTTTGGCCCAAATGGTTTTTGATGGGTATTAAACAGGTCTCTGATTTGGGGAATGATGATCGGTGGTTGACTGCTGCTGAGCTGAGAGCGAAATGGAATTTTGATGGTTTATCAGACTCTGCTTATAGACGCCTGAAGAGGGCTGTTGGTGAGGTGGACTGGTCTGACTCTTTGGATGTGAGTGCTTTTCTGACGGATTCCAGTGGGAAGAGTGGTGGTCTTGCCAGTAGGCTTTATAAGCTAATTGTGTCCCATTATCGAAATAATGACAATTTACGGAGAGTTTGGAGTGAGAGAATTGGATCAGAGATTGATATAGATGATTGGCAGAATATGTGTGGTTATGTCTCTTTGTGTTCGCTGAATCTTAGTGAACGGTCTCGACAAATCAAGATCCTGAATCGTGTGTATTGGTGTCCTGAAACACTTAATAAAAGAGGCATGTCTGACAGTAAAGACTGTTGGGGATGTGTTCAGGCAGTTGGGTCACTGGAACTAATGTTGTGGAGCTGTGTGAGGGTCAGAGATTTTTGGAGTGAGGTCTGTGATGTGTGTGTCAGGATTGCTGGAGGAGGCCCTGTCCTTGATTTTAGGACAGTAGTCCTAGGTGATGATTCTGGGTTGGATGATGTCAGCTCCGCCCACAAGAAGTGGATGTTTTGCGCATTCATTGTGGCCAAGAGGCTGATTCTCCGTGGGTGGAAAGGTTGGGTCCCTCCTTCCTTTGAGGAGTGGATCCAGGAAATGCATTGCCTGTCAAGGACAGAAAAGTTGATTTACAAATTGAAATGTAAATTGCCTTCATATGAGAAGATCTGGAATGTGTTTAATGACTTCTTTTAATTTTTGTTTTTGTATATTCTTTTTCTGTAATATTGCTTGTTGCTGATGTGTTGTGTATATTGTATATATTATAAATAAATAAATAAAATGTTTTTAAAAAAGTATACCCCTCATTAATATTCATGAGATACATTTGCATACAATGATACAAAATGTATGCACGTTTTTTCTCATGAATATTAATGAGGGATATCCTGAAAACCTGTCGGGATCCAGGCCCTCCAGGCCTGGAGTTGGGCAATCCATTTGCTGCAGTTTCTTTGTGCTTTAATATAGCCTTAACATCTAAGGGAGATGTCATTTTCATGGGATAATAACCTCTCTCCTTGTGATGTCACATTGACAATGACCCCACTTCCTGCACTGTTCTGCTACTAGCACCTATAGTGGTAATACACATTTACGTTCTGGACATTAGTTTAATGGTGAGAACAGTAAATATCCCAAAACGTGTTGGTAAATTAAATGTGGCTTTATTTTGTAGTACTTATAAAACAGAAGGCAGGAAAGTGGGCAAGGGGTTGCTTAAAGACCTGCCACTTTTGGGGGCATTTGGGGAATTGACATAGAAAAGACAGGTAAAAATGTGTTGGGGACTGATTGATGACTTTCTGATGTTTCCTTGTCTGCTTCTGAAGTCAGAATGTTTGGAATGCAGTCAATATCAGTAGTTATTGATAGCATTCTGATTGGCTGAGCAGAGGGCAATAATGATTCCCATGTGCCAACAGAGCTTTGAATATTGCAAATTGGCAATTTGATTGATTGATAGATTGATTTGTTATTTATAATGCGCCTATACACATAATGGAGATCCCACCCCTACCTCCCTTGTATTGGAGACATGAGACCGTGCCTTGTCTGACAGCAGCTATTCTACCAAATACCAGAGCAAGTGTTTGGAAGAAGATATCCACTGAGACAACCATATTGAATGTATCCACGAGGTAATGACTGCGTGCAGGAAGAGATCCCTGAAGAAATATCAGAATGAACTAAGAAGATGGACTGATGAAGTCACAACAAAGTCTGCAGGAGGTCCTGAAGCATTGAATGGAGACAATATATCGATCCCAGAGATGAAACAACAAAGAAAAGAATCAAATCACCTTTAAATGTATAAAGAAGAAAAGTACACGTTAGAAAATGCTGAAGAAATCAGAAGCATGAAGAATGTACAGACGCTGAAACACAAAAGATAGATCAAGTCATCGTATAGGCTACCTACAAGTGAATATAATGCAGGTGAAGCCGCCATTGTATAGAGGCTGGACATTGGTATCATGAAATAAATAAGCCAAACCTATGACAGGGGAATGAAAAGCTGTGTTGTAGTCGCATAACAGGTTGCTGAAGCAGCGTGGTGAGGCTGTCTGGCCGGAAATTAAGAGCCTAGAAATCGAGGTCAGCTATCTACGCTGAAGAAGAACATGTTTGTGGAGGATGATTTGAAGAGGGAAGGTCGAAATCTGGTCCTGTTCCCCGACCCGCAAAATACTCGAACCGGAAGAAGAACCAAAGACAATATGGCCGCCGATCATACATGCTCGCACCAACCCCCACTGCGCCTATGATGGACAAATACAGTGAATAATACCCTCTCAGTCAACCTTACAACCCAAGAGCAGTACGAACATTACCCAGGGTGGACAAAAATCCACAGGATGGGATCAAAGACAACTCCATTGAAAGTCTCAACTAAAAGCGCTAAGAGGCCATGCATCCAGTCGGTAGAGACAAAACGAAATAGCAGCGTTAGACATGAAGCACACGTGCCATCCGCACATTGGGACATAATCACGCACCCAAACACATGACGAACACATGCGTACAGTTCTAGAAGTTAGAGGACAATAACATGTACATACTGTCTACACATTAATTATTTTGTCATTAGCTTGTCGCAGCAGCACAGAAACCGCAAGAAGCAAGAAGATCTTTGCAGATGCCTACATGCAAATAACCCTATAGAAATACAGGAACACTTGATGAACCCAGCAGAGCCGGAAACCCACTAATCTATGGATACTCTGGAAAAGCACATACAGTAGAAACTAAACTATGGCTTAGGCAATCACAAAAGGCCACAATGATTTCAGAAAGCTGAAGCTAATATGAATGCAGCACAAACCAGGCAGCTGTCGTGTGTGGAACGGGACCACTCCCAAGGTCGCATTGTTGCAAGTGCCATTTTTTCCCCTGAATGGAAGTAACACCAACGCGGCAGACACAAATAATTCTTCTTAAATTCTGATTAATTTAGAGCTCCAGCAGCTCACAACCACGTCTCTGAACACGTGGTCCAGCAGAGCTGACGACTGGGTAGAGCAGCGGTCTCACGAGCCAGACAGTGGCTGACAACAAAGTTGTTACAACCAGAGCCGAAGTTACACGATGGGAAAGGAGCACTCTCATAATTGTGGTGGTTCACATGCGGGTAAAATGCAGACACATAGTTGCACATATCACATTGAACAGCTTCCCTTCGAGCTAAGAACCAATTTGAGTCCCAGGCCTGGGGGCTAGCAGCTCGCCCAATCACAATTTATGGCCCTAGAGGTGGGTAGCCGGGGCCACCAATCAATCATTAGGTCTGCATACTGCAACATTTAGAAGTAGCATTTTTCAGGGATGGTCCAGGCCTGACACCTGACGTGGAAGGACCAGTGAACTAACCCCTATAGGGACCGCTATAAGGGGACTACCACTGAACACCCAATCACCGAAGATGATAAGTTTCCTGGAGAAGGGCTCAGACTATGAGCTCATTGTGATGTAACTGTAATACAAAACTGGCCTGCGCGTCAGTGTTCACCAAGCTGTGCCTGGATTTCTCTCCATGTACGAATCCCTGATGGTTTGTTGGCTGTAATAAACCACAGTTGAACCTGCTGCCTGTCTGGACTTGCGTTCCTTTTGGGAAAGGGAAGGAGTTAGGCCTTCCATGAGTTCGGTGTTCGCGAACTCCTAGCAACCACCCTGCTTGCCTGGGAGTTCTGCCCTAATAGAATCCTCGCACGTTAAAGTGCAAGGAAGAATCCAGAAGTTGCCAAGTCTTAATTCATTGAAGACATTTAAAGCTTGCAGAATGAACAAAATCATGGACTCCTGTGATGCGATAGGTTTTTACTATTGCCATGTAGAGTGACGTCAGTATGATGCACAAAACAAATATATGTGTTTTTTGTGCAGCAGTCGCTGAGAGAATGAGTGTACATCTGTTGATGTTTGTTGTAACCTCCCTGGTTTTTTTTCAAAACTTTATTTTCATTTTCATAGGGGTGCTACGTAACTATTCATTGTTTTCATGGTAAGTCTTGTTCATAACATAACCCCCGCCTGTCTCCCCCATTCATACCCCCACCAGTAAATTTGGTCCAGTTCAGCTTTGACCCCTTGTATGGCCCTTGTGGTGTATCGCTGTATCCCGTTGCTTGTTTCGGTGCCTCCTCTCACCGTCTGTTATTTTCACTCTGTTGTCTAGTTCAGGAGTATCCTGAATAGGTTTGGTTGGAAGTATTGGGCTCCTCTGTCTTTCACAAACTCTATAAATGGGTCCCATGTTGCCAGAAATGTCTGGTATTTTCCTTCTTTTAGCACTCCCACTTTCTCCATTGCCAGTATATTCCATATCTTGACCCACCAGCATGCAGTTATGGAACCGTCTTTATTTTTCCAACTTTGTGCTAGAGTCAGTCTCGCCACCATTAGTAGTTGTGCAATGAGGGCAGCTGTCTTTCTGGACCCCGGGTAGCTTCCTTCTGCTACCGCCCCCGACAGCACCACCTTTGGGTCGTGTGGGAGTTGCCTTCCCATTATATCTTTCATATGCCACAGGATCTCCTTCCAGTAACTTTTTGCCCTAGGACATTCGCACCACATGTGGTACATATCCCCGCTATGACTGCATTCCCTCCAGCAGGTGTGAGGATAGGAGGAGTTCATTTTATGTAACCTATAGGGAGAGGTACCACCTGTAACATAGTTTGTAGGCCGTGTCTTTGAATGACGTACATGCTGATGTTCTCTTCGCTCTTCTCCAATTTTGTCCCCATTCCTCCTCTGTAATGGTTGTGCCAATGTCTCGTTCCCAGTTGCTTTTATATGTTAGAGGGTCCCCCACTTGTGCATTGTCCAATAGTTTTTATATCCTGGAGAGCGCCCCTGTGATTCCTCCCCCATGCAGTGTCAGTTCTAACCCCACTGGGTCTCTGGTGGCTGCCCTCTTCACTTCCTTCTGAGTTATCCAGTGTTTGATCCGAATGTACGTGTAACGCTCTTTCTCACCCACTCCGAATGCCTGCTTACATTCCTCAAACGTAAGGGGGTTACCTGCAGTGTTGAAGTCTTTTAGGTGGAGCGTCTGTGATTGTCCCCATTTCTCCCAGAATCTGTTTTCTTTCCCTGTGGCAAAGTCTTGGTTGTGTGCCATTGGGGTATACGGGCCCAGACCTGTGGTGTTCCGCTGCCTCCTTAGTGCCTTGTCCCACCCTCTCAGTGCCACTTGGGTGGCTTCTAGGAGCTGGCCCTCGGCCTCTCTGGCCCTCGGGTGTAGCGTGTGTAATGTCTTCAGGGGGATGCCCGTTACGCTTTGTTCAATGCCCACCCATTCTTGTAGTTCCCTTCCCCCGGCCCATTTTAACATAGGTGCCACCTGTGCTGCTAATATATATCTCGCCACCTCAGGCACCCCCAACCCTCCCAATAGTGGTGGTCTTGTTAAGATCTTTTTTTGCAACCTATGTTTTTTCCCATGCCATAGAAACTTCACAATCTCGCTCTGTAATAATATACATAGACCCACAACATATATACAACATAAAACACTATATTACAATGGGATGACTGCTGTAGTCAGTCACCCCTTCACAGTACCTTGCAGGTCTGTCCATCTGGTGCTGGCTTGGGTGAAGGACTGTGAGTGGTTGGTTGCAGGCTGGGGGCGTGTTCACTGATGATGCTGGTGATCCCCTCTGGATGGCCTTCTGTTGATATAACAGGCCGTGGCCCCTTGTCCTCTTTCAGGGTGACCCCATCCACCACATGGGGTCACTGCACTGCCTGTGTTCTGGACACTGTCTGGGTTGCCCCCTATGCACATGGGGACCACCTACACTCACTGCCGCAGTATAAATCTGTATTTGAGGTAGGCCCCGTTGGCTGGAGGGCTCACCCAACATCACTGCTGAGACACAAGGTATATTGTACAGTCCATGGATGGGCATGGTTGGCAGAGGGCCCCATCTGAGCTCACGGCATGGCCTGGGGGGTTGCTATGGAGCCGCCACCATGTGCCAAGGCCTCCTCCTGGCCTGCCCCCTCTGCAATGAGTTGCTGCAACACAGGGGGCAGGCTGCATCTTCACCCGGGCCGTTCCACTGGGCCGCCCGGGGATTTCTTCACCTCGGAAGTCGGGGTGGAGCGGGCTTCTGCTCTGCGTCTTTGCATTACCTCCCGGGCTGCCCCGAACATACGCAACCCGGGAGGATTTTTTTCAATGACGGACTGCCTCGCTGGCCTCAAGGCGGTCCTTTGGGGGCACGGCCAGGCAGCCTGGTCAGTCCTGCCACCCAGACACAGTCCTGGCCGGGCTGTTCTTAACAGGCCAGGGCAGCCACTGCCATGCTGCCTGGGCCTCAAATGGCTTCGGGGCCCATCTGGTCTGGCCCCCGGCTGCCTGACAGGCCCACAGCCCAGGGGCAGCCGAACTGCCCCTGACGTAGCAGCTCGGCCGCCTGCTCACAGTCTCTGTCGGGACTTCTGTTGCACAGCACTGTGCTTTTCAAAGGTTTAAAGGCCCAGGGGGGCGCTCGAGGCCGGGACCCCCCAGGTAAGTCTCTCTCTTTTCTTCTCCCTCTCTTCAACTGCCCTTTTTCCAACTGTCCTTAATTTTTTAATCCTCCTGTATTCATTTCTTCTCTCCCCTGCCAGCCCATTCTTGTACAGGGGAGTTATTTTCTATTGTTCTGTCTTTTACTTCTAACATTCCATCCAGCCCTATGGTGGACTGGGTGGATTCTTCCAAATAAAACCCTACCCTTCAATAAAGTATTTATTATTACCTTGGTGTCTGTGTCTTTCTGTGTCTTCCTTCAGAGGGCCAGCACGTAGCCCACTAGCCAGCTTCGGGCTACATCAGGCTTTCAAAGGAGGAGTAGGTTTGAGTGGGAATGATGGAGGCAGGGATGCCCTCAGGTAAGATCAGGGCCACTCTGCCTCCCGGTCTGTTGGACCTGGGCTCAGAGAGGATCTTGTAGCACTCAGGGAGGAGTGTGTCAAAACCTGTGACAGTGCTGGTCTCAAACCTTATCTCGGTAAGAGCGAGTACTTCTAGATCCAGGAGTTCAAGGAGGTGGTAGATGTCAGAGGAGTGTTTGAGAGCAGATCGAGAGTTGAGAGTAGCAATGTGGAGCAGGTTTGCCACTATTGAAAGACTTCCGGCGAGGGGTACAGGAAAGTGAGGTACCCAACCGGAAGTGGCAGAGGAACCTGAGAGGTAAGTGGAGGAGGCAGCCGAGGTGCCAAAGAGGTCATGGATGGGGAAGAAGCCAGAGAGGTGGAGGCCAGGGGTAGCAATAGCGCCAGGAAGGAGGCAGCTGGCAAGGGCACCAGAGAGATGGAGGTCGTGGGTGGAAAGGGCACCAGGAGAGAGGCAGCTGACAAGGGAGCCAAGGAGAAAGATGACAGAGTATCCTGAGAGGTAAAAGGAAGAGGAGGCAGAGGAGGCTAAGAGGTTGTGGAGGGCGAGGGTGCCAGAGAAGTGGAGGCCGAGGGTGGCAAGGGAGCCAGAGAGGTGGAGGTCGAGGGTGGCAAGGGCGATGTGCTAATAGGAGTACCAGGAAAAGGATGGAAGTTGAAAAGACGTGGGAGACGCCTATCGAAAAGGAGGAGATTGGGCTGAGGGCCCTGGACCAAGATGGTGACATTCAGATAGACATTAATGATGGTCTTGGAGGAGTGGCAGGAGTCCAAAAGCACCTCCCACCAAGTGCCACCATTAATGTGAGAAGAGGAGAAAGAAGAGAGAACAAAGAACAAATGAGGGGTTCACAGGTCTGGAGAGGGAATAACAAAGAAGATGTTGGTGAGAGTCTGTCTGGAGGAAGCACTGATGTAGGTATTAGGAATAGGGAGGCCTGGTTGGAGACCAGGATGTCCCTCTTGAACTGGTACATTTTCTAAGCTCAGCGTCTTTACTGACTCGCGGTCTGTTAATCAACTACATTGTTTACACCATTGATAGGTTAATTGGGCATCCTGAGAATGTACAGGATTTCTTTTCTTAATGATTAGCTTTGAAGCATTCCATTTTAATAATTGTTTTTGTGTCTGTTGGGTAATTACCTTCAAAGGATATGAGCCCAACCAACATCTTAGAACAGCCTCCCAATCAGTTTTGGACTCTATTGGAAAATCACGGTGGGCTTCTTGGGTTATTCATTGGCTTCTGAGTATCTTACATCTAGAAAACGTAGACCTGTGGTTGCTTGGCGACCACACTCTCTATAATTGTTTAGCAGAATGGGAAGTGGGTAATGGGTACGTAGTTGCAGAGTTTAAGTTCAAAGTGCTTTTTAGGAAGGATCAGCTTTGGGCAGAATTCATACAGGCAGGGAGGCATTGATTATATTGCAAATGGCCGTAACCTTTTCCTGAGCAATGATTTCATGATTTGGGGGAGAGTGTGTCATCCGAAATGCAAATGTTGGTGAAATTGTGAATACAAATGGATAGAACAAATGCTGTTCAGGACTATGTGGAGTGGTCTTGCAGTTGAAATATTGAATGCATTTTTTCCACTCTTATTCATGAAACATGTGCTTAGTGCTGTCGATTTCTCTCGGGGGATATTACTAGTACCAGTAGAGGGTGGATGCAGAGACGCACAGCTTCGAATAGGACTCTGCTTTCATTTTCAGCCTTGGAGAGGCTCTTCATGTAGCAGCTGTGCTTGGCCAAGGAGTGTCTCTTCTGCAGCTGGATATGATTTAGAAGAAAGAGGTCTGAGCTTAATCAGGGTTCACAACAAAGCTTATCTTCTAGGTGAACCCAAGGTGCGGAGGATTTAGGTTTGGCGGTGGTGAGTGTGTGTGGGTGCATAAGTTGATGTGGAATTGCTAGAGTTATTTAGTAACTCTAGTACATGGGTGATTTTGAGAGGTGTATTAATTGCTTGGTGACAACTGCGATCATCAATATTTACATAATCTCAGTCCTCCCTGTGTTATTTTAGGGGTGTTTAAAAGACATGGAAATCTCAGCAGTCTTGGGATCCCTTGTTTTTTTTTAACAGAAAGAGAGCTGTAATGCCATATGCCGAGTACATGCAGGGCGGATGGCATAACAATGAATTCCCATTGATTCGGCCCAGTGTCCATAGGTGTAAAATGCATGAGGAACCCATAGGGGATCGATCCTTGCTGCCAGCATCAATATTACATGTGCATGGATGTAGATACTGGTGTACTTTGTGCACGAATGTGGGGTTAAGAGGTGGAGTGAACTGTGACAAATTAACTTCCGGGGCACCAGTGGTCTAGGGATGAATATCGGATTTTAAACCATCAATCAGCCCAACACCTCTAGTACACCAGAAGGGATCCGAACAGATTGGAACACAAGTGAATTATAAACCTCCTTGTCCAATTTTGGTAATGTGGACGGAACGGCAGGCTTATCTCAGCAAGGTTGTGGATTGTTGGTTAGTTGCAACACAGCCAACATACAATTAATACGCAATGATAAAAGGGACTGTCCAGTCAAGGTTATGATATGGCATTTGTAACGCTCCTATACACAAGTGTTTCAAGGCATGACGAGGCGGGGGGGTGGCAAACAAAGGGAGATAGACAACGATCCTACTAGGCCAGCTGTCATTCAGATCGCGCAAGTGCAAGGGTAGGGGGACTGGGAAAAGTGCAGGGGAAGGGGAGAGGGGAAGTGCAGTACATGGGTAGTAGAATACAAGATAAATAATAGGGCCAGCTGGTGGCAAGTGCAAGGAAAGTGTGGTACATGGTTAATAGAATACGAGATAAATAATAGGGCCAGCTGGTGGCAAGTGCAAAGGTAAGTGCCGGGAGAAGGGGCTGTAGGATACAGAGACAGTCCCGTAGTGCATGTAGGCAGTGCAAGAAAGAGTGGCCCAGTTGCAGATTCAGTGCAGGTTCAGTGATTTTAGCAGGGGAGAGAGGGAGAGAAAGCGGAGGCAAAGAGGAAGGTTTTGAGGTGCTTCCGGAACCAGAGATGGTTCTCCTCAAGTTTCAGGGAGGCAGAAAGGCTGTTCCAGAGGGAGGCCCCTGCTGCGGCGAGAGATCTACCCCCAGCTCGTTGCTTGGAGAAGCGGCTGACCCTGAGGTAGTTGGAGGTGGATGAGCAAAGGGCTCGAGAAGGAAGATATTTAGGAAGAGAGAGGTGCAGGTATTTTGTCCCTAGGCCCCAGAAGGCCTTGTGGACAATGCAGAGGGTTTTGAACCAGTGCAGTGATTTCAGTCCTGGAGAGATACGGTCCCTGGGCTTGAGGCCAAGGACAAGTCTTGCAGTCCTGTTCTGGATGAGTTGCAAAGGGCGGAGAGTAGAGGCAGGAAGATTTAGATAGAGGCTAGTCCAGCCTAGAGAGAACCAGTGCTCTGGAGACAGTGAGCTTCTGGGGGAAGGAGAGAAAAGGAAGGATACCTCTGAGGAGGTGTAGCTGGTAGTGTGACTTCTTGGAGACGTGAGAGATGTGAGGAGAGAAGGAGAGTGCAGAGTCGAAGATGACCCCAAGGTTTTTTTCCATGCAGGTAGGAGCAGGAAGAGGGCAAAGGGAGGCCGGCCAGAGAGCTGCAGTGAAGGAGGGAGTGGGTGTGCCGATAAGTAGAATCTCGGTCTTACTAGCATTAAGGCAGAGGTCATTGGCGGCACACCATTCCTGGATAGCAGAAAGACAGTCAGAGATGAGGGAAGTGGAAGAGAAGGCCGATGGTAGCCTGAAAATGAGCTGGGTATCATCCGCGTAGCACTGAAAGTTGGGACAGAGAGCGGCGATGCGGTGAGCAAGAAGTGCCAGATACTGGTTGAACAGCCAGGGGGAGAGGTTAGATCCCTGGGGGACACCACAGGTAGAGAAAAAGATGTCAGAGAGGAAGGAACCCAGTTGGACCTGGGAGGGTCGATTGAAGAGTAAGGAGGCCAGCCACGCCAGAGCTTGACCAGTGATACCCAGGTTATCACGGAGATGGTTGAGCAGGATGGTGTGGTTAACAGTGTCAAAGGCAGAGGAGAGGTCGAGCAAGATGAGAACACAAGGGGTGTTAGAGTCAAAGTTTGAGAGCAGGTCCTTACAGATGTTCAGGAGAGCAGTTTCCGTGCTTCTGGCAGCTCTGAAGCCAGACTGATGGTCATGAAGACTACCAACAGATTCAGCATGGAGATTAAGTTGGGAGATGGCCAGTTTCTCCAGGAGCTTGCCCAGGAAGGGAGTGATAAAGATTGGGCGATAGTTAGCTGGGCAGGAGGGGTCGGAGGAGGGTTTCTTAAGAAGGGGGTGCACAAGGGAGTGCTTGAGGGGGGATGGGAAGACTCCAGAGGTGAAGGATTGATTGCAGAAGTCAGCCAAGGCAGGCGCCAGGGAGTCGATGTGGTCCTTGATAGTTCTGGAGGAACAGGGGTGGACCTGTTTTGACGAGACTTTCATAGATCGGACTTGTCTCGAAACCTTGTCACCAGAAAAAAGGGGAAAGGCAGAGAAGGAGGGAGGAGGGGTGGCTGCCAAAAGGCCAAAGGGAGAGCAGAAAATAGGGGAGGGGAGGTGATAGGAGGAGAGTGAGGACAGGATGTCTTGAGTTTTTGAAATGAAGTGAGAGGTCAGTGCCGTGCAGAGGGCCTGGGAGGGGACAGGAGAGGTGGAGACTGCAGCAGGGTTGGCCAGCTCCTTGCAGATTTTAAAGAGTTCGGCCGAATTGTTAGAAGCCGCAGAGATGCGGGCTTGGATAAGAGCTCTCTTCTTAGTGAGAACGGAGAGCCGGTATTGCCTTTGGAGCAGGCGGCAGGCCAGTTTGTCAGAGGATGAACATGAAGCACGCCATTTCCTCTCTGCCACCCTGCACTTGCATTTAAGGGTGACGAGATCTGAGTCATACCAGGAGTTACATTTGGCTTTGGGCTTCAGGCGGATTCTCATGACATAGACATATACATGTTTAAAAAGATCTACTTTATTATTACTACAACAGACAGTTCGAGCACATTACAAAACACAAATCACCCTGTAAAAGAACACAGAGGACAGACAGTTTCACAAAGGAAAGGGATGCACTCTGGATACTGACAGGAGGGTAGTCGGTAAAGCAATCAGTCTTAATTGTTCAATGTTATTTGGTTTCAGCACCAAGGGAGCAAAGGGTCGTAAATGTCACTAGGGGCCTTCAGAGAAGGACCAAGGGGACAGAACCACAATGTACCTGGTGCTTCAGATGTTGTTGATGTTCGACAGCTTCGAGTCAGTTCCAGGATGCTTTGCAGCTCCTGCAACAGAGTGCAATATGGGAGACAGCTGCATGTATCAGGCAGCAGGCAGTTCAGCAAGGACGGTCCGCTGAAGGCTGGCCTACACGGCAGCTCAGGGTCAAGAATCATTGTCTCTGTGCAAGTTGGCGGATCTGGAATGCAGGTCGAGGCGTCTCGGATGGCTTGAGCGCTAACACTACGTGGCAACAGTCAGTGGGGCAGTCGGTCACGGTGCTAGGGCTCAACTGCCTCGAAAATGTCCTTATAAGATAGACACTGGTTGATGCTTGTGTGGCACTCTGTGATGCTGGAAATGCATCGGAGGGACAGGGCCTCCGAATCCTTGTCCTTTATTGCTTTATCATGTATGTTCTTTCATGTTTTTCATGCAGGAGTTCATGCGGGACTCCTGGCGGTACAGCTCTTCCTCTTTTTGGTTTGGTGAACAGACCCTTGGGATGCCCTTATGGCACCCATGGGTGGGAGTACGACCCTGTACTCCTAGTGTATGTTTTTGAGAACCTCTGTGTGGCCCACAGAGCAGGGTATGGGCTGGTGGCAGCTCTGTGCTGAATTTGATAGGTGCTCTGAGTATCCTCCATTTTGGGATACCCAGGCCCTGCCATTGGAATCAGTTGTTTCCTGATAGGAGACAATATGGCCCCTGTAGCCTCTTGCTTTCTATCGCCTGTTACCTTGTTATTCCCGAATTCCTGGGAAGCCCTTCTTGTTATGGGTGTCTGGTATCTGTGTGAGTGACACCATGACTGAGACAGCCCTGCCCGAAACCGGTATGAATGCACTGTGGAGTGCTGAATGGCTGGGACCTTGTCCCAATACACATTCCTTGTTGTGAGTGTCTGGAGGGAGGAGAATGGCCTGAATGCACAATGAGCCTGATTGGCTGCCTGCCTGCATAAATGCCCTTCTGGATGATTGATTGCCTGAGTGGAACCCAGCAGAATGAATGAGAGACCAAACAATGTATCTGGGGACCTCTCACTGATACTTGATGCTTAACCTTGAAACCCACTGGAAGAAGAAGAATTGCTGCTGCTGTCCTTCACCAATCTAAAAGCTTCTGTGCTTCAAGGAACTGATCCAAGAGAGGATCTGGCTTGGAAACCTCTCCCAAGCTACGAGGGACCATCGTGCACCAGCTGATATTTGCCAAAGTTCCCTCGACGTCAGACCTTCGAAAGGCTGCCGACGGAGACGGGGACCGCTGTGGAATCACAAAGTGAAGCGCCCAGACATTGAAGTCCATCACCGTCGACGACCGCTGTCGCCGACCAGAGCCGCAGTGCTCCTATGCCTAAGAACACTTTGAACGAAGGACTCCCTCTCTCATCACCGACGACTGCTTTGTCTCACCGGAGAAAGTCAGGGCCGTCGACGCGCCGAGGAAAATCCGCCAGTGGGTTTCCCACCACCCGAAGACCACAGAGACGACGACTTGATGCCCTTGCTGGGCCAAAGTTCTTCTTAGACTCTTTGCGGCAACAAACTATGATCGTCGATGTGCACCGCACACCTGCTCTTCGCAGGACGTACACGACTTATCGTCGATGAGCACCGAAGCTGCTTCCTCTATGCCTTTGTTCACCTTTTCCTCGTGGAATCTCGACGATCCGTTGTTCCTGGCTTAAATGGAGCCACTTGTACTCCGGGACCCCCAACTGGCCCATAGAGTCAGGGATTGCCCAGAAGCACTTTAAGATAAGATAGCAGCACCCGTGAGATGGATGGGGGTGCAGATTAATACTCCAACACCAAATCAATAATGACAACTCAACGGTTTGGCAAAGGGAGTCCTTTTAATGACAAGTACAAAAATCGGGGAGTCTCATGAATATCAGCGGATGCGTTATCTTCTCTCTCGCTTCACAACTCCAACGAACTTCATAAAAAGCACATAATTTATACTAAAAACTCGTCATCACGGACGTGTAACACTTAAACGTTGGCATGCAATTCTATCGGTTTAGGAAAGGTAACTTTAATGTAGGTACTATATCTGTATATGGTAACGGAGTAAGGGGATTGGGTAAACACTGTCAGGTGGGGCATCTAAGCCCTTCCTTCAAAATGGCAACTGTAGACGTCACTAAAAGTACAGCGTCCTATTGGTTCTACTAACTATAGGACCCTAGATTACTTGGTCCATTATGATTGGGTTGGCACCAACCCCACTCATACTTCTCCACTTTGCCCAGCAGCACGCAGAATGGTTGGCCAGGTGCAGGCTGCCCCCGAGTTCCTCCCGGCCTTCCTCCAATTATTGTTATAATCAATCATCACTTTAGTGGCCATGTGTCAATTATTTCATTGTGGTTGGCCTCGAGACTGCATGTCATGTCTGGAAGAGTTCTGATATCTTCGCCTGTCCCACTGCCATGCTTAGGCGTGAAAGTCTCACTTTTTCTCCCTCAGCAGGTCACGTGATTCAGACACCGTGAATTTGTCTCTTCATGTAATTCGTGTATTTGATTTTCGTTTCACCCACCACCTGCCTTCGGTTTCTCATCTTGACCTTTCAGAGCAGGATATTCTGTTCTTTGCTTCAATTAATTGTAGCTACTGTTCGTCCATTTTGACGGATACGACCTTGGTTTTCCTGGCACGATTTGTCTCTGCTGAGTTTCGTTTCTGCCGCTTATTCTTGATTTTGCTAAATATGAAGCTCTCCTCGTGTGGCCTTTAGTAACCTTTGGGTTGATTCTGCTTCTTGTGCAAAGTGGAACTATACTTATATAATGTGCTTCTTTTTAGGTAGATATGTATATGTGGCGCTTGCCGCACCATCTTTCTACTAAGCATAGCAAGCCGCACAATTTTCTTAGCTTTCTTGCAGTTCCAAGCATATGTACATGCGTAAACTGGTCGAATATCTTCATCATGCTCATGGCTTAAGCTTCTTACATTTGACATCGTCCTTTCACCTTGGGTTCACGATGTCCCTGGCCCATGGCGTTTCGTCTTTTTATGTCATTCTCTGGTCGTCATATCTTCTACATGTGAGTCAGTCCGGGTTCGTGTATCGTCACCATTCATCTTCCATTAAGACCTTTTTGGTTTCTTCAGGGACTGTACTTAGACGATCTTCATTTTGTTTCATTTGTTGATATGGTTTTCTCAATGGGTATCTGTAACGCTCACCTGACTCCCACGGGGGCGCTGGCCTGGTTCGCGCTGCTGTGACCTCGTCTAAGGTGATACGCAGGGTTCGGAAGATGGACTGGACCGGGCCCCAGATCTGGCTTGTCTGACTCGCAGAAGTATCCTTCTGTAGGTGAGAATAGGGGGTTAACTGTCTGCGGGGTACTGCAATCGGCCTCCCACTTACCCCTCTGACCCTCCTCAAAACCCTTCTGTGCTTCCCCGTAGCGTCTCACCTTAGGGTCTGGAAGGACGAGCTCTCCATCCTGCTTCTGATGCAGGGGCGCGTTGGTATCCAGTTACGTCACTGGATTTTCGGATGGGTGAGAACCAAACTTGCTTGGCTTCCAGGTAAGTTTTTCTATAAGTGGTTCCCCTTGTGTCCATGCATTAATGTTCTAATGCTAGTGTCTTTTTCCCCGTAGGGGCCGGGGTACGGAATGCCGGGGAACAGGCACCGACCCGAGGTGAGCGGTGAAATCCTTGTGGAAATCAGGTAAGTCTTTAATGAGTGTTTTGGTAATGTCTTTTCATTCACTCATTAACGCTGATGCCTTTTTCCCCTTAGGGGCCGGGGTCCGAAAATGCCTGGATGCGGCGCGGACCCGAAATGAAAAGGGAATGACCCAACAGGTAAGTCTTGACATGGAGTTTTAGCTTCCCTTTTTCCCTTCTTTCTCTCACCTTTGTTCTTGTCTTTTTCTCCCTAGGCGCGGGGGCACGACTGCGAATCCGGATGGTCGCTGCTGAACATGGAGGCGCCCTGTAAAGGTGAGTAGAATGCGGCGCTGCAGCGATCGACGCGATGTGCTTTTAAAAATAAATGTCTTCCTTTTCAGGATTGTCGGCGAAATGTCTCTGGGATGCAGATTTAGCAGGTGAGGCCTTTTCCTTCTTCTGTTCTCTTGTTCCCTTCCTTTGCAGGTGATTCAGGATGCTGGCAGGTGTGGCAGAAGTCAAGATGCAGGAGCAGACACGGTGAGCGTCCAGCTGCTAGATGCAGAACAACGCGAAGCACGTGTGGCTGATCGGGTGTGGTTTAAATAGCCTTGGAAGAAGTTCCTAGAATATGTCCTTCCTCCAATCAGGTATGTATCCTTCCCCGACCACGCCCGGGTGGTAAATGAGTCCCACAGGTAAAGTAGTTCCTTTCAGCCCTCAAGGAGGCCGGGGTTCTGCAGCATGGTCTGCATCAGGTAAGTGCACCCAAACACTTTCATAATGAGCCTGGCGCCTATGGCGCCAGGACTGATGTTTTCTATGAGCCTGGCGCCATAGGCGCCAGGACGCTCTCCAAAGGGCCCCTATAAGGGGTTGCTGGGACCTTCCCCGGGGACTTGATGTCCGCTTTCGGGGACGCAGGGCCTAAGCCGGCTCCCCTGGGAGCGGGCATCGTGACAGCACCTTACTGTCCATGGTTTCCTTGGCATAGGTACTTCAATATGTGCTGTTCTTCTGATAGGTACTGGACAGAGCCCTACTGCGGCTCTCTGCTGGTTTATTTGCTCATCATGCGTCACATATTTCGGCGTGAACATTCCTGGTACTTCAAAATAGACGGTTGGAGTGTGGGATGTACTTGGGACCTCCTCTACACTCTCAAGAAGGATCCATTGACAATCCGATGTCGAACTCTGCAAAACCAGGTACTTTGGGGTGGTAGAACTTTTAAAGAATGAGATAAGACTGTTAGACAAAATATGGACTGCACTTGTGGTACATCTTTATTTACAGGTTGCCCAGGTGGGGGGATCCTCACACAGAATTGTGTCTATTGGTAGGGGCCAGTATTCTGCCTATTGTTTTAACCAACCTGCGTTCCCCCTATGTCTATTGTTGGTTCACTTTATTAACTGATTTGTATGACATTTGAACTGAGTACAGTTGATGCATTTTAATGGAATCAAAGAGTAATTGTTGAATCAAATAGAAACTGTATATATTTACCATTGTAGATTAACTTGAGCACAAAGTGTGTTATTGTGATTGTGTACCTAACTTGAGCCTATTTATATAAAGAATTATGTTTTCACTAACATAGTGTGCGGACATTCCTTTGTGTGGGCGTGTGGACTACACTGTACTTAAAAACCAGTCCACATCACCTCCTGAGAGCTTAAGCCTTGATTTCTCATCCACGATACCAAATAGAGAATCTTGGCTGGGGTGCTCTGTGCCTCTACTCTGCCATATAGAGTACAGGAGTACAGATACCTCCAGTATTTACACACTCCTTCTAGCTACTGCAAGGTGGACGGCCCAGCGCTGAGGAGAATGTTTGCAGGCAACAACCTTGTCCTTTGTTCAGAGACTCTCTGACACTTCCCACATAGAAAGCTTGCTGGCAGAACCTAGCAGGGCATGCTGTGTGCTGGCTGGGTACTGGTTCTGGAGCTGCTGGAGGGGTCCTCTGAGTCCGGTATCTCCCTCTGTTCCCTGGGAGATGTTTAGGGGAGAGATCTTGCTTCCCTCTTGGAAATCCTGGCTTTCCTTCACCAGCGGAAGATGTAAGGTAGATTGTACCTTTAGCCAGGGTACAATGCTGAGTTCTTTTTCCCTGCTTCTGGTGAAGCCTTCAGATGATCTGCTAAGTGAGGGGTTCAGCCCTCTTTTAAAGGCAAATGTGCCCCAGCGATTGGGCCAGGCTAAGCCTACCTTAATGTACTAATCCTGGTTCCACACTGTAGAGCACCAGAGGGGGGTATCTGTACTCCTGCTCTCTTTGTACTCTGGCAATACTATAATGGCAAGTATAAACAGGTCTATGTGGTACCTCTCTTTCTATCGATTTCTTTGAAATGTGTCCACGGCTAACAGTCCCAAATAGCATATGAATCAGATTGTAAGATGAATCAACGATAGACACAGAAAGAAAGCAAGTTAATCAAGCAATGGCAGAACAGTCTATCCCACTACCATGAGACGGTTCTGTGCGAGGATCCCCCCAGCTGGGCAACCTATAAATAAAGCGTATTTGACAAGCCCAGTCCAACTATGCTCAATATAGTCTTGATTCCTTCTAAAAGGTTCCACGACCCCAAAGTACTTGGTTTCGTAGAGTTCTTCGGTGAGTCGTCGACAGGCCCTTCTTCAGAGCATTCCCTTTAAGGCAGGAGCCATGGGTTGTTGAGAGTCGGTGAAGAAAAAGGGCGAATACTGTTGTTGCGGCAGCAGCTTTGGTTCTTGCAGTGCTTGTTGACGATCTGTCGAAAATGTCCTGCAAGTTGAGGCGTGCGGTGCACCTCGACGACGAGCGTTCGTTGCCGCAGAGAGGTAATGAAGAACTTTGGCCCAGCAAGGGCGTCGGGTCGTCGGCGTCTCTGTGGTCTTCGGGTGGTGGGAAACCCACCTGCAGATTCTCCTCAGTCGTTGGCGGCCTTGACTTTCTCCAGCAGGACGAAAGCAGTCGAAGGTGATGAGCAAGGGAGTCCTTGGATCAAATGCCTTAGGCAAAGGAGCACTGTGGCTCTGGTCCGCCGTCAACGGTGATGGACTTCAATGTCCGGGCTCTTCACTTTGTGATTCCGCAGTGGTCCCCTTCTCCGGTCGGCAGCCTTTAGATGGTCTGATGTCTTCAGCTGGTGCACGATGGTCCCTCGTAGCTTGGGAGGAGGTCTCCAAGCCAGATCCTCTCTTGGATCAGTTCTTGAAGGCACAGCAGCTTTCAAATTGCATCGAAGGGAACAGCGGTTCACCCTCTTCTTCCGGCTCGGCCTCGAGAGTAAGCATCAAATATCAACTTCAGCTTCTGAATGATTTCCATCAGTGAGTGGCCCCCAGATAGACTATTGATTTCCCATTCACTCTGCTGGTCACACTCAGGCAACCAATCATTCAGAAGGTCATTCAGGCAGTCAGGCAGCCAATCAGGCTCACAGTGCATTCAGGCCATTCTTCTCCATCCAGACACTCACAACACGGAATGTGGATTTGGACAAGCACTCTGCATTCAGCACTCTACACTGCATTCATACCAGTTTCCGGCAGGGCTGTCTCAGTAATTGTGTCAACCACCAGATACTAGACACCCATAACATGAAAGGCATATTAGTCACACACTCCATTCACCCAGGTCCCAGCCCACGGGCGTACACACAACATACAGTCATTGGGAAGGCTCCAGCCAGGACTTCTCCACACTACCATATATGGAACTTCCACCCAACAGCCAGTCAGGGGGAAGGGACAGAGTCATGGCTTCCCAGGACTTTGGGAAAAACAAGGTAATAGGCAATAGAAAGCAAGAGGCCACAGGGGCCATCTTGTCTTCTGTCAGGAATCAACTGATTCCAATGGCAGGGCCAGGGTATCCCAAAATGGAGGATACTCAGAGAACCTGTCAAATTCATCATGGAGCTGCCACCAGCCCGTACCCTGCTCTGTGGGACACACACAGGTGCCCAAAAACATACACTACAAGTACAGGGTCGTACTCCCACCCATGGGTGCCATAAGGGTATCCCAAGGGTCTGTTCACCAAACCAAAAAGAGGAAGAGCCACCCTGCCAGAAGTCCCACATGAACTCCTGAGTGGAAAACAAGACAGAACATTCATGATAAAAGCATAAAGGACAAGGATACAGAGGCCCTGTCTCTCCGATGCATTTCCAGCATCACACCCACCAACAATCTTCTGTTATGCGTGAGGTCAGTACCAGAGTGCTCTGCAACAGGAAAGGTAAGGGGTGACAACATATACTCCAAAGTCCCACCCATCTTCCTGTCCGTTGTAGATACAACTGTTTCTCTGGTTAACTGATCCCTCTGTGACTCTTGATCAAAGCGCAGGTCTCCCTTGAAGTTTGTGATGAGGGCAGACTTCCTGTCTCCCTTAAATCACATACTTCTGCCTCTGAAGGGGTCCGCTCTTCATGGGTTGCCTACGGTAAATAATGGACCCAGCCATGCCATTCACTGCATTTCATACATAGGGGTGGGAACTGCTTCAAGTTGACACATTGCATACCAAAGATGTGTTAGTTGTGCCTTCCTCTTGTCCATCCTGCGATCAAGCCCCTTCACAGCTTGGCATTAATTATTTCTCATTAGTATGCACTGCCACCAGCCGAACTAGACAATAGGGAGGCAGATCCATGGGGCTTTGTTATTTGAATTAGGCTGCCCATGGCCGTAGGAAGGCATCCCTTCCCCCTTCTAGAGATACTTTGCTGTACCTGTAGCTGTCACATTCCATCTGAACATGACAGGGGAGGACAGTGCATGTAGGCTGCGTACTCCCGGAGTGCACATGACTATGCATTTTGTGCAGTGAGCAGCGAAAATGTGTACATAATGGCCTTACACATTTTTGAGGGTGATTTCCCATCATTCATTTTTATTACAAAAAAATCAAAAAAGTCCAGGCAAATGCACACTCCACGTGCGGATGGTCGAATTTCCTACATGGCATTTTTTGTACCTTGCCTCACCACTGTACAGAAAATATAAAAAGTCTCACAATGCACTTAACAGGCAGCGAACTTGTCGCTGCCTGTTAATGATGTTCTGAGACTTTTTACCGCTGTTTCAAAGTGGGACCCAATGTCTTGACCTCAAAGGCAGATCTTTTTCTGCAGATATTTGACATTATGTGGCCCTAGCACTGTAGAGCAGCAAAACGTGTTCCAGAGAATGTTTATTATAGAAGGAGGTTCTTGAGCAGGATGTGCTCAAGGTAGAACTGTTGGGTGATCGGTGTCCTGTTTGGGACCAGATAACCAGAAGTGGGTTTTCATACAGAAGGGCCCTATCCTTCACTGTCACTGTGAAGGGAGAGACCCTGCACATTTTTGACTGGGCCGGCACGAGGCTTGATCTGACATATGAATGACATTTGTGCCTCATTGAGAGCATATGTTCCTCGAGTCAGAGTACATTGAGTACCCTGTTTCCCAATGATAGGTTCTGGGCACAGCTTGCTTCATGGGTCCCACTGGTTATTGGCAGCCATTGCTCAGTTCTAGTGAGGGTGCACCCTACTGCACCATAGTGGTGTCCCGACCCCTGTGTAAAATCCAACAACCAGACAGAGTGGGATAATAGTGTGGCCACATGTGGTGATGGCTACTGCCTGTCGCTGAGAGCAAGGGCTACTGTTGCCTGGAGCAGATATTACTGTTTGTGAATGGTGTCTGTGATTCAAGCCTGAATCCACTCATGACAGAAAGTCCTGGAAGAAACTTGTAAAACTTGAGAATGGCGGCCGACTGATTGTTTTTTTTTCCATGTTTGAATGAAGGCATCCCTCAAATTGTGGGATGACACCCACTTACTATCCTCAATACACTTAAAAATGCTTGCTAACACTTGTGGATGAGTACTGTATCACAAAACAGATGAGCAGCGACAGGCAGATTAGGGGGAGGCTTTGCCTGTACTTGAAACGTGCCAAGAGCCTTCTTGTTGCAACGCCACTTGGGTACCGTCTGTACCAGATCCAGGGACGAAAGGGAGAGAAAGGTGTGTTGCTGTCTTCCCTTGACTCAGTGGTCACTGCCGAGTCAGGCGTCTAGTACCATGGTCCTCTGGCGTCCTTGCTTGACCTGAAAAGTGTGGTGACCGCCAACAGGGAAGACATGAGAGCACGTGCACTGAGATGCCCTTTAAATGAGCTTTGAATCCCCATATTTCCAACGCCTGATGCAAGCAAGAGCAGCAGGAAAGCTGCCCTCATTTTCCCTCCAACTCAGCCAGGTGTGCCATCTAAAAGCAACCTATGTGGTGACGTCAGATCGCAGAGTGCACCACTAGAACTGCCTGCACTATATCCTTCGGGCCAAGACTCCAACATACTTAAAAGGACTGCACTGTAGTCCAGCACTATGGTGCACACACACCTCTGACTGACACCTCCTTGACCTCAGGGAGGACTTCGGTCGCAGCACACCGCCAAAGCAGAATATACAAACACCACATATACGTTTGGGTCATCATTAGTAACCCATGCCGGCTGGTGAATGTGTAACCGTCACTTATCTTAGAAACACAGAGGGTTCTGTATTTAGACACTGCCTTGCATGGGTACCTTTTCTGCACCTTCTCTCAAAAATAAATAATTATTATTATTAGGGTATTTATTGGGCACAGACCTAGCTTTGGGAAGCAACAGAGCGCTTTAAAATCATACGGGTAAGAACATGGTGAGGGAAGCAGAGAAACAAGGGAGCAGGGAGCTAATGGGGGGAGAGGGTAGCAAGGGATCTACAAGCAAGCAGGAGAGGAGACAGTGGGGAGCAGATCATCCAGTCTCAGGTCGGGTGGGGCGTGTGGGGTGTGTGGACATAGGTATTATGCAGGTCTAGGCCAATTTAACCAAAAATAAGTAGTCACAATGACCAAAAGTTCTAAAAATGCTACCACCAAATGTTCGAACACCAAAAGTTTGAACCTTTGGTGGTAGCATTGTAAAAAAAAAATGGGAGCTGCGGGGGTATCCCCTGTATCGCCCCGCTCACTATACTTTACATTATAGTGAGCAGGAGCTGCGGGGAACACCCCCGCAGCCTTCCGTTACAAAAAAACAAGAAAAGAAAAGGACCCTGCAGCGCCGGTTCCCGATCACAGAAGTGAAAGGGAACTGGCTCTGCAGGAACCCAGCGTGAAGATGAAGGTAAGTGGGGTTTGTTTATGTTGGGGGTGTGCTGAGGGTGTGGGTGGGGGGGTGTTATGGGTGTGTTTTGTGTGTGTGTGTGTGTGAGTTTGTATGTGTGTTCGCACGAGAAAGGTGCAAACATTTGGTAGTTCGCACCTTTCTCATGCGAACGTTTTGCCTGCGGTACTTTCAGCCGAGGGAAAATCACTGCAAATCATTATGCAGGATATAGAAAATTGTAATAGTACATCTTTGTGCCGATCATAGAGGAAGCAGTGATAGAGGGCCACCATCTGCTCAGAAGAAGCAGAATTCCTTGCACCCAGATTTCCCCAAATGCCAGCCTTCTATGCACTTCCTAAAATCCATAAGGGCATCACTCCTCCACCAGGCCGCACAATAGTACGGGCATTGGTTCTAAATTAGAGCCTCTTTCATGGTAAATAGACTTTTTCATAAGGGATGAAATCCTGAAGATGCGATCATACATTAATGATTCAACTGCAATGCTTAATTTGCTCAAGACCCTTGATTTTAATCCAGGGTTGCAACTGCTGGTGACTCTCAACACTGAATCTCTCTGTGGTCAGAAAGTGTGTTATTCACAGATCAGGCTACCCAGCCCAACTGGCACCCGTACCTGGATGGACCAGACAACAGCTCTACCCTGAGCCCACCAACAATTTCACTTGGGTTAGATTCACCACCCATCCCTTACACCCCATTGCCTTTACTACCAACTTGCCCCTCTCCTTTAACTAACCATTTTTCATTTCTTCTCTCTCCCTTGGTACTTTGCTCCTGCTCTTTCTGAACTAATGGTACCAATGGCCATTAATGTTAATGCACATTTTGTCTGAACTTAAACGTCTTGCTATTTCCAACCTTCACCACCACTATTCACTGTCACCACTTAGTAATTCAACTTACATGCTACTGTTAAATTACCATGACTGTGAATTACCTTACCTCATGCATAACCTGTTACCAATATGTGTTCAAAATTGGAATACCGTGCTTATGTTTTAACCATTTCACACCCAACTGCTGTCTCAAATAAATGTCACTATGCCGTGTACTTCACTTATGCACCCAAACATTGCACAAAATCACAGCCTTGAAGGCTTAGGTTGAAACGCGCGTCGGCTGTTTCCACTCACTTAAGTTGACCAACTGGCACCTATTGCCACTGTGTTGATCTTTTTGTTCTGTTAAACCGACAGAAACAATAATAAAAAAAATTAAACAAATAATAAAATAACCACATGCACCAACTACGCTTGTGACCAGACCGTTATTTAAACCAAAGGAATAACTGCCAATTTTTGGACTATTGAATCCATTCAGCGCCCGCAATCATCCACAGGTTTGTCATCCCTCCAAAACATTCAACCACTGGGGAACCCTGGAGTTGGTGCCCAGACGAACCATGATCCAGGCTGCAGGCTGACCTTGAATATTACCAATAGAAGGTGCGCAGTGGGTAACGCGTCCCGACCCAGATAACTCCAACCAACTGAAATTTCAGAAAGTGAAGGCAGTTGGCAGTGAACCGCTTTTCTTTCCTGTGGAAGTCTGTGCTTTTGTCTTCTAATTTTGTGTGCCAATTGTATGGCGTGGAAAAAAAGATCAAACTGCTTACATCTTTAAGCTGCAGAGGGTGCTTTGTGAGTGGATGTGCTCCACCCCCTGAAGACCTGTTAAAACCACTTTTGCTCTGCGAGCGGCCACGAAGTGGTCAGAAAGTTAATGTTAATGTTAATGTTTATTGGGTTTATATAGCGCTTTAATCCAAATCGCTTTACAGTATAACAACAAGGTACAATAAAGAAAGAAGAAATATACAAACATGAAGCAACCCAGTAAGACAGTATGTAGAACAATTTACTGAGGTAGAGGGTAGAGGGTGAGAGGGAAGGGAGATGGGGTGGGTAGGAGGTTACAAATAACTGAATTGAGACCAATGGGTGAGAGGGGAAAGGGAAGGGAGGGGAAGGAGATGGGAAGGGAACAGGGGAGTTGGAGAAGGGAGAAGGTAGGGAAGGAAAGTCGGGGGGTGGAGAAGCAGGGCTTTCAAGGAGGTGCTGAAGGATGAGTAGGTGGGAATGGAGCGGATAGAAAAAGGTAAGGAGTTCCAATGTAGGGGGGCCAAGAGCTGAAAGGAACGGAAGCGTGCGGAGGCGCATGGGGCAGGGGGTACAGTGAGTAAGAAGAGGTCAGTTGTTAGTGAACTGCTTTTCTTTCCTGTGGAAGTCTGTGCTTTTGTCTTCTATTTTTGTGCGAGACTCATTTGGCGTGAAAAAAAAAGATCAAGGTGCTTACACCTTTGAGCTGCAGGGGACGCTGTGTGCTCCACCCCCTGTTAAAATCACTTTTGCTCTGCGAAGCAGCCACAAATTGGTCGGAAAGTGAAGGCAGTTCGCAGTTGGCAGTGAGCAGTAACGGTAACCGCTAGAAAATACCTTTCTCCGCTTCGTTTATTTCAACGCGCAGGAGGAATCATTACTAGGAACTCTAAAACTCCATAGACTGTAAGTACACTACTGTGAAGGGAACCGAAACATTGACTTTTCTATAACCGGACGGAAACTCTACATAGACTGACGTGCCGTGGGTTGCCCGCAGTATCGAAAATTGCAAGCGATCAGCTCTCTTATTGTCCTGTGAAACCAGGTGCTGCTTGGAAACTGTAGGGGTTTACCCTTTGATCCCAGCAGCGGTGCCTTGTGCCGGCCGAGCACATTAGTGCTAACTTTCGAGGAAGAGCATGCTGCAGAGCCTAGACCCTCTAGTGTATAGTGCTACGAGAGCATTCTTTTCCTCAACACGTTGAAAATACGTTCAGAGGAACCTGGTGCTGCTGGGTGCCTGTGGGGTTCTACCCTTTGATCCCAGCAGCGTGTCTCGGTTCCAGCGAGGCTGAGGTGTGTCATAGAGCCTGGTCTCTAGAATGTGGCAAGACACTGCAGTCGAGCTGCTATTTGCAGTGATCGCAGAGGGTGTGGACTACTGATTCAGAAAGTCTCCTGGTGACCAATTTGCGACCCTCCACTGACTTTGGGTGGGTGCAGAAGGAAAAGATTTTTTTGTCTGACCGAAGGCCCTGTCGCACTCCTATAACCTGCGCAGTACAGTCCTGGGAAATAACCTTAACGCACCCGAATATATAATTGCTTCTGCTTGGGAAAAAAACAAAAAGTGTCGGAAAGATCAATTTTTAAACCATACCCTGCAGGTGGGGGCTGCTTTTTCCCTCCTAAAAGCCTCTATGTGCAGGAGAATCAAATACCAACGGGATCTGGGTCTATTGAACCCAGTACCACTGAATTGAGGGTCCCCACTGCTTCCACACATTGCCACTCTCTCATGAGGGGTGTGTTGGCCACTAATTTGGAATTCACTTTGACGGCCAACACGCTAAAGAACACCATCGCGGAATTCTTTCCACTGAAAGACAGAGCCGTCCAAATGAACCTGGTAGAGTCTGCAAGTGGGAGCCCCCTAACTCAACTAAATGAGGGTGAAGCTCAGAATTTAACCTTGAGAATTGAAGTACAGGGCAGCGAAGTGGAAAATGGGGGTGTCGGTGCCCCAGATATCCCTCGATTCCTCTTTTGAATTAAACTCCATATCGGCCCTCTTGGAAGTCTCTAAGCTGGTGGTCGAGACACGTGATTTAACTAAAGGAAGGGTGGATGGGCTCGCTCCAGTCCACAAAATCACACAAACTAATCCGACGCCAGCTGTTACAGCCCTAACTCTCAGAGCTTTAAACTTTGTTCTGAGTTCGCAGGTTAAAGTGTTTGAAGCCCTGAAATCAGAGGTGTACCAGCAGTCGGGAATACTCTTGGAAATTACAAACGATATGGAAATAAATGAGACATCTCTGTTAGCTCTATAGTCAGCGCTCAACGGCTTTGTGGGGAAGGCTTTGATAGAGATTCAAATTGAAACAAAAAAAATCCGAATAACTGGACTTCCTACAAAGGCAATGGGAGGGGGGTTAAGGAGGAATTGGCCCTTTTAAAGTCAAATTTGGCCAAAGATAGGAGGTGCCGCTCACGTGGCCATAAGGAGACGCTCCCATGTGGTCCAGAAAGCTTGATTCAAGAACCTGCAATGATCCCGTTAGACGACACACCCCTGTTGGCTTCATCCCGGGAAGAATTTGTGCGCTTAGCCCAGCTGGTGGATGAACCAGACATAGCCTTACTGAATGAAAGCTCCTTCTGTCTAAAGGTGTCTAGTAAGCTGAAAGAACGCAGTAATAAATCCAGTAAAACTAAAAAGAAAAGGAAAAAGCGGCTCCTAGAATCTGCCTTGGAGATCCAAGTTGACACAGGGGAAAACAAGACAACAAACCTTCAGAAAAATACGAAAAACAGGAGCACCGACACTATTCAGTTTATTAGAAAAATAAAACGAGTTGATCTGGATGTAATGGAACTCTCAAAAAAGAAGGTGCTTGCCTCAGCGTCGAACAAGGGGAAAAGAAAGAAAGAACGAGGCACAAACAGCTCAGCAAAAAACTAAACAAACTAACAATACAATGGTGACGAAAACGACAGTAGGGAGTCAAACTGAGGCACCACAGGAGCCTTTGAAGATGACTCCAATATTCCTTAGAGGTAAACAATAGGCTGAATCTCTAAAAGGGAATGGGGGTGGAGCTTCATTTGGCCCATGTAGTGACCAAACTCCAGCTAATCCTAATCCATTCCAAAATCTCCACTACCTGCACAGGTTAACGTCAATATAAAGCCTTCTAGGGAAGGGGGCGGGTGAGCACCCTGTCGATCATATAAACAACATCCAGATTGGGGATATTAAAATGGGGGGGGAACCTCCAAAATGGCGAGGAATGTCTGCATATCCCACTGCTCCTGTACAGAGGGAATATATGATAAGCCAGTGTGGATACAAGCAAAACATTGAACAGGAGTACAATCTTATCAAACATGAAAGAAATCCCCGATCTACAATATTTTACCACATCGGACATTGAATATATCCGATTCCCCCACCTACCTTCGACAGACATGGTGGAACTTGGCCACAAATCCAGACTGGGTGTAGACGCAATATGGCGAGCAGGAGCAGATTTAAAAAGGATAGGCTATGATGTGTCTTTGAATTTGCCAGTTACACCAAAGTCATGCCACGGCGTGGGTTTGAAAGTTGCTCTGGGGCAATCAAAATCTTTTCCTTCACAGAAAGTTGAAACCTCCTCAAACGTTTGGGCACTGGTGCCGGATATTGTTTCCCCAATATTCCTTAAACTGGGTTTGCCGAGAGGCAACTCTAGTAAAAGAGTCCATTGATCTGCTAATCTGGAACACAAGGGGTCACAGATCATTTGGAACTGAAAGGAGAAAGGTGTACGAGAAATTTGATGTTATTGCATTTCAGGAAACTTGGTTGCAATCTCCCTTTTGGTCTAGATGGCTTCTCAGTTTTCCACCAATGAGCAATGCCAGCAGAAATGATGTCTTGTGCTATATTGAGCTCTTATCTAATACAGAGATGGGCATCTTGGCCGTGAAGGCTGGGTCGGGGAAGGACTGGAGTGACCTAAAATGGATTGCTGTGAATATTTATTGGAACCCGAAGAAGGTGGCTCTCCCTTTCTTTCACCATCTTCTAGCAGACCTATTTCTTCTTTGGTCAGGTCAGTGCCCATGTCATGAATTCCTGGTCATGGGGGACTTCAACTCACAATGCATTAAAAATATTGCTCTGGGGTCTTTGACTCATAAGCCTTCCAAAGATAATGGGGAGATGTGGATGAACTTTCTTCTGGGTTGGGACCTCTTGATGGCAAATGGTACCATTGAGGGGGATACACCTCCGGCCCCTACCTGGTGAAGGGAGGAACATTTCTTGACCATTGATTATTTATTTTTGTCAAGAACCTTGTATGAAAGTTGTACTCATTTTGTGATTACTGACGGCCAGCTGAGTGATCACGATATTTTGGAGGCAGTGTTTGCTAAAAAGAAAAAAACACAGACTGTGCCTCAACAATTCCTTCTAATACTGACTGTTAACAATGGGGGGAATAGAATGATAAGGTTTAAAAATAGTGGACGGGAATTGGTTGACCGATTAGGGTGGGCTGCCAACTCTATGTCAGAAACAGAATACCTTAGTGGATTTCCTATGGGACATCCACCCCCCGGTTGCATTCTCTCTCCGGATGCCTGTTAAACCTCCCCATCATTTTGATATTCAGATTTGGGAGAACAAAAGGGAAATGAGAAGGCTTTTTAGAAAGCTCAAGATAAGGAGTAAAGACACAAAGGAATATGGAAGGGAAGTGAAGATCTTAAAAAAAAACTATGGAAATTCGTCTAGATCCCATCAGATCCAGCATGCACAACTGATGGGGGAAGACATGCAGAGGGCCATCTGTCAAAACAATTCTCATAATTTTTGGTCTATTACGGGCTCGCTGGACAACCTGGTTAGCCTGGCTCAGGACGGAGTTATCCAGGAGCATGTATAGGTTGACAATTTTTCTACGATGTATGGATCGCCCTGTACCGATACTCTGAAGATCCTGAATGACACACTGTGGTCATTGAGGTTCTCTCAAGAGGAAATAAAAACTCTCATAATGAAAGGTTCAAGATTTAGATCGCCCGGTCCCAATGGTCTGAGTAATGAGATCCTTAAATCAAATCCTGACCTTTGGGCTTGAGTCTTGGTGGCCCCGTTCAAAGGAATTATCAACTATAAACAAATATCCAACACATGTAGAAGGGCAGTTATAATCCCTATTTTTAAGAGAGGGGATCATCTAGACTCCTCTAATTACTGTCCGATTTCTATTTTGGACGCTGACAGGAAATTCTTTGCCGGGCTAGTCTTGAGGGACTTGGAATTATGGGCCAAAACCACGGAATATTTGCCAAACAACAAATTGGGTTTCATAGAGGCCGACATCTCTAAACAGCATTGTTCTGAATGCTGCGAGTTACAAGTCTTCTGACAAAGGCGGCCAACCTCTGTTTGGGGCATGGATTGACCTGTCCCAGGCATTTGACACCATCAATAGGGACCGCCTTTGGGGAAAATTGAAAAATTGGGGTTTACTAGAAAATGTGTTGTCAATTCTGAACGAGCTCCATAAGAACTCAGAGCTGCAAGTCAGACTAGATAGATCTGGGAACCTCTCTAAAGTGATTGTCACAAAAAGTGCAGTGCGATAGGGGTGCCTGATAGCCCCTTTTTTGTTTAATCTTTATCTAGCTAATCTAGTGAAATGGATTTTGGATTCGGCACTGGCGAGCCCTAAATTGGGCTGTATAAAGATCAATTGGCTGGCTTACGCTGACGATATTGCGCTGCTAGATCGCATCCAGATCAGTTTGCAGAGGCTGCTCTCCGCATTCCAGAAATACGCTGAGCTAAATGCTTTGAAGATCAACCCTAACAAATCTAAAATAAGGATCTTCAATCACCCATTGAGGACAATTAAGTCATTTAATTGGTGTTTGTATGGTCAATTGGTACCAATAGCTTAAGAGATCATGTATTTGGGATCCGTGGTTAGATCTGTTCCAAGCAAGGGGCTTTCCATGGCCAATCTGGATGCAAAAGTACTCGAGGGGATTGGGTCCTCCGACGTATTCCATATCTATGACAGGTAATGTCCACAGCTGTGCTGCTTCGGAAAATCTTTGGCGTCTGCGTCCTGCGTCGATGACGTTGATGCGCCGTCCTCGAGGACTTCCTCCAACGGCCGACGTCACCCGATGTGATAAGTGGGACGAACAACGCCCATAGCCTCAGTTCCGTACGCCTCGACTCGTTGGAGTTACTGTTTTCTTTCTCGGTTCGTTGAACCTGTTTGGTTTGTTTGTGGCGATGTCTTTCTCATCTTCGACCCCGCGTCCGGGGCTTCAAGAACTGCGGAGACTGTGGGTCCTAGATGTCGGTCACGGACTCGCACGACACCTGCCTCTGGTGCCTCGGGGAGGCCCACGATACGGACGACTGTGTCGACTGCCAGTCGCTCACTGCAAGGCCTTGCGTGAACGCAAGAAGAAACTGTCGGTAGGTCGGGTGGCTAAGCCCCGGAAGTCGAGGTCTGCGGGGCTTTCGACCGATGACTCGAGGGGTGACTCTCCGCGTCGTCGTCGGAAGTCTGGTGGGTCTCCTTCCAGGAGTCGGTCTCGCCACTCCTCCGCCTCTTCTAGGCATTCCAGGAAGCGCCGGCATAGGTCGCCTTCCTCGTCCTCTTCCGAGGACTCCGCCCGTTGGCGGGTCGCTTATCCCTCCTTGCAAGCGACACCGGAGGAATGGGCTTCCTTCGGGAAGCAGATGCTAGCGATTCTGGAATCGCAGGGCACCGGTCCGTCTGCGCCTCCGAGTGGGGTCGGTCGGCACCGGTCGAGAGACACCACCCGTACGCCTTCGGGCTCGGGTGGTCGGCACGGCTCGCGGGAGAGGTCCTGCTCGGACAAGGGTAGCCGTTCTCGCCATGCCCGTTCCAGGTCCCGGTCCTCGATGCGCTCGAGACCGCGTGAACTTGTGCCGTCTTCGAAGAAGACGTCGACGCCTGTGGCGCCGAGGTCGTCGACGATTACTCTCGAGGTTCCGTCTTCGAGGGGGTCATCGATGCCGTCGGCGCCCAGGCTGTCGAGAGACACGCTCGGAGCTCCGGCTTCGAGGACTGTGTCGACGCCGCCGATGCTAGAGGTGTTGCAGCTGACATCGACGCCGATTCGCTCGACGTCGACGCCTTCTCTGTCGACGCCGGCGCCGACTCGCTCTGCGCCCTCGACAACCTTTCGAGGCGGTGGTGTCGGAGGGGCCCCGTGGCACGGGGTCTGCCCCTAAAAAGGTTATGGCTAAGGTCCGGCACTGCTTTGGTCCGCAGAGGTCTTCCTCTCCCCGCCTGGAGTACATTTCAGAGGGTGATGAAGGCTCTGATGGCGGTCTGGTTCCGGTTACGGTTCTGGATGAACTTATCTCGGGCCATAGTCAGTTTGATGACCTGAGGCAGTCACTGCATGATGCCAGTGGATTGAACACCTCTCCTGAGGTGGAGTTTTGTCGGCCGGAGCCTGGCACTCATGCCGATTCGTCATATCGGCGCCTTATGTCTCGGGTTACCGAGTACTTGGGTTGGTCGGCTCCCCCAGGGGAGTTCGTTCAGGATGATCTCACGGACATCCTTGATCTCGGTCCACCCACTGACCCGGTTTTGCCTTTTCATATGGCTTTGCAGAGAAGGGTGGCGGCGGCTTGGACTGCTCTGGAGAGTCTCCCGGTAGTGGGCAAGTCTTTGTCGCGAAAATACTGTCCAGCCAGTAGCGACCCCTGCTACTTGTCTAGGCACCCCACCCCGGAGAGTTTGGTGGTGCAGGCGGCTACGGCCCCGGCAAAGCAGGCGTCGTATCCTACCATCCCTCTGGATAGGGACGACAAACGTTTTGACGGCTGGGCGGAGAAAGTGTTTTTTCTTCTGGGGGTATGGCGCTTCACGTGGCCAACTCCATATGTGCCTTGTCTCGTTTCACGCACACTCTGTGGAACTGTGTTGCATTAGCGGGTGGTCATATTCCCGAAGGGGACGAACGGGATGGTTTCCTTGCTATGGTTCAGGATGGCAAGGATGCCATGTGTGAGGCCGTTCAGTCGGGTTTGGACTTGGCGGATTGTGTCAGCCGGTCCATGGCGGCGAGCACCGTAATGCGCATGTTTGCGTGGTTGAGGAAGTCTGGGTTCGCTCCTGATGTGCAGTCCCGGCTCCTCAACATGCCCTTTGACGGTGAACACCTTTTTGGCAGCAAGGCTGACGAGAGCCTTGAGATTTTGCAGACCTCCAAAGCTGCAGCGAAGTCGTTGGGCGCTGCAGTTTGCCAACCTCCGCCTTTTCGTCCTAGGAGACAGCAATGGAGGGGAGGTTCCTTTCGCTATTACTCGTCCTTCAGTAAAGCGAGAGGAGCTGGCAGTCAAAGAGGCCATCGTAAGAGTGCCAGAGGTGGAAACAAAGGTACTCGAGGTGCCAAGGCCGCTCGGACAGTTGCCTCTTTGCCCTCAGGCAACGCCGCAGCCGCTACCACTCAGTCATGAGGACACGTCCCATGGTTCGCCGGTTGGGGGAAGGCTGGCGCAGCATCTTGTAGAGTGGCAAGCCATTACTTCGGATGTGTGGGTTCTGGAGATCATAACCCACGGCTACTGTCTTCCTTTTCGGCAGAGGCCTCACGACAATCCACCAGGGAACCTCTCTTTGAAGAGTCCGGATCCGCTCCTTGCGCAGAAAATTCAAGCCCTGCTGGAGAAAGGCGCCATAGAACTGGTGCCTGTAGCGGAGAGGAACAAGGGATGGTATTCCCCTTATATTTTGATTTCAAAGAAAGACGGGGTATTGAGACCCATCATGGACTTGCGCGGTTTGAACAAACTCCTCAGGAAGGGCAAGTGCAAGATGGTGACTCTTTCTCAAGTCCTCCAGGCCCTTCAACTTCAGGACTGGTTGGTGTCTCTCGACCTCAAGGATGCTTACTTCCATGTGCCGATCCATCCCAAGCACAAGAAGTACCTGAGGTTCGCGGTTGGCGACTCGCACTTTCAGTTTCGGGTCCTGCCGTTCGGATTGACCTCCGCCCCGAGGGTTTTCACCAAGCTCATGGTGGTGGTGGCAGCGCATCTCAGGAAAGGGGGGATTCACGTCTACCCCTACCTGGACGATTGGTTGATTAGGGGGAACTCTCCCGAGCAAGTCCTGGATCATCTGTCCGTCACCTGCCACTCCCTTCACAAGCTGGGCTTCTCCCTCAATTTAAAGAAGTCCCATTTGACACCAATGCAGCGGCTCCTGTACATCGGAGCAGTGCTCGACACGTCCCTGGGGCAGTGTTTTCCTCCTCAGGTGAGGGCTCACCACATTCAGCAGATGGTGCACATGTTTCAGTTTGCCCAGACTCTCCCAGCGTCCGAGTTCTTGAGACTGCTCGGCCTCATGGCATCCTGCATTCTTCTGGTGCCAGAGGCTCGTCTGCGGATGAGATCTTTGCAGTGGGCACTCAAGCTCCAGTGGTCTCAGTCCTCCGGCAGGCTGTCGGACCCTGTTCAGGTGTGGCCCTCGGTAGCCCGGGACCTTCTGTGGTAGGGCCGTCGAGGGCAACCTGATGAAGGGTGCCCCATTTTGGCTGCCCTGGCCGGAGGTGACGATCGTGACGGACGCATCCCTCATGCGATGGGAGCTCATGCCAACGAGCTGACAGTCAGCGGTCGTTGGTCTCCATCAGAGTCCAGACTCCACATCAATCTGTTGGAGCTGAGGGCCGTCAGGCTTGCCCTGAAGGCTTTTCTGCTGACTGTGCGCGGGAAGAGTGTCCTGATTCTGACGGACAACACGGTGGCCATGCACTACCTCAACAAAAAGGGTGGGGCAGGGTCACTTCCGCTGTGCAGGGAGGCTATGCAGCTCGAGTTCTGGGCCATCCAGCAGGAAGTTTCGATCTCGGCAGTTCATCTGGCCGGAGACGACAACGAGACGGTGGACACTCTGAGCAGGCAGAGCACGATCTCTCACGAGTGGGAGCTGGCTCAGGAGATTCTCCTGGAGATCTTCGCCCTTTGGGGGACCCCTCAAGTGGATCTCTTCGCCTCCAGTGTCAACCGGAAGTGCGAAAGGTTTTGCTCGCGGGAATTTCCTCCAAAAGGAGCCTTAGGAGACGCGTTCGTGGTGGAGTGGTCATTCCAACTGCTGTACGCGTTTCCTCCAGTCCCCGTCATCCCGCAAGTGTTGCGGAGGTTACGGAGGTTCGGGTCCCGGATGATCCTCATTGCTCCGGCGTGGGCCCGGAGGACGTGGTACCCGGACCTTCTAGACTTGTCCATCTGCCCTCCACGTTGTCTTCCCTACCGAGACGATCTGCTCTCACGGGAGGGGGGTCAGGTTCTCCATCCAGAGGTCAGGTTTCCTTGCTATGGTTCAGGATGGCAAGGATGCCATGTGTGAGGCCGTTCAGTCGGGTTTGGACTTGGCGGATTGTGTCAGCCGGTCCATGGCGGCGAGCACCGTAATGCGCATGTTTGCGTGGTTGAGGAAGTCTGGGTTCGCTCCTGATGTGCAGTCCCGGCTCCTCAACATGCCCTTTGACGGTGAACACCTTTTTGGCAGCAAGGCTGACGAGAGCCTTGAGATTTTGCAGACCTCCAAAGCTGCAGCAAAGTCGTTGGGCGCTGCAGTTTGCCAACCTCCGCCTTTTCGTCCTAGGAGACAGCAATGGAGGGGAGGTTCCTTTCGCTATTACTCGTCCTTCAGTAAAGCGAGAGGAGCTGGCAGTCAAAGAGGCCATCGTAAGAGTGCCAGAGGTGGAAACAAAGGTACTCGAGGTGCCAAGGCCGCTCGGGCAGTTGCCTCTTTGCCCTCAGGCAACGCCGCAGCCGCTACCACTCAGTCATGAGGACACGTCCCATGGTTCGCCGGTTGGGGGAAGGCTGGCGCAGCATCTTGTAGAGTGGCAAGCCATTACTTCGGATGTGTGGGTTCTGGAGATCATAACCCACGGCTACTGTCTTCCTTTTCGGCAGAGGCCTCACGACAATCCACCAGGGAACCTCTCTTTGAAGAGTCCGGATCCGCTCCTTGCGCAGAAAATTCAAGCCCTGCTGGAGAAAGGCGCCATAGAACTGGTGCCTGTAGCGGAGAGGAACAAGGGATGGTATTCCCCTTATATTTTGATTTCAAAGAAAGACGGGGTATTGAGACCCATCATGGACTTGCGCGGTTTGAACAAACTCCTCAGGAAGGGCAAGTGCAAGATGGTGACTCTTTCTCAAGTCCTCCAGGCCCTTCAACTTCAGGACTGGTTGGTGTCTCTCGACCTCAAGGATGCTTACTTCCATGTGCCGATCCATCCCAAGCACAAGAAGTACCTGAGGTTCGCGGTTGGCGACTCGCACTTTCAGTTTCGGGTCCTGCCGTTCGGATTGACCTCCGCCCCGAGGGTTTTCACCAAGCTCATGGTGGTGGTGGCAGCGCATCTCAGGAAAGGGGGGATTCACGTCTACCCCTACCTGGACGATTGGTTGATTAGGGGGAACTCTCCCGAGCAAGTCCTGGATCATCTGTCCGTCACCTGCCACTCCCTTCACAAGCTGGGCTTCTCCCTCAATTTAAAGAAGTCCCATTTGACACCAATGCAGCGGCTCCTGTACATCGGAGCAGTGCTCGACACGTCCCTGGGGCAGTGTTTTCCTCCTCAGGTGAGGGCTCACCACATTCAGCAGATGGTGCACATGTTTCAGTTTGCCCAGACTCTCCCAGCGTCCGAGTTCTTGAGACTGCTCGGCCTCATGGCATCCTGCATTCTTCTGGTGCCAGAGGCTCGTCTGCGGATGAGATCTTTGCAGTGGGCACTCAAGCTCCAGTGGTCTCAGTCCTCCGGCAGGCTTTCGGACCCTGTTCAGGTGTGGCCCTCGGTAGCCCGGGACCTTCTGTGGTAGGGCCGTCGAGGGCAACCTGATGAAGGGTGCCCCATTTTGGCTGCCCTGGCCGGAGGTGACGATCGTGACGGACGCATCCCTCATGCGATGGGAGCTCATGCCAACGAGCTGACAGTCAGCGGTCGTTGGTCTCCATCAGAGTCCAGACTCCACATCAATCTGTTGGAGCTGAGGGCCGTCAGGCTTGCCCTGAAGGCTTTTCTGCCGACTGTGCGCGGGAAGAGTGTCCTGATTCTGACGGACAACACGGTGGCCATGCACTACCTCAACAAAAAGGGTGGGGCAGGGTCACTTCCGCTGTGCAGGGAGGCTATGCAGCTCGAGTTCTGGGCCAACCAGCAGGAAGTTTCGATCTCGGCAGTTCATCTGGCCGGAGACGACAACGAGACGGTGGACACTCTGAGCAGGCAGAGCACGATCTCTCACGAGTGGGAGCTGGCTCAGGAGATTCTCCTGGAGATCTTCGCCCTTTGGGGGACCCCTCAAGTGGATTTCTTCGCCTCCAGTGTCAACCGGAAGTGCGAAAGGTTTTGCTCGTGGGAATTTCCTCCAAAAGGAGCCTTAGGAGACGCGTTCGTGGTGGAGTGGTCATTCCCACTGCTGTACGCGTTTCCTCCAGTCCCCGTCATCCCGCAAGTGTTGCGGAGGTTACGGAGGTTCGGTTCCCGGATGATCCTCATTGCTCCGGCGTGGGCCCGGAGGACGTGGTACCCGGACCTTCTATACTTGTCCATCTGCCCTCCACGTTGTCTTCCCTACCGAGACGATCTGCTCTCACGGGAGGGGGGTCAGGTTCTCCATCCAGAGGTCAGATCCCTCAATCTTCACACTTGGCTTCTGAAAGGTTGAGGTATAAGGATTGGGACCTCCCTGAAGACGTGATGGAGGTGTTGTTCTCGGCCAGGCGGCCGGCAACTAAGTCTCTGTACCGTTGCCGTTGGAGAAAGTTCTGCGACTGGTGCAGAGTTCAGAATGTGGATCCTTTTGAATGTGACATTCCTATGGTTTTGTCTTTTTTGCTTTCTTTGGCCCACAGGGGCTTGCAAGTGGGGACCATTAAAGGTTACCTGGCGGTGCTGTCCATATTTAAGCGCTCGTCTGAAGAGTGTTCCTATTTTAAGATTCCTTTAATTTCGCAGTTTTTGAAAGGGCTCACTAATGTGTTCCCTCCGTCACCTTTTTTGGTGCCAGGTTGGGATTTGAACCTTGTTTTTAAGTTCCTTATGGGTGCTGCGTTTGAGCCTTTACATTCTTGCCCTTTGAGGCTGTTAACTCTGAAAACTGTGTTTTTAGTTGCGGTTACTTCCGCTCGCAGAGTGAGTGGGTTACAGGCACTTTCAGTAAAGCCACCCTTCACTGTATTTCACAAGGACAGGGTTGTCCTTAGAGTTCGTCCTTCTTTTCTTCCGAAGGTGGTTTAGGAATTTCATTTGAGCCAGAAGGTTGTTCTTCCGGTGTTCTATCCTCCTCCACATCCTGGTAAGGAAGAGGAGAGGCTCCATAGGCTTGCTCCTAGGAGAGCTTTGAGCTTTTATATCTCGCGCATGTTCCGGGTCAGAGTGGACGATCACATTTTTTTTTTTATAATATATTTTTATTGGTTTTCTGAACAACAAAGAGCTCTGAAAAAAGATTACATTAGGGCACATGCCCCTATCAACTTCAAACAAAGACCGTAACTCTCCACTGCATACACCCTCCCACCTGCCCCCCTCCCCACCAAATCCCCCGTCCTGGGGCACAGGCTCCACGTTTCCGTGGATAAGTTCTTCGGGCGGCGCCGACCGGGCAAATAAACAGACGCAATGAGTCAGCTTTCCTTAGAAGCATAAAATAAGTTCAATCCTGAAACTGGTTTCTGGCTCTCAGTTTGTGCTGGCGAACACCTCCATGAATTGTAACCAGTCGGCCTCGAGTTGCGAGCTTGAGCCATGAAGTGCTGCTGTTAGTTTATCCATAAAATAAATATCCTTGGCCACTGTCACCCATTCTTTCCTCGAGGGGAGCGCTGCTCTCTTCCATGTCCTGGCCCGTGCAGCCCTGGCTGCTAGGAGTAAGGAGTGTGTCAAGTCCGGGAGCTTCTCCCAGTGCTCATCCTTTTGCTGTAGCCCAAATAACAGTGTGAGTGGCTCCAATGGATAGACCCCTTCTCCCGGATCCTTAAGCCAACTGAGCACCTCCGACCAATAAACTTGGACCTTCTCGCAGGACCACCACATGTGCCAATAGTTGGCCCTCTCACCGCAACCGTGCCAACACAATGGGACAACGTCTGGGAACATCCTGGAGAGGGTGATCGGGTCATATTGCCACCTATGGAGAAGTTTGATGGCATGTGTCTTGTACTGGCAGGAAATAGATGTCTTGAATGCCCTGCTACATAATTTCCACCAGAGCCCATCCCCAATGTCCCGGCCCATGTCCCTTTCCCATTTCCCTCTAAGACGTTTAATCGATCCCTCACGGGGGATTAAGAGAGCCCCGTACAGGAGAGAGATAAGGCCTTTCATTTCCGTGTGGGAGTCTAGGATTTTCTCGACTGGGGTGAGCGTCCTTTGTATGCAGGGCTTTAGCTTTGGTTTCATGAAAATTCCCTTAAGGCGAAGGTATAGAAGTGGGGAGAGCCTGCCAATCCCCAGAGCCTCCTCGAGCTCCTGGATGCTTATGAAGGTGTCCTCCCTCACCAGTTGGCCGACCCTGCAAAGGCCTGCGTCAAACCATGACTGATAGTGTTCGTGGCCTGGGATCTCCTCTAGCACTGGAGTGGACCAGATGTGGCTCAGTGGCGAGGGCCATGTTGTGACTTTCTCTCTATTTCCCTTCCCCGCTAGCGCTTTCCACATTGTACCCAGTATCGGGTGATCCCTGATTCTTTTGGGGAGCTTTTTTAAGGGGACCCATAGTCATTCGCCTACAGTGACTGGGTGTAGGTAGTGATTTTTGATGTATACCCATTGTTTATTGGGGTCCTCTCTAAGATGTGGGGACAAGGCCCTGAGCTGGGCTGCCCTATGGTAGACTGTCAGGTCGGGCAAGGCGACCCCCCCTCTCTCTTTGGGGAGGGTGAGGGTCTCATACCCAATTTTGTGTCTCCTGCCCTGCCATATAAACTTCATTATACGCCTCTTGGCTTCTCTGAGGTATGTGCCTGTGGCTTCCAAGGGGAGCATCTGGAAGACATACAGCACCCTGGGGAGCAGGTTCATTTTTATAGCATTTATCCTTCCCATCCAGGAGATCTGTCCCTTCCCCCAACTCTCCATTTCTCTGAACAGTTTATCAAATAGTGGGGGGTAGTTGGCCTGGTTCAGATCCTCCCGGGGCGTACTATGTTAATCCCCATGTATTTTATCCCTTCTGTACAGATCTGCAGGCGTAGCGGGATAAGCTCAGTAACATTTCTGTCCATATCAGAGGCAAACGGGAAAATCATGGACTTGCTAATATTCACCTTAAAGCCTGAAAATCGACCATACCGTTCAATTTCCTGCAGGGCTGCCGGGACTGACCTTGTCGGTTCCCGGAGGTGGAGCAAGATATCATCTGCGTAAAGACCCAGTTTAAAGGTACGTTCCCCCACCTCAATACCCTGAACCTCTGGGGAGCCCCTGACATACTCTGCTAACACTTCCATTGTCATGGCGAAGAGGAGTGGGGAAAGAGGGCAGCCCTGCCTCGTACCTCTTTGGAGGTGGAAGACTCGTGACAGACGCCCATTGACTGTGACTCTGGCGGTTGGTGACACATATAAGGCTTTGATCGCTCATATGATCCCAGTTCCCAGCCCCAGTTTCTTGAGTACCCCCTGGAGGAATCCCCAGTCGACCCGGTCGAACGCCTTCTCTGCGTCGATAGAGACCAGAACCGGGTTTCCACCCCTTGTCGCTGCCTCCCTCATCAGATGTAGGGTCTTCCGCATTGTGTCAGCCCCCTGCCTACCTTGTATAAAACCCACCTGATCGGGATGAATTAGCCTCGGCATGTGACCGTCCAGCCTAGTAGCAATGATTCTGGTGAATAGCTTTGCATCCACATTCAAGAGGTAAATGGGTCTATAGGAGCGGCTGTCCGCCGGGTCCTTCCCCTCCTTCGGGATTACCGTAATTAGCGCTTTGCCAAAGGATGTGGGCACTCTGCCTGTCTCCATTATGTGCGAGAAGAGACCTGCCAGGAACCCTGCCAGGAGGCCCGAGAAGGCCTTGTAAAAGCCTGCCGTAAACCCATCCTCTCCTGGGGCCCTACCCCTCTTCAGGCCCGCTATGGCTCTTAGTACCTCCTCCTTCGTTATCGGAGCATCAAGGATTGATGCTTCTAGGGGTTCAAGAGCTGGGAGGGTGACCCCCTTGAGATATTCATCCAAGGCTTCCTTCTCCGTCTCCCCCTCTCTCCCGTACAGAGCCTCATAGAAGGACGCAAATTTCTCTGCAATCTCTTCCGGGTCGGATGCGTCCCCTTCTTCCCCACTACTTAACCTCGCCACCCATCTATCCGCCCTCTGGCCTCGAAGTTTTGCTGCTAGCATGGCATCCGCCTTGTCCCCTTTTTCATAGTATTTTTGGCGTAAATGTTGGAGTCCCGCTACAATTTTGCCCATCTCCATTTCCCACAATTCTTGTCTCTTTTCCCTAGCGGTGCCCAGGTCCCTCTCTCTCTCCGTCTCCATCTTCCCCTCCGACCTTTCTAACATAATTATCTCCGATCTCAATCTGTGGGTCAGGAGGGTCCTAACCCTTTTTTTGGAGGCCCCTTCACTGATTAGTCTACCTCTCCAGGTTGCCTTTGCCGCCTCCCACACAATTTCCCTGTTGACTTCCCCCGTGTCATTTACCTCAAAAAATTCCCTGATCGCTGTTGCCATTTCTTCCTTAAAGACTGTGTCTCTCAACAGGAAATCGTTGCATTTCCATAGTGATTCCCTGGATTTCAGGCCTGCCATACAGACGTCTGACCAGACCATGTCGTGGTCTGACCAGCTAACGGGCCGAATCTCACAGGCCTCTATTCTGCTCATGTGCTGGTTTCCAATGAAAAGATGATCTATTCTAGTTCTGGTGCCGTGGGCCGCAGAGTGGAAAGTGTATCCCTTGCGCCTCGGGTGCAGCTCCCGCCATATGTCTACCAGCCCCTGCTCCCACATTATTTCCCGCAACGCCCCGTGAGGCGTTCCCCCACTGCTGTTCAGAGGGCCTGCGTTTCCTCTATGGTCCAGCTCTCGGTCCGCCCACATATTAAAGTCCCCCCCCAGGAGCAAAAGGCCATCTGCTTTAGCCATCACCTCCCCCAGGGCCTCTTGACCCGTATTGGGGCAATATATTGTTGCAAGGGTGATTCTGGTATTATGTAACTTACCGGACACTACCAGGGCCCTCCCATCCTCCCTCTCCCAAGTGGACACTTCCATTAATTTCTGATTCCTATGGAGCAGGATACCGACTCCTCCTTTCTTTATGTGGCCGGATGCCCAGAAGGTCTGACCCACGTGTGGACCAGGGATGGCCCTCTCCCCCCCCCTCACCGTCCTGGTTTCTTGTACAAACATAATATCCACTCTCCCGTTTCCCATTTCTCTTCCTAGGAGGGAGCGCTTTGTTGGGGAGTTAAGCCCCTTGACGTTGAGGGAGCCCATCCTAAGCAACTCGACCCGTCCCCTCTCTTCATTGTCTGCCATTGCTTCTCTCTGATGGATTATTTGTTTTCCCGGTCCTGTAAGAGCCGCCCCGCTTCTTTACCACACTGGATATGTCCTGTGCCCCAAGGACTTTGTCACCCCTCCCCTCGCCTCCCCCCTCCTTTTTCTCTCCCTCTTGCATGACGCCTGCCAACGGGCAAGCCACCAGGGTGTGAACATGTTCCTGCACCGCAGTCCTCTTGATGAAACTCGCGTCCCCGGCCGGGGTTGCTAATAAAATAATCTTGGTCTCCACGTTGGTTTGTCTTACTCCACCTGATCCCCTTCGGCCTCCGATGTCGGGGTGTTTGGTTTCCTGAATTTCCTCCTGCCCTTTGTCTTCTTCTTCGTGGCCCAAGGGCCAACCGGTTCTCTCCTGGTGTCACCAGATGCTTGGGTGCCCACCTCGTCTTCCTCACCCAGGGCGACCCCCTGGATCACTTGCAGTACTTGCGAGGCCTCCTTGCCACTGGTCACTCTGTAGTCCACCCCAGCGCGTTCAAAGGACAGGGCGAAGGGGAAGGACCATCTGTATCTTATGTCTTGAGCAGTTAGCCACTGGGTGAGCGGACGACATTCTCTTCTGCGGGCGAGCGTAAGATACGATCAGTCCTGGTAAATCTTGATTGTGTCACCTTCAAAAATAAAGCTCCCCAGCCTCTTTGCCTTCTCCAGGACCTCAATATTTTTTCCCTATAGCGGAGGAACCTCACCACGATGGACTTTGGGCCTCCACCCGCACCCCCTCCACCTCGATGCACTCTCTCCAGCTGGACCTCTTTGCCCCCCTCTAAAGTGAAGAGCTGGTTTATCAGGCCCTGGACCTTCCTCCCCACATCCGCCGCTGTCTCCCCTCTCTCCTGCGACACACCCATGATACGCAGGTTGTTCCGGCGCTCTCTGTTTTCCAAATCGTCTAACTTCAAGGTTATGTCCTCATCTCTTATCTCTAGGTCCGTTAGCCTCGCCTCATATTTCATGTCCAGGAGTTCTGTCTGGAGGTGGTTGTTTTCCATCCCCTCCATTTTCTCCTCTAAGGTGTCCACCCTCCCCTTGAGATCCACTATGGACGCTTGTATATCTGTCCGGATTGCCTTGATCTCGTGGAGGATGTCCTTGAGATCCTCCCTCGTGAGAGGTGCAGGGGGGGGTTCGCCGCCTGAGGGCATGGTGTCTCTGGGGGCCTCCCTCGTGGCTGAGTGGGGCCGTCGGAAGCGCTGGAGAGACGAGATCGCTCCCAATGTTGGCGTGCTCTCTAGGTTCTGGGTGTCTTGACGCATCCAGGGGTGGTGCCTCTGTCTGGGGTCCTCTCGCGGGGGACTCTATGGTGTACAAGGCCCCTCCCGTGCCTGGTGTGTTAAGGTCCTGCGTGGAGCTCCTCATGTGGGGGGGGCTGTGCTGTGTCGACTGGTGGGACCTTCGGGGAGTAGGGTGTCCGATCCCCAGCCCCTTCGGTGCCTCCGGCCTACTCCCCAACTAGGTGGGGACCGGGGGCGCCGCAATGGAAAGGTTGCGCGGGAGGGGAGCCCGCTTTCACTGCATCCAGTCTGTCTCTTCCCGCCCACGCTCTCCTCTCCTCCTCACTTCCCAGTCACCGTGGGGGGTCCAGGGCCGACGGTTTGGCTCGGGCTGCAGTAGACCGGACTCTGGGTGTGCTATCTCCGGAGTGCTGACTGGCGCTCAACTGCTCCTCAACTGCTCCTCTCCGTAGCCAGTGGGGGCCCGGGCCACATCCCCCCGGGACCGCGACACCCGTCCGGTACCCCGTGTCGGCAGGGAACACGTGTGGAGGGTCCTCGCCCCGTGTCTCCCTCAGTGGTGCTCTGGTCCAGTATCCTGGGTTGGCCATTTACTCCTGCGGGGGCGGCCGTCTGCGGGTCCTCGGGAGGGGCCCTGGGTCTCCCCGGGACGAGGAAGCGCTTCTCCAGAGCCCGCGGCTCTCTATCTCTTCTGTCGCCGCACCTCCTCCGGGACCCAACTGTCCGACACAGTGAGCGCAGGGTGGGGGCGAGCGGCTCCACTAATCCTTGTCGCGGTACCGCGGGGTCGGCCACCCTCGGTGTCTTGGGCCTCTGGCGTCTCCGGTGCACACTAGCCTCCGGTGCTGGGAAGCGCTCTGTGGGCCTTTCTTGGGGCTCCGCTTCCCGGTCTCACCCCGGAAGGTCTTCACTGCGGGTCTCGGGGTGGGGCCCGCTGCATTCAGAGGGGCTCCCCACTGGCTGGGCTCGGTAATCCAGGCCGGGGACTGGTAGTGTCCACTAGGCCCTGCGGTGCATTCAGGAGCGCAGGACTTACACATCCAGCATGTTCCGCGCCCCCTGGTGGTCTTGACGATCAAATTTTCATTGGTTACGCTGAAAAGCATTTGAGACAAGCTGTGATGAAACAGACTTTGTCTCGTTGGATTATTTTAGCTATCTCCGAGTGTTACTGCTTGGCGGGTAAGGACCCTCCAGCTGGCTTGCGGGCCCATTCTACAAGGGGAGTGGCTGCGTCTACTGCCCTGCAGAGGGGAGTTCCTATTCATCACATCTGTGATGCAGCCATCTGGGCTTCAGTACATACTTTTGTACGTCACTATTCCCTCGATTCCATCAGGGGGCAAGATCTGACCTTTGGCAAGGCAGTTCTCTATTCCGCTATTTGATTGGGCATGCTAAATTTGTATTCTAAATTCTTTCCCACCTCCTTGCTTGGTACTGCTTTGGGAGTCTGTCATAGATATGGAATACGTCGGAGGACCCAATCCCCTCGAAGAACAAGTTACTTTCTTACCTGGTAACATTCTTTCGATGGGATGGTCCGACGACGTATTCCATATCGCTCCCTCCCTGCATTCCCCGCTGCAGAATTTCTTTTGCAATTACAGCTTGCGTTCCGCAAGGCCTTGTGTGTCTGACTGGCAGAAAATTGGTGGCACACGTTCTGGGAAAAAACTATAACTGAGGCTATGGGCGTCGTGCGTCCTACTTATCACATCGGGTGACGTCGGCCGTCGGAGGAGGTCCTCGGGGACGGCGCATCGACGTCATCGACGCAGGACGCCGACGCCAAAGATTTTCCGAAGCAGCACAGCTGTGGACATTACCTGTCATAGATATGGAATACGTCGTCGGACCATCCCATCGAAAGAACATTACCAGGTAAGAAAGTAACTTGTTCATTGGCAAAATAATACCTGCTTTACTATATGGTTATGATACAAACCCACAGTCCCATTCTATAGACTGGGAGAGACTAGAGGGTATTCTGTGGGGAAGAGTCTTGAGCCGCCCCAATTGAGTGCCCTGTGCGAGCCTGTGATATGAGCTAAGCTTGCAATTTCTAAGAGCATGCCTAGAATGGAGGTGGATTTCACTGTATAGGCTGATTTTGGTTCCCCCCCTCTCTCTCTCTGTATGGAGATGCACTGGCCACATTACTAGGCCAAGCAAACTCGTATTTGAACAACCTGAAAAGGGTCTCTACTAATATTCTAGTAGAATCTGAAAGCTTGGAAGAAACTCTGATCCAAAATCCTTTGAAAGTAAAAGAACAAATGAAAAGAATGGATTGGATCAGAACCATTACTACTATGAGAAAATCCATGATGTGTGCTTCCTTGACCTCTACAGATAAACCCCAGAGCTACTATGCCAACTTATCTGAAGAAATTCTCTGATTCCTCAACCAGAGCGGAATGTCTGCTATTTAGTTTAAATTTATTGCCCTCCCTAGAAATCCAGCATATTAGAAACGCTGTAGAGAACACCACCTCCATTTGCCAAAAATGTGACAGATTAGAGATCCAAACCCTTCGACATCTGATGGGTAAGTGTCCTGGGACCATAGACCAAAGAATACAAAGGCTATTAAGATTTGCACCATATAATTGGTAGTTGGAAACTGATTGTTTTTGGAAGAGGCTGGCATCAGGCAACAAAGTTTTTCTCACAAGTGAAGTGGTCAAATTATTGAATGAGTGGAACTTGTTGAGAGTGTTTGAATAATTGAGAGACATTTTTTATGATTAACTGTCGAATAAGGTTTTTAGTTGGACAAACCTAGTGTAAAACATTAATATGAAGGGAAATGTAATGTGTTATGGTGATATGAATAATTTGACTGTTTTTGTCCCTTTTGAATCCTACTTTGAAGCTCGTTTAATTGTTTATAATATGTTTCCTTGTTGGTTTCGAGAAATCGGTTTAACAATTCCTTGTAAATGTTTCATTTTGTGAAAAGTCGAATTTTTATTTGTTTTGACTATATCACAATAATTAAAAAAAATAATCTCTCTACACAGAAATCCCTCAGGAAGCCGCAATTTAGCTATCAAGAGACTTCTTGATATGTGTGATATGCATCTAGAAGTTCCATCCTGTTTTATTCTCCAGCTAGCTCAAATAGCGCTAACAAGGAATTTCTTCATGTACCACAAATACTTCTATGAGAAGGTTTCAGATACTTCTATCGGAGCAGCGACTGGCTAATATCTAGATTGCAGAATTTGAGTCACCACATAAATACACAGAAAATTATCCCTCTAAACAATGGATAATGGTATAGAGAAGATATATAGATGACGTCTTCACTCTTTGTGCCTTTTGAGGTTGGTTGCATGAGAGAAATACTCTCAAATTCACAAATGCGAGTGACCGTGAAATGCATTTTTTGGATTTACTTATTTGAGTGAAAGACCACAGTTTATCATCAACGGTATATAAGAAATCAACTGACCATAATGTGCTCCTGCTGTACAGCAGCTACCATAAAAGAGCACTATACGAGAACCGACTGTACGATCAATCCTTACAATACAGAAGATAATTTTCCGAGACACAAGAATACAAACAAAAAGCAAAGTTATTGATAGGGCAGGAGATGGTATCCCAAAAGGATTCTGAGACAAGCCTCCAAACGAGCCAAAAATATCCCCAAGAGAAATAACATTGCAACGAACACACTGAGAAACCAGGCTAGATATCAGCACAGCCATTTTTCAGTTATTCTCCCGTCTTTAATAAGATGAAAAAAGAGATAATTAAATGATGGCCGATTCACAACACTGGCAAGACTCATATTGAAAGACCACGTTTTGCAGTGAAACAGAGACAGAAAATCCACTATATGGTGGTGCACGGCACACAGAAAACAGGTCTCCCATCAACTACTGGCCCAATTCAAAAGGGATTGTGGAATACAAGAGAAATCTCAGCCCATGCACTCTGTGGCATGTGTTCTGTCTGTAATCAAACACAACAAAGTAAGTCAATAGATTTAGGCAGAACAGTTGCGATGGACAATCCTAGAAAGGATCCAGATAACTTGGAGATATGCTTTTACAAAGAGTACAGTGTATGGATTTTCAGGTTGCACACTGTCACACAGGGCCTGATCTGGCGGTCATGATATAATGACATAAGGAGCCAATAAGTGGACAGCATAAGGAATGAGACCTCTATTGTTTTTCAGATCCTTGTGAGCAGGATCCAAAAGGAATGCACAAGAAAATTGTCAACAAGAATGCAATTTCCAGAGGCGCAGCTGACGGATACAGCTTTTTATTTTAACAACTTTATTTATTTCGGTTTCAGCACAACATGTAAATTAATCACAGTGGTGCAACTCCCATCATTAGCGACATGCATGCAATTTGTTCCCTCCCTCCCTCAATGTATCCCTTTGCGGACTCCCCTATGTCCGTGGAGTTCTAGTGGACTGGGGATCTGTCTGGGCTTCCTGGACCTAGGAAGTTTGTTACCAGGCGCGGTTGAAAAGTCAATGCTGGGAATTGGCTGTGGTAGTCCAGCACTGGCGCCCAGCAGTCGGTGAAGCGGTGGAGGGTCCCCTCTTTCGCTGCTGTGACTTTCTCAGCCACTAGTGTTTCCCAGACTTTCAACCACCAGAGGGATAGCATGGGGTCCTCTTGAGTTTTCCATTTGCGGGCCACTGTAATCTTGGCCGCTAATAATAGTTGCGTCAGCAATTTAGCGGAGCGACCTGATTTCGGGTAGCAGTCCGGGCTCGCTACCCCCAGGAGAATCACCTCTGGAGTCAACGGCAGTCTGCATTGGGTAATGTCCTTGATGATTTGTATGATCCCCCTCCAGAAGGCTTTTAATTCCACCAATTCTTGTTGAGACTACCAATCAGTGTACTGGGCACATTAACCATTGTGCATCCGTATTAGATGTTTTTCAAACAGCCAAAAACAAGGCTCCCCCTGTTCATAGGGCATGGGGGCCTTGTAACGTATATTCAATTCACACTGAGATTGCTCTGAGAGAGCAGGGGTGTAGGCAGCAGCCTCATGGATATCGCAAGTAGGATATTCAGAATGGGGGGATTTCTGCCAAAGGGCCGGATTTTGAAAAGGCAGCAAGATGATTTAGTACCTCAGCATAGGCAGTAGCGTCTAAAGGGCATCACACGCATACACTTGACTAAGGCTCCTACAGCCCCTGCGTATATAGCTCGAATAACCTTTCTCCATTCACTTATTTTTGCAGGAGTAGATCAATAACCTGCTGCAAGTAAGTTAATGGGGAGCTGTTCATGTAACACGTCTCTTTAATGGTCCTGTATCTCTGAGGCATTATAATACTCTGCCCTTGATTTTTTATAATCAATGATCCCCATTGTCTCAGAGGATAGCTTAGGGGCAACGCCCTACCCTTGGAAGCAAGACGCTGTGGAGCAAAACAGGTTTGATCCCAGGGTCTGCGCTTAGAAACCTCTGGGTATTAAGTACGTTATAAATAACCAATTAAAATTACAGGACCCGCTTAAGATGGCAAATCCTAATGACCCGAGGTCGATACTAGGTGTTTTACGATACACACATACGTATTATGCAAATCTTACCCAGATGATCGTCTGGAGGACGGACTCGCGATTAATAGCGTAGCATTCGATTTAGAAGGGGAACATACTGAAAGCTAGCCACCAGTACTACTCGGCCAAGGAACTGGGCACAAACTTGCTGGGAGACAGTTAAATCCATCTGCAATATACACTTCTGGTGTGACTTAGTAGTGCTTACTTTGAAAGTGTGGATCGTAGGAAGCACGCTTATTGATCATCGGACTTACTAGGGTACGTGGTTCTCTCTCTTTTTTCTCATATGATCTTGGATTCCCCAGCTCAGAGAGAATGTAGGGGACTCCGTACGGCTCCCTGCTGTTATTGCAGACACTGAATAATCAGGGTGAAATCGGTGGCGTATGGAGCTAACCCTTATGGGTTTGGTGTCGTCTCTCATGACAAAGTGGTGAATAAATATATCACCAATAGAATAGGAAGAAACACAGTGATCTTGCATCCTTCATGTAGGTTGGAAGATAGCTAGTTCCCCATAAAACCCCAGATGCAAGAAGACTCTTCAAACTTCATCTGATGAAGGTGACACCACACTAAAGCTGCTACTGAAACCGGTCGACCATCTCGATATCCGTTTACTGTGTTCATTGGATACCGCATGAGAGTAATGGTTTTTAACAAACCCCACCTAAGTGGATACATAGAGCACTGAATTATTTGCTGTAAGGAATCGTAGCTACACACTCGGGGAGGGTAGAAGGAAAGATGAGATAAACCCTACCCGAATGTAGTTAAGTCCAGTTTTGGGCTTTCTCCTGGATAGTTGTGTCCATTGTCTCACTCCGCCTGGGGGGCAAGCATGGAGTAGAGTATGGCGCCTTCCATTAGGTAGGGCACATGCATACACTTTCTCACTTGGACCATCTTTGCTCCCAGCAATCCAGGTCCCTTTTTTATTTGGATGTGGCAGAGTGGAGAGCCATTTCTCCTTCTATGCCTTTTAGATAGGCGGCTCACCAGCGCACCTTAGGGCCAACCTTACCACCTGTAAGGGATAGCTCAGTCATTCCTAAGGGACAGCTTCAATAAGCAAGGAGGAGATTTTGAATACATGAGACATGTCCACCCTTGTGTGTTGCAAATATATTTCAGTTGGTGGACGGAATGTCCACAAACTAAACACAATTATGTTTCCCTGCTTTGTTGTTGACCTCTTTGTGACTTCCGTGTTATTCGAATTTAAAACCCACCCGGCTCCAATCCGGAGAGTTAAGCCTTCATCGCACGGCCACGGCTACCAATAAGTGAGCCAAGGAAGCTGAGAGGAATCCCTACTAACAGTGAAAGTCAATGTTTACACTGTTGGTTTTCACGGCGCAGAGGGTGTGGATTAGGAAAGCCTAAGGCATGGGGGAAGTGTAGGATTGCAGGTGTTCCGGTGCAGGTCGTGGATCGTGGAGGTGCGTAGTGCAGTATGTGAGTTCGGTGTAGTGTAGAGGGCAGGGGCGGAGGGCAGAAGGTCTGCAGTGGGGGACTCAGATGCGGGGGGCGGTGTCACTGGGTGGTGGGGAAGGTGCTGCAGAGGGCAAGGTTGGGGAGATGCAGTGTCGAATTACAGGAGTTCGGGAGGGAGAGGGGGTTTAGCGTACATTCTTACAGTACGGCAGTAGGGGGTACATGCAGTAAAATGTTTATGGATGCAGTACTGCAGCACTACATTTCGGCACTCCGGGCAGCAGGGGTCCATGTTAGGCTGGATCGTGTGGGCGCAGTTCAGAAGTGCACGAGTTCGGGGTGCAGGACAGGTTTCAGAACAGGGGTGTACTGAGTGAAGATCATGGATGCAAAACATGTCTCTCACTCCTGGACAGCCCACTTCTGGACGCTGTTGCGTTTGGACTTGTGGTGTCTGTCCGCCTTAAAACATTTCCATCTTAAAAAAGAACCAATCAATTGGTTCTGCCAGCAGGAAACTGGCCAATCAGAGTCTTTCCACGAAACATATTCAAACGCGGTGCCTGCTGGCCCTTGCATCCCCCACATCCCTCAGCCCCCGGGAAGCGCTGGATTGAGGGGCGGGACGCTGCCCAAACCCTGCACATCCGAGAGCAGCACGAGCATCTCCCCCCTGAGACCCGAGAGCCTCCTGCATACCTGGTCCCTACTACGCCCCTGGTCCTCCGCCCATCAGTGGCGCTGCACGGAGCAGCATTCTGGACTGACAGGCTGGACTGCTGTCATTTCCAGACCTGTAGCTCAGCGTAAATCCTGGCGCATACTCGGGTGCTAACATCCAGAACCAGCAACCCCCTGGACCGAGACCCGGGGTACACAATTCCTGGTTTAGCACCCGGCACCAGGGTCTCGGGTGAACATTCTGGACCCGTTTCTGGTTCAACACCCAGGGTCATTACGCTGATTAACTTTCTGCACCCATATCCTGGGTAAACAACTTGCATAAGTGCCCCGGGCTAATATCCTGGAACAGCAGCCTGTTTCAGTATCCTCAACCAGTATCCAGGACTAACTTCACGGACCAGTATTCTGGACTAACACTGTGCCCCCTGTTTTATGGGCCAACTTCCTGGACCAGTATCCTGGACTAACTTCATGCCAACAGTTCCGCGGACTAACTCCCTAAATCAGTATCCTGGACTAACTTCCTGGGTCCGTATCAGGAACCAACATCCTGGGCCAGTATCCTGGACTTACACCCTGGACCAGTTTTCGGGTTAACCACCCTACACCAGTATCCTGGACTTAGTTCACGAGCCAGTGTCCAGACTATCTCCCTGGACCTGTTTCCGCGGGTAACATCCCTGATCTAACAGTCTAAAATCCGAGACTGCCATCCCAGCATCCTTGCCTGAACAAAGACCGAGGAACGAAGCCCGCCGCCGGGAGACGCGGGGGACGCCTCATCCCAGCGAGTAGAAGGGGGGACACCCACAGACTTGTGAGAGGAAAGTGCCTTGAAACCCCCTCCACCCCCACCCCCTCCTGGCTGGTGTGAGGTTGCTTAGCCAGCACTGGGAACCAGTGGCTGAGTGGGCGGGGAGGGCAGAGAGGAGAGAAACTCCGTCAAAACTGCCGAGGGAGGGAGAGGGGGGGATAATCACGAAGGGGAGGGGGCGGGGGGCTAGAGGAGAAAGGAAGGGAGAACTGCTCAAGTGAGGGGAGAGGACGGAGGAGAGGGCTCCGCGGGGCAGGGGCAGGCATGAGAGGGCATAAGACAGAAGAGGGGTGGGGTAAAAAGCGAGGTGAAGGGCAGCAGCCGAGGTAGGGCCTCCCCTGCCAGCGCCGCGTGAGAAGGGGTTCCCTCAGGAGGGCGTCCACATAGAGGGGGGCGAAAGGGGTGCAGGCTGAGTGCCGAAAGGGGGTGACTGGAACCCGAACTGAGAGGACACAGGGAGTAGTGGGAGAGTGCAGATGGGGGCGGGTGCAGTGAGAAGGGGCGAATGCAGAGGGAGGGGGACGAGGGTGCCTGGGGGCTGGGGTAGCAAGGCACCCCCTGGTGCAGGGTGCTGAGAAAGGGGGTACATCCGAGAGATCTGGTGGCGCCCAGGGAGGAAGGACAGAGAGTGGCGAAAGAGCCACTGAGCGCAGGTAGTGTGGGTGGGGCGGCACTGGCGAGGGAGAGGCGGAAAGTGCAAATAGAGTGGGCCGTGCATATGGTGGGTGCCCAGGAGTTGTCGGACCCCCGTGGAGTGGGAATAGAAGGTGCCCCTAACGCAGTGGGCAGAGCCAAGGAGCTCGCTCGGGGGGTTCTGCCCCATTCGCGGAAGCGGCACCGAGTCATTGGAAGTGCCAACTGTCGGAGAGTGCCACCACGCAGAGCCCGCCCCAGGAAGAGTCCCCTGGGCTCACACTGCTGAAGACTGGGGTGCACAGCGGCCCCCTCCCCGGATGAACCTCACAGGGAAATCCCGCTTACCCCCCAAGCAAGGTGCGCGTTTTGAGAGAGCCCTGTTGGCACGGAAGACCCTCTGGACCTGTAGATTTTGGGAGCCAATGGAGCCTGAGCAGCCCTGAAGCCCCCCGTCCCGGCATGGAGCGGCTGGCGCCCCCCGTCTTGCTGCTGGGGGTCCTGTTTTGGGCGACGGTGTGGACTGACGATGCCAGCAAACTGATATCGGACCGGTACGCGGTCTACTGGAACCGAAGCAACCCCAGGTAAGTGCCTGCTAAATTAAGGGGCGTGTGGAGTGGTACATGGTCTAATAGAGTAGCAGCCGCCCTCAAGAAGTGTGGAAGAGGGGTTCTAAGGACTGCTTTCCCAGACTTGTGGCTTTGTGAGGGTCTGGGGCAACACCTGAGAAACTGGAATCTCCCCAGCCCCAGGTAGATGTGTGAGTGAGGCTTGTGCCTGCTGTCATTGCATCTTTAGGTCGATGTGGACGGCGCATGGCTGTTTATAAACACCACTCCCTCCCATACTATCTACTTAGCCACCAACTTTCCAAACTCAATGATCAACTGACACGTTCTTGTCATGCTCCCGCTTTACGGCCCACAGAACTGTGCATGGGCTGTACTTCCCGGCATCTGCATAACTACGGCAACCACAATGTGCATGGACCGCATCTCATTAAAGCCTTCAGCATCGCGGTGCACCAAACTGTGTACAGGCCGTGCCGGGGAAGATCAGCAGCATCCAGTCAAACTGGCCCGCGTGGTGTGTACGGGCTGTGCGGGTGGGGACTGGGCATTGCGCAACATAGTCTTCATCATTGTCCACTCTACTATGTACAGTTCATACTGATGAAGATGGAAGGTTTCTCATCCTGCTCTCTGGCACTGTGACCCACTGTGGTGGACACGGTCTGGGCCGATGAAGATTGACACAATCTCTTATAAGCTACATATTCATGATCCCCTGTAGTGTGCATGGCTACAAATCCGCAGTTTGACACCCAAACACTCCAAAATGGTCTTCCACAGTACTTTGTATGTATGGTGCTGATGAAAGTCAGCAGGGATCCATCCTACTCTACATGATCATTGACCCCGTAGCGTGTATGGATGGAGCTGATGAAAATCAGCAGTGTCCCATCATATTCTACATAGTCACTGACCCTGTAGCATGTATGGATGGTACTGATGGAAATCAGCAGTGACCCATCATACTCTAAATAATCATTGACCCCGTAGTGTGTATGGATGGTGCTGATGAAAATCAGCAGTGTCCCATCACACTCTACATAGTCACTGACCCTGTAGCATGTATGGATGGTACTGATGGAAATCAGCTGTGGCCCATCATACTCTACATGATCATTGACCCCGTAGTGTGTATGGATGGTGCTGATGAAAATCAGCAGTGTCCCATCACACTCTACATAGTCACTGTCCCTGTAGCATGTATTGATGGTACTGATGGAAATCAGCTGTGGCCCATCATACTCTACATGATCATTGACCCCGTAGTGTGTATGGATGGTGCTGATGAAAATCAGCAGTGTCCCATCACATTCTACATAGTCACTGACCCTGTAGCATGTATGGATGGTACTGAGGAAAATCAGCAGTGGCCCGTGAAACTCCACGTAAACTCATGTAGGGCACACAGAGTATGCAGACAAAGGTCCGAATTATGACATTTAGCTTTTTAGCACTGACATCAACTGTAGCGCGTATGGACATACTCCAGAACATTGCAGTCCGCTGCTGTGTGTATGAGCTGTTACAATGGAGAACGGTTGTATCTTGTTTACTGTTTGCTCTGGTCTGCTGTAGTGTGTTACCAACGCTGTGCCCGTGACCATCTGTGGTATCTCACCATACCCTACAGCATTTCGGTAGTGGTTGCAAATTGTGCCAATGGAGAATGACGGGCTCCTGTTCTATTCTTCATTGCGGTCTGCGGTTGGTTTTACTGGCAGTGTCGAGGAACTCTGGCATTATCACACTATGCTCTCCACCTTCCCTGTCAACTTTGGTGTGAATGGGCTGTATCCGTAAGCGATGTCTGTATCGGCCACACAGTTCTTGTTAATACTCAGCGTCTGAGTATACTGTCCGCGCTGGTGAAGATCGGCTTCATCTCGTCATATTCCTCATCATGGCGGTTCTGCTTTGGTTCTACGGGCAATGTTGGTGAGGAATGTCAGTGTTGATCGTGCTTTTCATCATGATCGTCACATTTCCGGTCCACCAACTGTGCTGAGGAAACTTGGAATCATCCGCAAGCATTTTCATCATTGTACTCAACCTTCTTGTGTACGGGTAGCCTGGACGATAGGATAGCCACCAGTATTGGTGAAACTCTTCACCACCACGGTCAACTTTCCTTGTGTGGGCAGGCATCCAAACATAAGAAGGAGTGGACATGCTGGAGCCAATGCTTCTTAACTATTGAGTCCATCATATTTTGTGGTCTTGGACAAGAATTCCGTAATTCTTTTAGCTTACCCGTGCCGCTACAGAATGGGACCAGCCATGCGCAAATCAGTCTTGATGCTCTCTCGGCGCGACCGCGCATTCCTCCATCCCAAACCTTGATGAGCCTCGCTGCCTGAGAATAACGCCAGTCTGTGCTCGTTTCTCCGGCCAACAGCAAGCATTCCTGGTCTTCTGATAGTATCTGACAAGACCACCCTGTGCCTCACCTCATAGGGGTGACTGACGCTTTCCCCAGACGACTTCACTCTCCCTCTGCAATCCGCCGTCATATGTTACCATTCTCATCCAGCAACTGGTCCCTAATCAATAGCATTCACCCGGCCCCTCATATGTAGCCCTTGCACGTGTTGTGATGCTCCTTTTTTGTCCTCTGTATGTTGAATCTTATCTGATTGTATTCGTTCAGAGCTCTGGCACCTGGTCCGGCTTAGTTTGCGCTATGTATGAAAGCCCAAATAAATGAGAAACAAATAAGAGCACATGCAGCCCAGGCCCATTTCTATCTCCATGGACGTTGACACTAGCATCTATGGCAGGAGAGCGCAAGCGATCCACGTGTGAACATATTTCCTTTTTATATTAGGGATAAAGCCAGGGCCTGTTAATGTGTGCAGAGTTGGTGTGGTGTAACCATCATTTTCAGCAATGCTTAAATAGTGAAACGGCGCATCTAGAGCGGTGCGTTATCTTAAGCATTTCCGTTGCAACGTCCGCATATTTTATTGACAGTTCCGTGTTGTGTCAACAGGCCTTCCAAGCCAGCCACGGTGGCAGTGGGGATGCACCCGAGTGTAAGGGTGAGTGAGTGACCGCACGAAGTGTCTGCCCATGGGGTTGGAGAGCGCAACCGATTGGCTGAATTCCTGGAGTTACAGAAGTCCCCGCTGGGCCCTGAGAACCTCACCTCCCTATGCCAAATCTCAAGAACCACTGGATGTCCCTCCTAGGGACCTGGGTTCCAACACCTCAAAATCCATGGGTGCCCCAACTGCTGCCTGAGGACCTAATACCTCTGTCTCAGACACACTAGCACCCCCACCTGCGCCCTCGAGACCCCAGCCCCCCACATCATCAGAGCCTGATTGTCTCACATATTTCATGAGCGCTTCAGCCCGTGCGGCATCACACATTTCCAGAAGCACTGTGTCTCTCAGATGCTTCCGGGGATCTCAGCACTTCTACAGCACCAATAGAGATCTGTTGCCACCGCTGTTCCTGGAGCCAAATATCTAAGGTGGCTCATTGTGTCCAACCAGTAGAATGAACACCCACCCTCCGCCCCCCGGGCCACCAACACCCTAGTAAGTCTTATCTGTCCAGCCAGCACACTGAGGACCCAAGCCCTTTTACAACTCTTCGAGATCAAGTCACCACAGCTGTTCCTTGACACTCATCCCACACATCCCCAGTGCCATTATTTGATCAACCTGCATGGTAAGACAACAAACTCATGCTCACCAGCACCCCAAGAAGCATTGTGTGTAGAGTCCTACTTCCACAGCTGTTCTTGCTCCTCACTGCCCAAATACCCAGGGTTATCACGCTTCCAGGCAGCCGCATGCGCACCCTAACCCCTGGTCACCACCTTCTGCCACAAAAGCCTTGTGTGTCCAACCAGCTCAACGAGAACCCCATCCCCGACACAACACCCCCAGAGCCCCACTTCCACAAGTGTTGCTGCTCCTCATTGCCTACATTTCCAATGCTACCATGCTTACAGCCATTAACATGAGCACCGAAAACCCTCAGCAACAACTTCCTCAGAAGCCTTGTGTCTCCAACCAACTCCACGAGAACCCCATCCCCGACACAACACCCCCAGAGCCCCACTTCCACAAGTGTTGCTGCTCCTCATTGCCTACATTTCCAATGCTACCATGCTTCCAGCCATTAACATGAGCACCGAAAACCCTCAGCAACAACTTCCTCAGAAGCCTTGTGTCTCCAACCAGCTCCACGAGAACCCCATCCCCGACACAACACCCCCAGAGCCCCACTTCCACAAGTGTTGCTGCTCCTCATTGCCTACATTTCCAATGCTACCATGCTTCCAGCCATTAACATGAGCACCGAAAACCCTCAGCAACAACTTCCTCAGAAGCCTTGTGTCTCCAACCAGCTCCACGAGAACCCCATCCCCGACACAACACCCCCAGAGCCCCACTTCCACAAGTGTTGCTGCTCCTCATTGCCTACATTTCCAATGCTACCATGCTTCCAGCCATTAACATGAGCACCGAAAACCCTCAGCAACAACTTCCTCAGAAGCCTTGTGTCTCCAACCAACTCCACGAGAACCCCATCCCCGACACAACACCCCCAGAGCCCCACTTCCACAAGTGTTGCTGCTCCTCATTGCCTACATTTCCAATGCTACCATGCTTCCAGCCATTAACATGAGCACCGAAAACCCTCAGCAACAACTTCCTCAGAAGCCTTGTGTCTCCAACCAACTCCACGAGAACCCCATCCCCGACACAACACCCCCAGAGCCCCACTTCCACAAGTGTTGCTGCTCCTCATTGCCTACATTTCCAATGCTACCATGCTTCCAGCCATTAACATGAGCACCGAAAACCCTCAGCAACAACTTCCTCAGAAGCCTTGTGTCTCCAACCAACTCCACGAGAACCCCATCCCCGACACAACACCCCCAGAGCCCCACTTCCACAAGTGTTGCTGCTCCTCATTGCCTACATTTCCAATGCTACCATGCTTCCAGCCATTAACATGAGCACCGAAAACCCTCAGCAACAACTTCCTCAGAAGCCTTGTGTCTCCAACCAGCTCCACGAGAACCCCATCCCCGACACAACACCCCCAGAGCCCCACTTCCACAAGTGTTGCTGCTCCTCATTGCCTACATTTCCAATGCTACCATGCTTCCAGCCATTAACATGAGCACCGAAAACCCTCAGCAACAACTTCCTCAGAAGCCTTGTGTCTCCAACCAGCTCCACGAGAACCCCATCCCCGACACAACACCCCCAGAGCCCCACTTCCACAAGTGTTGCTGCTCCTCATTGCCTACATTTCCAATGCTACCATGCTTCCAGCCATTAACATGAGCACCGAAAACCCTCAGCAACAACTTCCTCAGAAGCCTTGTGTCTCCAACCAGCTCCACGAGAACCCCATCCCCGACACAACACCCCCAGAGCCCCACTTCCACAAGTGTTGCTGCTCCTCATTGCCTACATTTCCAATGCTACCATGCTTCCAGCCATTAACATGAGCACCGAAAACCCTCAGCAACAACTTCCTCAGAAGCCTTGTGTCTCCAACCAGCTCCACGAGAACCCCATCCCCGACACAACACCCCCAGAGCCCCACTTCCACAAGTGTTGCTGCTCCTCATTGCCTACATTTCCAATGCTACCATGCTTCCAGCCATTAACATGAGCACCGAAAACCCTCAGCAACAACTTCCTCAGAAGCCTTGTGTCTCCAACCAGCTCCACGAGAACCCCATCCCCGACACAACACCCCCAGAGCCCCACTTCCACAAGTGTTGCTGCTCCTCATTGCCTACATTTCCAATGCTACCATGCTTCCAGCCATTAACATGAGCACCGAAAACCCTCAGCAACAACTTCCTCAGAAGCCTTGTGTCTCCAACCAGCTCCACGAGAACCCCATCCCCGACACAACACCCCCAGAGCCCCACTTCCACAAGTGTTGCTGCTCCTCATTGCCTACATTTCCAATGCTACCATGCTTCCAGCCATTAACATGAGCACCGAAAACCCTCAGCAACAACTTCCTCAGAAGCCTTGTGTCTCCAACCAGCTCCACGAGAACCCCATCCCCTACACAACACCCCTAGAGCTCAGTTTCAACAGTTGTTCATGCTCCTCCGTGCCCAAATCTCCAGTGTTACCATGCTTCCCGGCAGCCGCATGAGCACCCGAACCCCTGGTCACCACCTTCTTCCTCAGAAGCCTTGCTTGTCCAACCATCTGCATGAGGACCCCAGACACCTATTCCCAAATATAAAGCCCATATGCACCGGTTGATCCTCGAGTAAATGAGCCTCGTGTCCTTAAGGCCCACATGTCCCACCAACACCTTGAAATCTTTGTCCCCGGGCCGCCACATTGCCAAAGGCACCATACCACTAAACATCTCTATCCAGCAAATTGGAAAAGCGCAGCAATTGCCACTTAGATGCAGCATATTTAATTCCGCCCCACCTGGGAAAACCTAACTATTGCGGATGTGTTGATAATTAATAATAGTCACACACATTCATCTGTTTCAAGGTTGCTGGGTGAAAACATGTGGCGGGTAAGGCACAGAAGGATAAACTGATTTGCCCAGGATCACGGACTTAACTGGTGAAGCCGGGATTTGAAACTAGTTTGCAACTTGACCTTAACTTGTGATTTAAAGAGATTACTTGAAAAGTGCACATATCATAATCATTATTGCAGCAATTGTTCTTTTGGGCAAGTGCAGCAGCCTGTGACAAGTGGTTGATTACACAACCTCCCATTTAAACTCACCCTTCCCGCATGCTGCATGCCGGGAACACATTTTCTCTACCTCTGTTTGAAGCTGTGTGATAGTGAGGGGTAGGGCGATCGGGTCAAGAGACACACAACTCATTAAATGGCTACAGGTTAGATAGCTCAGTGTGTTGAATGCCCTTCCCTGGTAAGTTCAGGGCACCGATTCGAATTCCGGATCAAACCGTGCTTATTTTAATTCCCCCAACAAATCGCTTTTTTCGTCCAGTCGGCGAGGCAGAGTTGTCATGTGTTACAACCTACGAACAAGCCAGGACTGATGGCACACTATAAATCTCAGAGGTATTTCACTGCGCCCCAGAGACATAGAGAAAGACTCAAAAACCGGGAGTCTCGGGCCAGTCCACGACCTTAGACAGCTCTGCATAGGGACCTACTCTAGGAGCGGTGCATAGGGACTGCCCAGAAGCCACACCCAAAAGAAAGGCCCCCTGTGACCTTGTACATATTAATGGGCCTCATTATGAGTATGGCGGTGTGGGGAAAAACAGTCGTAATGCGGTAGTTACCACTGCATTACCACTGCATTACTGCACCACCATACTGTAACTTCGGTGCTAGGTGAGATTCCTCCAGCAAAATGCTGACGGTAAATCCTCCACAATACTGCCAGAAATTTGGCAGTTCTGCTGAAACCCCAATGGAGTCCTATGGACCCCAAAAATGGGGGCTGACATCGCCTGCCGCCACTTGTAATCCTGCAGTAAATCCACGGGGCCAAGTGGTGGTAACAGTAATTCCGTTTGGTGGTATTTCATCAGATTTACCAGCGAAATATCGGCAAACTTGTAATGACGCCCGTCTCCATGGATGGTGGTTTCAAGGGACGGTATAGGCTTTGGGTCCATGGCTTCCCGCTGGCCCACTACTCAATATCTCACAAAGCTGGTATTTAAAAAAGTAGAAAACACTGCCTACTTAATCCAAAGCGGCCTGAGGGACCCCCAGGTTCATCTCGGGAAATGTCTCTGGAATGCTGACGTTGCAGCGATTAGAGGCCAGGGGTGCACCTTTCCTCGCCTGCTCATCCCCACCTCAGCACACTGTGTGTTTCTGCCACCGGCACTCCAAATGTTAATCAAACGCTGTGCGTTCTCAGACACAATATTGAGCTCATGTCAGGGGATTCCCATCCTGTAACGTCAACGATAAAAAAAAGATGGTTTCCTGTGCGCCATTCTCATGTCCCCCCCCCCCCCTGCTCCCTCCCGCCAGGATTACTGTGGGCCCCTTGTTGGCCCGTGACCTATGGAACGGGATGGAATTCTGAAGGGGATGCTTGTAGTCTGACTGGCTACAATAGCTTCATCTAGTATCACACATGCTTTCATTTTTAGTTTGGGCTGATTCTGGATTTGTGGCACCGTCACCAGTTTCCCACTGTATTCATGTGCATAGTTGAGGGCCGAGAAGATCGACTGGACAAAGTACTATGTTCTTCTGCGCGCAAAGTAGTGTGTTGCCAGAAGATACCAGGGATGGACTGCCCTACAGTGAACTCCTGAGATTTCCCGGTAGGCCTCTGCACCCTGGTCCTCTTTTGTATTTTATTTCCACATTTTCTCATAGGAAAAGGGTTGTGCTTGCAGAAAATGTGTAATATTGGGGAACTTTGAACATTATTTCCAGGGCCTCGTTTGGCTCCCAGTCCGCCTCTGTAGGATACAGTCAACATGGACTCGTGTGGAGTGCACGCTCCCTGATGAGGGGGCGAGCAGGGTGTGTCCTGTGAAGGCATTTATTCACAACCCATCCAGCTTCATAGCACCCGGCCCAGAGGCATCGCTAGGAGCGATGGGTGGCGCGGGGGGCTATAGCCACAGGTCTTTTGCTTGTATCCCTGGATAGAAGCTCAGGGGCTGCAACCAAAAGGTTAGCTACCCCCGAGTTCCGACAATACCCCATCATTAGAGTAGCCCCGGAACTTTTCCAGACCTAGCAACACAGCTGACCTGGCCATTTAATGACAATCCCTGGCAATGATGTGCTTACCTGTACTTCCTATGTGAATGTCCTGGTTATTGTAAAGTTATGTTATTCTTCGATGATTTTCTAATGCGCTGTATAACCACAGTAGTCGTTTCTCGGTGCCGATCCTTGTCGGTGGAGTGACCTGGCAGTCCCAGAATGACTTACCTGCAGTACCAGAAATAGAAGTATCTTAAGCCCACATAATATCTTCCAAGATTGCTTGTGAACGCCCTGGAGCCCCCTCATGCACCCAAGACCCTTGATCTTTCAAGTATTATTGGTCCAAAACTGCCTTGGAATCCCAATATATTAACCGAGCACATACGGTTCTGTGTCGTACGCCACTAGTAGATAGTCCATAGATAGTGGACTCAAACGGTATCTAATCAATTCATCTAAAACTATTCCATCTAATACCATTCCATCGAAATGTTTCCATCTAAAAAATGTCCATCTAATGCATGTTCTTTGGGGGCAAAGGGTTAATTTGTGATCAGGTGTATTTTAAAGTGTAAAAAACACGGGTTTAGGGGGGAACCCACCCAAAAAAAGAAAAAAAAAGACAAAAATGCATTAGATGGACATTTTTTAGATGGAAAAATTTCGATGGAATGGCATTAGATGCAATGACCATAAACCGACTAAAACGTACCCGGACTAATAGGAAGCATGTCCCCTGTGCCCGACTCCCTCCCTGCACCTGCAAACTCCTTCCCCGCTGTCTGTCTCTCTTACTTCACTCTTGCTCCGCCTTCCCTTTCCAGCAGTCTCCAGTCCGGTTTCCTAAATTCTTAAAGAATGTCCATACAAAAGGCCAAACTATTAGCTTTGTGAATGCTTACTTTTAACTGAGCTACTATGCATGTCTATGTAAATAGGACGAGCATACTCGTCCTCAGCACTTGAGGTTAAACAAGTGCTTGCTGATTAGTTATTTCCAGTACAGAGTTCATTTGGTTGTTTGCTGGGCCCCACGCTTTCTGAGGACCCACACCGAGGTTTTACCTCGGCCATAATTTATACGGGTTTTTCTGGAACATAACTCATGGCAGGAGTGAAAGTGTCTACTGCTCTCTGTCGAGAAGATAGCTCAGCGGCAACGTGCTCGCCTTCACGGAGCAACACGGGTTTGGTCCCCGGGTCCGTGCTTAGAAACCTCTGGGTACTAAGCGCGTTATAAATAACCTAACATATCATATCTACCCTGGTTCCTTCAGTTCCTACATGGCCAAGAGCTGCTCATTATTCCATTCAAACAAAGACCCTTTAACTCCCATGGCTCACCACTGGTGCTGTCTCCAAACCCAAAACACATTTTCTGGGTGGGGTAGTTATATTGTTGAGAGATACAGTCTAACAAACGTTGACATAACGCCCATTAAAGGAATATACGCCCTATCTAAACAAGGTTGAACCACATATACAGTTTGAAATACGGCCAGCCAATGTATCAGTGCTATGCTTATGTATCTGCCACATTCAATGCACTCCTCCTGGGCACACAGCCTTTGCCACTCTGTTGGAATTGAAACACACTCCTTGTTAACTTTTAGTATAATCTGATGTATTGCTGTTGCTTTCACAAAATGTGTAAATATTCTTTAAACATCATTCATAAACAAGTAAATCTCCACTACATGTGCTCAACACGCTTCAGTTTACACACCTTCAATGGCAGCAGTGATCTAGATAAAGAATACTGAGAACAAATCCTCATTCTCTCCTGCAGAATTACCTGAAAATACACAGTCATTACACTGCTTACTCGGCCCACTTACTTGGGCAAGTCCTATGGCACCACCAAATGGCATGGCCTCCAGCGGCAAATGAAATGAGCAGTTGACCATCCACACTCCAAGCATCCCATCAGTACTGTCTTGCATCACATGACCATAGACATGGAAAAAGGTTCAAAGCAGATCAGCCAATTCATAGACATGGAAAAGATACTACAACAAATGTTACAACAAATAATAAACATAAATATAACTCAACTAATTATTCAACTACCCCACAATCATAACTAAAAGGACTTCACTATAATAATTGGAAAGAGTGCAGAAATATTTTTAAGTAAAATAAAAACATTATAAAAAAGATATCAGGAGTGGCCCAGTTATGATCCGTAAACAGTAAACAATGCAATCTCTGAGAACATCTTCTGCACTTATGAAATTAATGGGGTGGGATTTGACCCAAGCTGGATCCCGCCTGAATGAAAACGATCACCACACAATGTGAGCTAACAATTGGAATCCATAACTCCGTACCCCCAAAAAGGATGATGTAAATAAGGGCTTCTGGTGCGCTTCTCTGCAATGTCACTTTGACTCTTAGTCCAACATAACAGTTCACCGGGGAACTTATTAGACTAGATGACGTTGCTAGTCCTGCATGTGTCATAGCTCTTCAGTTTAAGTTTGTCTCTAGTGTGAGGATGGATATTTGTATCACCTGCAATGAAGACATTGCAATGTCGGCTGATCAGGCTCTGGTATGTGCCCTTTTTGGCAGTTCCCAGAAATAGCTGTAATACTGCGGGGGAATGATCTGCATATGCCAACCAATCTTGTCAATTCCGACTCGTAGAGTGGGTAAAAGTAGGCCATACCCAAACGTTTGTGTAATTTAGGGTCACTGTCAATGGTGCTACAATATTCTAGAATTGTTCCACAAGTGACTCTACTTTTTCTGGAGTATTTAGATATCGCAAGAGTGGTTGGCTCTATTTGGGGTTTTGGTTGCAGGTAGCCTGATCTCTGTCTTTGAGTCACAGTGGCTCGAATTTTATCCAAAGGCCATCACAGTCTTAAGCCACAGTCCAGGTGTTTTCCCATGCCTTTTCACCACTGCTGCGTTCATGTAGATAGCGTTCCTCCTGGATATCTCGCAATTAGTTTGATGTTTTAAAAAAGTGGATTTTCCACACTGTTTATGGTCAGTTTTAAGTGCAATTTTTAATTGTCATCAATTGTTTTGTGTGGACGTATAGTCCCAATTATGGTCAGCGTGTTTCTACCGCGTGGGTCTTTATCAAGGCTAGTGGT